>NC_061514.1:62866728-63053038 GCF_022539505.1 Lolium rigidum | reverse complement strand
CTGCTATTATTTAGTTCATGGCCAATTTTAAGTAATTGCACATGTTGGTTCGCATTCCCTGCTCTATAGCTTTTGGCATCGTAACTTCTATATTTGGTTTACATTCCCTGCTCTGTAGATCTAGCCATCATAACTTTATCTTGCTCAGTCGTTGTTACAAAAATTATGGCTTGCTACTATGTTGTTTGTGCCAATTTTTTACTCCATGAACATGTTGGCTTGCATTCCCTGTACTACGAGGTGATGCCATTGTTTTGTATCTAGTTCATTGTAAGCTAACAAAGTAAGGACTTAGTTTGGCATGCTATCACTCGCTATCTAGCACTGTAGTACAAATAAACTTGTCATACTACTAGATAATAATTTTGCGTGCCATCTTGTTCTTCAAAAGCTGCATTATTGACTTGTTTCTACGACTTGGCATGACGCTCACATATGGAAAGCTGAACATATTGGTTTGCATTCCCTCTTATACAAGTTCACGAGGTGATCCCACTATATTACGTATCTGGTCCATCCTAAGCTCCAGCATTAACTATCCTCTATGTGTTGCTCATTACAAGTTTATATCCCGAAACATCTTGATTTGCATCCCCTTCACTATAAGTTCGGGAGTATTATTTAGTTCACGGCCAAAATGAAGTAATTGCACTTGGCACATGTTGGTTCACATTCCCTCCTCTTTAGCTTTTGCCATCGTAACTTCTATTTTTGGTTTACATTCCATGCTACTGTAGATGTAGCCATCATAACTTCATCTTGCTCAGTCGTTGTTACAAAATTTATAGCCTGCTACTATGTTGTTCATGCCAATTTTGTACTCCCTGAACATGTTGGTTTGCATGGGACTCGACAGTAGTAAGTCTGCTGTTTCATTCTAACATGCTCTGTTATATTGGTTGTTGGTATGCGGCATGCACTCTTTGTTTGCTTATTGTGCGCATTACAATGATCTTGTTATAACGACGAAATGATGAGTTCCAAATTCTTTGGCAAACAATATTGTAGTGTCTTTGCCTTTCCATTGTTGCTTGTCTTAACTTGTAATGTCTTTGTTTCGGATATAGGTGCTTTGCATGGACAACTTAAAGATTGCCGGATCGCTTCATTGTATTGCTAGGTTTAATTACCATTCAATTTCTCCGGGTTACGTAATATTTTTTTCAATGCCTTGCGAGCTGATGTAATATTTAGTTAGTTTTTATAGTTCTTTCGCGCATTTTTTCTTTGGTGCTTGTGGTAAGTGAGGCTATCCGAGCGAAATCAATGCTTTGCGTAAATATTCTCAGTATCTAAATCACGAATTCCCATCCCTTAAACGGCCCAATTAAGCGAAATCACATATGTGCCTGCCCGCAAAATCCTAAAGCGCATATTATGCCGGCATATAAACAGCAACTAAACGGGCTGGCCCACTTACTTCTTGGGCCAGCCCATTTGAGTTACGGTGGACCCCACACTCTAATTGGGCTGGCCCACTTGCTTTAAGGTGGACCCCACCCCTCTTCGGGCCGGCCCGCTAATTAGTTGGGCCAGCCCATTTGCTTTTGTGGTGGACCCCACATACTAAACGGGCCGGCCCTTCAAGAGGAAAGTGGGACCCACCTGTGTTTTTGGCCTGGCCCACTTGCAATATGGTGGACCCCACATACTATTTGGGCCGGCCCTTTAACAGGAAAGTGGGGCCCACCTGTGCTTTTGGCCCGGCCCGCTATTTTGTTGGGCCGACCCACTTGCTATATGGTGGTCCCACATGGTAAATGGGTCGGCCCTTTAATAGGAAGGTGGGACCCACTGTGTTTTTGGCCGACCCGCTATCTTGTTGGGCTAGGCCCACTTTCTATATGGTGGACCCCACATACCAAATGGCCGGCCCATTAACGGGAATGTGGGACCCACCTGTGTTTTTGGCCGGCCCGCTATCTTGGTGGGCCGGCCCACTGCTATATGGTGGACCCCACATACTAAATGGGCAGGCCCTTTAACGGGAAGGTGGGACCCACTTGTGTTTTTGGCCGGCCCGCTATCGTGTTGGGCCGGCCCACTTGCTATATGGTGGACCCCACATACTAAATGGGCCGGCCCTTTAACGGGATAGTGGGACCCACTGTGTTTTTGGCCGGCCCACTAGCTTGTTGGGTGGCCCACTTGCTATATGGTGGACCCCGCACACTAAATGGGCCGGCCTTTTAACGGGAAAGTGGGACCCACTGTGTTTTTGGCCGGCCCACTTGCTTCTTGGGTCGGCCCGATTCTTGTAAGGTGGACCCCACATGTTAAATGGGCCGGCCCATTTAAGTTTTGACCGATCAACATTAGAGGTTAAGCCGGCCCACGTAACTAATGGACCGGCCCGGCTATATAGTTGACCGGTCAAACTATGTCATCCGGCCGGCCCGCTTAAGACGTGGCGAGGCCTCGTGTGGGCCTACCATCTACCACGGGGTTTCGGCTCGGTTAACGCCGTTAGCTGCCGGTTAACGGCGTACGCCACGTGTCGGTTGCATGACGTCGGCGATCAACGGGCTCCCGGAAACACTTGGGCAACAGTTCGATTTTCCGTGGTGGAAGGGCGCCCAAGCGCGACGGACCGAAAAAATCGTCGTTGGACTTTGCCTGACGCAGTTTCGACAACAGAACCCATATCGTCGGGTTAGGCCCATAGGCGACGAAAAATACCCCTTAGTGGACGATTTTGGGACGTTGTCTATCAGAACTTTTCTTGTAGTGTGAGTACGATGATCTTCCTATGCCCTGTACCCATGTTAGTGATCATGATTTGGATGAGCACACTACCTTTGATATTGGAAATCTCTTTGGTACTGATTATGAAAGTAATGATGATAGCATTATTCATGTCCCCTTAAACGATGATATTGAAAGCTCTAAGCTTGGGGATGTTGTGCTTGAAGATCCTATATTTGAGACCTCTACTTTTAGTGAAAATGATGATATTACATATTCTGGTTTAGATAATCGCTATAGAGATGGATATGACACATATTACAATTATCCTTATGAAACTTGTCATAGTTATGATGGGCTTGCCAAAAACCATTCCCTTAGTATGCAACTTGTTTACCATGTTCAAATTCTTGATAATGATCCTGCTCCAATTACTATTAATGAGAAGAGTTTTTCTTATGTCAAAAATAATGATACCTTTATGCATATGAACCATGATAAGAATGTTTTAAGTGATGGTTATATTGTGGATTTCATCAATGATGCTACTTGAAAGTTATTATGAGAGAGGGAAACATGGTTATATTCATCTTAATAATATTAAGTTTCCCCTGTTTATGTTGAGAATCTTGAAATTGTGCTTGTGTTGTTTTTCTATGCTTGCCACTTTGTTCTTCATGAATCTATTTGTGTGCAAGATTCCTTTTCATAGGAAGAGGGTTAGGCTTAAATTTGCTTCATACTTGCTTTTTGATACTCTCTTTGCTGCGACTCTCATCCTTATGAAAGCATCATCATTGAAATTGCTAAGCCCATCTTAATGGCTATAAAGAAAGAACTTCTTGGGAGATAACCCATGTGTTTATTTTGCTACGAGTACCTTTGTTTTATATTTGTGTCTTGGAAGTTGTTACTACTGTAGCAACCTCTCCTTATCTTATTTTTATTGCATTGTTGTGCCAAGTAAAGTCTTTGATAGAAAGGTTGATACTAGATTTGGATTCTTACGCGAAACAGATTTCTTGCTTGTCACGAATCTGGGCCTAATTCTCTGTAGGTAACTCAGAAAATTATGCCAATTTACGTGAGTGATCCTCAGATATGTACGCAACTTTCATTCAATTTGAGCATTTTCATCTGAGCAAGTCTGGTGCCATTTTAAAATTCGTCTTTACGGACTGTTCTGTTTTGACAGATTCTGCATTTTATTTCGCATTGCCTCTTTTTCTGTGTTGGATGGATTTCTTTATTCCATTAACTTTCAGAAGCTTTGTGCAATGTCCAGAAGTGTTAAGAATGATTGTGTCACCTCTGAACATGTGAATTTTTGATTGTGCACTAACCCTCTAATGAGTTTTCTTGAAGTTTGGTGTGGCAGAAGTTTTCAAGGGTCAATAGAAGAGGGTGATATAATGTGATCGAGAAGAGTGAAAGGTCTAAGCTTGGGGATGCCCCGGTGGTTCATCCCTGCATATTTTAAGAAGACTCAAGCATCTAAGCTTGGGGATGCCCAAGGCATCCCCTTCTTCATCGACAATTTATCAGGTTTCTTCTCTTGAAACTATATTTTTATTCGGTCACATCTTATGTACTTTACTTGGAGCGTCTGTATGTTTTTGTTTTTGTTTTGGTTTGAATAAATGATTGTTTGGGAGAGAGACACACTCCGCTGGTTCATATGAACACATGTGTTCTTAGCTTTTAATTTTCATGGCGAAGGTTGAAACTGCTTCGTTAATTGTTATATGGTTGGAAACGGGAAATGCTACATGTGGTAATTGGTAAAATGTCTTGGATAATGTGATACTTGGCAATTGTTGTGCTCATGTTTAAGCTCTTGTATCATATACTTTGCACCTATTAATGAAGAAATACATAGAGCTTGCTAAAATTTGGTTTGCATAATTGGTCTCTCTAAGGTCTACATAATTTCTAGTAAAAAGTTTGAACAACAAGGAAGACGGTGTAGAGTCTTATAATGTTTACAATATGTCTTTTATGTGAGATTTGCTGCACCGCTTCATACTTGTGTTTGTTTCAAACAACCTTGCTAGCCTAAGCCTTGTATCGAGAGGGAATACTTCTCATGCATCCAAAATCCTCGAGCCAACCACTATACCATTTGTGTCCACCATACCTACCTACTACATGGTATTTCTCCGCCATTCCAAAGTAAATTGCTTGAGTGCTACCTTTAAACATTTCAAAAGTTATCACCTCTGATTTGTGTCAATGTTTTATAGCTCATGAAGAAGTATGTGGTGTTTATCTTTCAATCTTGTTGGGCAACTTTCACCAATGGACTAGTGGCTTCATCCGCTTATCCAATAACTTTGCAAAAAGAGCTGGCAATGGGATTCCCGGTCCCAAATTAATTAACAAAAATAGACACTCCTCCATGGTATGTGATTGTTGGACGGCACCCGAAGGATTCGGTTAGCCATGGCTTGAGAAAGCAAAGGTGGGGAGGAGTGTCATCTAAATAAAACTAAAATAAAAAGGCACTCCTTCATGGTATGAGATTGTTGGCGTGCACCCGAGGATTCGGTTAGCCATGGTTTGTGAAAGAAAGGTTGGAAGGAGTGCCACACAAAAATAAAAATAAAATGGGAGCCGCTCTTTGAAGGTTTGTCTGGCAAGGGGGTTAGAGTGCCCACTACCATTCGTTGACAACAACAAACACCTCTCAAAACTTTACTTTTATACTCTCTTGATACCATGAAGGAGTGCCTTTTTATAACTCTTATGCAATCAATGCTTCAAAATCAAAGCTCTAGCACAAATATAGCAATCAATGCTTCCCTTTGCGAAGGGCCATTCTTTTACTTTTTATGTTGAGTTAGTTCACCTATTTCTCTCCACCTCAAGAAGCAAACACTTGTGTGAACTGTGCATTGATTCCTACATACTTGCATATTGCATTTGTTATATTGCTCTATGTTGACAATATCCATGAGATATACATGTTACAAGTTGAAAGCAACCGCTGAAACTTAATCTTCCCTTGTGTTGCTTCGATACCTATACTATGGAATTATTGCTTTATGAGTTAACTCTTATGCAAGTCTTATTGATGCTTGTCTTGAAGTACTATTCATGAAAAGTCTTTGCTTTATGATTCATTTGTTTACTCATGTCATTACCATTGTTTTGATCGCTGCATTCATCTCATATGCTTACAATAGTATGATCAAGGTTATGATGGCATGTCACTTAAGAAATTATCATTGTTATCGTTTACCTACTCGAGGGCGAGTAGGAACTAAGCTTGGGGATGCTTGATACATCCCAAACGTATCCATAATTTCGTATGTTCCATGCTACTTTATTGATGATACCTACATGTTTTATACACATTATATGTCATTATTATGCGTTTTCCGGAACTAACCTATTGACGAGATGCCAAAGGGCCAGTTGCTGTTTTCTGTTGTTTTTGGTTTCAGAAATCCTAGAAAGGAAATATTCTCGGAATCGGACGAAATCAACGCCCAATATCCTAATTTTCCCGGAAGCTTCCAGAGCACCGAAGAAGGGCCAGAGGGGAGCCAGGAGGGCCCCACCCCACAGGGCGGCGCGGCCAAGGGGGGGGCGCCCCCCTATGGGGAGGGAGCCCCGTGGCCCCTCCGACTCCGCCTCTTCGCCTATAAAGGCCTTCCTGACCTAAAACACCGATACGTTTTGACGAAACCCGAGAAAACCTTCCAGAGCCGCCGCCATCGCGAAATCAAGATTCGGGGGACAGAAGTCTCTGTTCCGGCACGCCGCCGGGACGGGGAATTGCCCCCGGAGTAATCTCCACCGCCGTCTCCACCGCCATCTTCACCGCCATCGCTGTCTCCATGATGAGGAGGGAGTAATTCACCCCCGGGGCTGAGGTCTCCGCTGTAGCTATGTGGTTCATCTCTCTCTTTATGTGATCTAGTTGAATATCATCTATGTGCTACTCTAGTGATGTTATTAAAGTACTCTATTCCTCCTGCACGGTGTAATGGTGACAGTGTGTGCATCGTGTAGTACTTGGCGTAGGCTATGATTGTAATCTCTTGTAGATTATGAAGTTAACTATTGCTATGATAGTATTGATGTGATCTATGCCTCCTTCATAGTGTGATGGTGACAGGTGTGCATGCTATGTTAGTTCTCGGTGTAATTGTGTTGATCTATCTTGCACTCTAAGGTTATTTAAATATGAATATCGAATATTGTGGAGCTTGTTAACTCCGGCATTGAGGGTTCGTGTAATCCTACACAATTAGTGGTGTTCATCATCCAACAAAAGGGTGTAGAGTAGTCCTATTATGTTATCATTGTTGAGAGTGTCCACTAGTGAAAGCAGGATCCCTAGGCCTTGCTTCCAAGCATCGAATCACCGTTTGTTTACTGTTTTGTTGCATGTTTACTCGCTGCCATATTTTATTCAGATTGCTATTACCACTCACACTCATCCATATTACTTGTATTTCACTATCTCTTCGCCGAACTAGTGCACCTTTACATCTGACAAGTGTATTAGGTGTGTTGGGGACACAAGAGACTTCTTGCTTTGTGGTTGCAGGGTTGCTTGAGAGGGATATCTTTGACCTCTTCCTCCCTGAGTTCGATAAACCTTGGGTGATCCACTTAAGGGAAAACTTGCTGCTGTTCTACAAACCTCTGCTCTTGGAGGCCCAACACTGTCTACAAGAATAGAAGCACCCGTAGACATCATGGTGTCTCTCCAATAAGATAAATAGCATGTTGGGTGAACAAATTGCAGTTGGGCAATTGACAAATAGAGATGCACATACATATCATGATGACTACTATGAGATTTACTTAGGGCATTACGACAAAGATCATAGACCGCCATCCAGCTTGCATCTATGCCTAAAAAGTCCACCTTCAGGTTAGCATCCGCACCCCTTCCAGTATTAAGTTGCAAACAGCAGACAATTGCATTAAGTACTGTGCGTAATGTAAACAACACAAATATCCTTAGACAAAGCATCGATGTTTTATCCCTAGTGGCAACAGCACATCCACAACCTTAGGGGTTGCTGTCACTCCCCCAGATTCAATGGAGACATGAACGCACTATCTAGCATAAATACTCCCGCTTGGAGTCACAAGTATCAACTTGGCCGGAGCCTCTACTAGCAACGGAGAGCATGCAAGAACATAAATAACATATATGATAGATCAATAATCAACTTGACATAGTATTCCATATTCATCGGATCCCAACAAACACAACATGTAGCATTACAAATAGATGATCTTGATCATGATAGGCAGCTCACAAGATCTAAACATGATAGCACAAGAGGAGAAGACAACCATCTAGCTACTCGCTATGGACCCGTAGTCCAAGGATGAACTACTCACGCATCAGTCCGGAGGCGGGCATGGTGATGTAGAGCCCTCCGAGTGATGATTCCCCTCTCCCGGCAGGGTGCCGGAGGCGATCTTCTGAACCCCCCGAGGTAGGGTTGACGGCGGCGGCGTCTCTGGAAGTTTTCTCGTATCGTGGCTCTCGGTACTAGGGTTTTCGCGACGGAAAGATTATATATGCGAAGGGGCAGCGTCGGGGGGCGCCTGAGGGGCCCACCCCATAGGCCGGCGCGGCCAGGGGCCCCACCGCGCCGCCATGTGGGGTGGCCACCTCGTGGCCCCTCTTCGACTCTTCTTCGGTGTTCTGGAACACTCCGTGGAAAATAAGACCGTGGACTTTTGTTTCGTCCAATTCCAAGAATATCCGTAAACTAACTTTTCTGAAATCAAAAACAGCAGAAAATAGGAGCTGGCACTGCGGCATCTTGTTCATAGGTTAGTCTCGGAAAATGCATAAAAACATTATAAAGTATGACTGAAACATGTTAGTATTGTTATAAAACTAGCATGGAACATAAGAAATTATAGATACGTTCGAGACGTATCAAGCTACACTAAGGAAAATCCTCCTCTGGATTCGTATTGGACTTCGACTACAAGTGTCCACACAAATTTTTCCAAAGTTAGCATCCTTCCATGTTGAAGTCGAATTCTTCCTCCTCTTCGCTAGGTCTGGCTTGCTTCATGGGCTTTTGTACGTAAATCAACCCATATTTGACTTTGCTTGCCGCAACTCTTAGATGTCCATCCTTCAATCTACATGCATCTAAGTCATCCTAACTCCGTCTCCTTCCTAATTATGGCTCAAGACTTAGCCACGCCTTCCTTGACTTAGTCGCTCACATGCCTTCCTCACCTTAGTCGGGTACCTGCTAACAGCAACCCTCCTTGTCACCCATCACTCGACACAGTTAACAACCAATAGCCAACAACTAGCACAAACAACACCTCGTAGACATCAACCATCAGTCACCAGCGCACAAACAACAACCATCAGCCACCAACACAACACAAACATAGATGTATCTTTACTCTGAAATTTAGCAAAGAGTGGAGAATCCCAACCACATAATGCCAATTGAAGAACAGACATTAGTATGTAAATGGAAAGTTATTTGCAAAGTAAAGTAACAGGTGCAAGTGAAAAACATAGTGCCTAAGAGATTTTGCACGAAACCAAGATTGCATGCACATGAGAGCTTCAACCACATTATGAGTAAGTCTACTATGATGTGCATTGAGTACTCTTCCAGTACTAGTGTTGAATGCAGATTGAGAAGCCACAAATGTTATGGGATAGGCAATGTACTACGAGCAAGTTTTTGCAAGGTAGGAAACATCGAGCCGCTAACCTTCCACAAATTGATGGTATCCAATTATTGTGTTCTAGTCAGTCTAGCTTCTTCCAAATACAAGTCCAATTATGTATGGATTAATGAAGAAGGGACAACGGGGCGACTAGACAAATATATATCATAGAGTTTCATTGCTTCATCTTCATCTCTAGATGGCTTAGCAACAAAAGCATCTGATGTATCACCACCTTCAACTTCATCTTTATATTGCTTCCACAATTTAATCAATAAAAACTTCTCACCTTCTCTATTTCTATGGTTGCATGCTCTCTTCCATAGAGGGGGCCATAAAGAGCATTGAGAATGTGAATTTTATACCTTGGATGAAGAACCGTTGCAATGGACATAAGACCATCGATATCTTTCCAATATTTCTCAAACTTAGCATGCACTTTAGGTGTGGCTGAGCAAAATGCAACACTATCGCACAACCTCTATATACATGCTCTAATACACTCATTCCATCTTTTAAAGGTGAGTTTAATATGCTAGCAACACAAGACATATGTAATTGACCATCCAACATGGGAAAACTTGTATCGAACTTATCTGGCAATATAACCATAGCCTTGGCATTTGTTGTACAATTGTCCAAAGTGATGGGTGAGATCTTCCTCTCAATGTGACACTCAACGAGGCATGCATACAAGGCTTCACATATAACCTTAGCATACATGGCACATAAGCAAAACTATTTGACACAATAAAACGGCAAAAGTCATAAGTATTGCATAATCATAGTATGGAAATGTTCCATAAGTGGCACATGGGAAAATACTACTGAAGAGCAAAACCTACGGTACATGGGTGCCACCTATGGAAATGTTCTAATTTGGGAGAAAGTTATAGCTGTGTGATCAAAACCTCCAAATTTGTATTTAGTCAGAATGAGACAAATAAGATAGTTTAGTTAATTATTCATCAGTATAGAACTATAGAGACAAGTCAATATAATATATTGAGAATACCAACGTTGAAATCGGGAAGGATGAGTATTAAACCTGTCCAATAAACTTTGCAAGCTCCCCTTTATCTTGCTCGAACAAAAAACACATCCATGAGAAACTTAAAGTTCAACATTGCAATGAAATAGGTAATCTTAACTTATGCTCGGGACGCAAAGATTTTCATCCACATTTAGCCACCTAAATATTAGTTCGAATAAGATAAATAACCAAGTTTAGGCTAAGTATTGGTTACACCAAATTGTCCATAATAAATTGTTAGATAGTTAATTTGTTGATCTAATAACTACTCCAACTCAATCTAGTCTATTTTGAGTTGCAAGTGGTCACGAAAAGTAAGAAAGAATGTGAGCAGTGTAAAAAAGGAAAAGTAGAAATAGAGGATTTCTATGAGCTCTACAACCAAATAGTTTCAGTTACCACATCTAGTTCTTAGAATCAAGAAACATAACCCTTCAGGTAAATGGGACCACTCTTGAGAGAGGCTTGGAAGTTGGAGCTAAAAAGGTTTAGTTTCTACACATTATTCAATGTTTTACGAACATAGCGTGTCTATAGTTGTTATTCCACTCATAGATGAGATTTGGGTTCAACCCCATTGGATCGGTCATTGGACATGGAAGCGAGCACACCTACTTGTATAGCTACACAACTAGCCTCTTTCACGACTGTGACCGTCGGTCGTCTCTTTTATCTAGGAAATAAACTACTGCCTCTTTACGATGTACCATCGAAAAATATAGTTACTACACCGTTCGTTGCCTATACTATTTACATTTTTTATCAAGGACAATTACATATATTTGGAAAAACATACTTACTCCACCGTCCGCAGCCTTTTTCAATCGGGAGAAATACTACTACCTTCTTATGTAGCAACTTCGGAAACAAATATATGCTACCGTCCACCTATACTAATTCCCTCTTTTAAACGGGAAAAATATTATTGCCTTCTTCTACGGTATATTCGGAAAAACCATTGTTTCTCCACCGTCCATAGCTTATATGCTACTGCAGTCTTCTACCGTACCTTCGGAAAAATACACTTACTCCACCATGTGCCCCTCTTTCGACAGGGGAAAATATTACTGCCTTTTTTTTGTAGCAACTCCGAAAATATCTAGATTATTATTGCCTCCTTCTCTTTGTTATCTACGAAAAAGTTGCTCCATCGTCCCTTGCCTCTTTCAGCTGGCACGCGTTGTCCTCCCTCCAGGTAGTGCAGCTACAATCTAGCACTACTGCCATGCTACTCTCTTCTATTCCATCTCCGCAAAATCACCTAGTGAATTTTGTCTATACTGCCCTCTTTTTCACCGCACAACGGTCACCCTCGGGTGCGCAAAAATAGTTCCGAACCTTAGCTCTACAATAGCACTTCTCCATTATTTTAACAGTGTTTCGATCATAGCACTTCTAGAATGCCTCAAAAACCTGGATATTGTGTTACTTTTATAATATAATATAGTTTAACAAATAATTTAATAGCTAAGGGCGGGGCGTGCCGCCGCGTAAATGAACACATTTTACCTTGCTTTTATGAGTTCCCTCTCATTTACAATCCCATCGGTCATTCAAATTATTGACCTCATGGACGCCAATGGAAAAAATTGCATCTTTCAAATTTATCTGGTCGTCGAGTCGCCAGAACATTGGCCGAAACTTGTGGCTCTCGTAAGTGGCTACAGCTTGTGATGTTTTCATTGAAAAGAAGTCAAGTACTACCACAAGTCCAATTTTGCCTTGGACGATAGCTTTCGTGATGTCTTGGACCCCAAATTCGCCTGCCAGCACTTCAGATCTGTGGCATCACACGTTAACTGGTGGCTGTCCACCGGGCAAGAGCTACGTGGACCAAGCATCCCCAGAGGCCAAATGAGGCCGTGGCTTCCCCTCGTGTTGCCCCCAAGATCTGAGCTTCTTTCACTTGCCGGGTAACTACACCTCCACGTCATGGATCTCCTCGAGTTTCTACGGGAACTCACGTGGCTAGATCCCACCCGTCCGAAACAGACACTCCCACCACAAGATGCACGTAAAAAACAGCGATACGGAATCTCCTCCATCGCAGGATAAGGTGCCTTCGTCCTGAACATCGTCGTTCTTCCATTCCCAACCTCCAGTTTCCACTCCATCGTGATGGCAGCCAAATGCTACTCAGACTGGCCTCCCCTCCCCCCTCTCCATCCATCGAGACGAACATCGCCCAGCACCTCCCTCTGCACGATCAAGCGGCAGCTCGCAACTTTCGTCCTGCACTGCTCCAGGTCCTGCGCTTCCCCTGTTCTTGAGCCCAAGAATTTCTCCGGTGAGCTCCATGTCTTGTCTGCTCCGTCGCCGGCGCCGCCGGCGCCCGTGCCGCCGGTTCGGGACGCTCCGAAGCTCGGCATCTCCAACAAGTTCATCCGAGGCCTCTGCAGCGACCGGCAGACCGAGCAGCTCGCCTTTGAGTGCTATAGGCGGGCTCTGCAGCAGCCGGAGTTCCGGCCGGACAAGAAGACGATGAACGCGCTGGTGGTGCAGCTGCTCAGGGCCAAGCAGTGGAGCTCGCTGGGGCTTCTGGTCGAAGATCTCAGGGCCTACGGTGTGCTCCCGGAGAGACGGACGTGCGCGCGGCTCGTGGCGAGCTGCGTCAGGGCGAGAAAGTTCGGTCTCGCCGACGTGGTGCTCGAGGTTCTCGAGGGGAAGAAGGGCCCAACCGCCGCCGTGTGCTTCAGCTCGGCGTTGCAGGCTTACAACAAGCTGCACATGTACCGGAGCACGGTGCTGCTGTACGAGCGGATGAAGGCGGCCTGCCTGTCGGTGAACGCCGACGCCTACCGCGCCGTTATGGCGGCGTTGGGGGCGTTGGGCGAGCCGGACCTGGTGGCATCGCTGTTCAAGCAGTACAAGGCTCGGAAATGGTACCCCTCTGAAACCTGTCTCGAGACCTACACCATCGCCTGCGACGCGCTGGGACGGGCAGGCAGGGCCTTGGATGCGCTCAAGTGCCTGCGAGAGATGGAGGCGGACGGCATCTCGCCGAACGCCGCGATCTACTCCTCGGTCATCGGCGCTTTGGCAGATGCCCGAGAGACGGCGTCGTCGGAAGACGTGTACCATGAGGCGTGGAGGAAAGATATGCTGCGAGATCCGGACATGTTCCTGAAGATGATCATCATGCAGGTCGAGACCGGGCTGCTGGAGGACACGCTCGGCGTTGCGAAGGACATGAGGGAGATCGGCTTGAGGGTCACCGACTGCATCATGTCCACGATTGTCAATGGCTTTGTGAAGAGGAGAGGCCTGAAGCCAGCCATCAGAGCTTATGACAAGCTGATCGGCTTAGGGTGTGAGCCTGGTCAGGTCACCTACGCCTCGGCGATCAACGTGTACTGCCGGCTCGGCCGGAGCGACAGGGCGGAGTCCGTCTTCTCCGAGATGATCGACCGGGGCTTTGACAAGTGTGTGGTGGCATATGGTAATATGATCTCCATGTATGGGCAGATCAGGAGAGCGTCGGACGCCACGAGGCTGCTCGCGCTGATGAAGCAGAAGGGGTGCGAGCCCAATGTCTGGGTGTACAACTCCCTCCTGGACATGCGTGGCAAGCTTGGAGATTCCAGGCAGGCTGAGAAGATCTGGAAGGAGATGATGCGGCGCAAGGTCCAGCCTGACCGGGTGAGCTACACGGCCATCATCGGCGCGTTCAACCGGTCGGGAGAGCTTGATCGCTGCATTGAGTTCTACCAGGAGTTCAAGGAGACTGGGGGGAAGGCTGACAAGACCCTGGCTGGTCTCGTGGTAGGGGTGTTCTGCAAAACCAGCCGGTTCAACGAGCTTGTCCAGCTGCTGAGGGACATGAAAATGCAGGACATAAAGCTGGACAGGAGGTTGTACACGATCGTCCAGAACAGCCTCCGAGAAGCCGGACTGGAGGTTCATGTGAGGTGGCTCCAAACTTATTTCAGTTCAATGGAGGAGAAAACTTGATGTCACACTCCAGGAGTGGGTTCCTGGTGTTCATCTTCAGCACCGGAACATGGCGATTGGGTGTCTTGAAAAGGCACTGCTCTGTAAATTTGAAGCAAAATAGGTAAATATTTGCTTGCCCGATGCTCCTTGAAGCTTACATGCTTGCGTTCCTCAGGCTCAGTCCTTCCCTGCATCATGAAGCATTAACACTGTAAATGTATTTTAGAATGTGCGACCTTTGTATCACCAAAATGATCTCATTCGAGATTTCTCGGATAAGCTGTATAGCTCAATAATCAATTCTGGATTAATGTTAAATGTAAAATGATACTCGTGTACAGTTGTACTATAGCCCACCGTGGAGGCGGATGTAACTTAACATTTCACAGATGCTCACATTGGGCTTTTTATATTATTAATTTTTATTTGAATTGTTCTAGAGAAATATCAGGTCACAATACTATATAGTCCGAATCATTATGAACATATTAAACATATATGCTGTCCTTTGGCTATACCTTCGAGCCAATCTGGATTTCTAAATTTAAGGCTAAATAGGTACATATTTCTTTTTTTATAACTGCATGCCACATAGGCTTCGTCGAAAAAAATGGCAGTCATTATCGGTATGACACTTTGTAGTTCTATGATGTCGGTATCATTAATTCCGGATTAATGCCGAATGTAATGATACCCCTGTACAGTTGTACTATAGCCCATTGTGGTATCAATACTTAACATTTCACATATGCTCACATTGGGATTTTTATAATATTATTAAAAAAATGAATTGTATTAGGGAAATGTCTAGTCACAATATTGTATAGTCCAAATGATTATGAGCATATTACACATATATGCTCACAATAGACTATACCTTGGAGACAAACACACAAAAGAACATGGCGGGAGATTTCAGAAATTGAGGCTAAGGGTGTGTTTGGTTGAGCTGTGAACTGTGAAAAAGCTGCTGTGGACTGTGAACTGTGAAAAAGCTGCTGTGAGGTGAGAACTGTGGATTTTCCAAAAGTTGTTTGGTTGTACTAACTGTGAACTGCGGGTTTGATTGGAAATGTCCGTAATACCCCTGATGCTCAAAGAGACTGTTTATATGCTAATTGATCGTAAAACAACTATATACACACCGTTTGACATGTAAATTGTCATTTTGGGACAATTTTAAATTTTCGTTATGTTTTATTCCTATAGATAATACGAAATTGAAAGTGATAGTTGTGTTTATGGTGTGGCTCATGCTTCTTCAGGTATAATCCTCATCTTTATCAAAATAATTCAATCCCGCGATATATACATAGTCACTTTCTTTCAATTAATCAATATTTTCATGTTTAATCAACAGTTGTTGTATAGCTAGGAGCAGCCACAATAACAAATTGCATCTCCTACTGAGCTAAAAGCCATCGATGTGTACAGGCGTACAGCCGACCGGCCGGAATAAAACTCCATGATCATCTTATGAACAGATTAGCTCGCCATTATACGTATCGCCGGACGGCCGGAAACACACCTGACACTAGATCACATCTGTAGGCATACCAAATAACAGAACTAAAAGGGGAAATCATGCCACGGGGTAGGTGCGGTAGGTGATGGTTGATTTTTGGCCGGCGGAGCGCAGCATGGATGGGGCAGCGAGTGGCGGCGCTGGCTCTGACTTGCTGCTCGGAGCGGAGCTGGCTTTCTAGTCGGGGCGGAGCGGCCTTGCCAATCAGGGATAGAACGGGAAAACAGAACCGGAGATGAGGTGCGGCCAGCCGTGCGCTTCGCTGCCGGCGTTCCAGCCGGAGGGGCGGCGGAGGAGGAGAGTCGGGTGGAACCCTAGCCGGCCGCTACTCTGTCCTAGATGCGAGATAGGAGAAGGCATGATGATTTCGCTCGGGGCTGGCAGTTGGGGGAGAGAAAAAGGCTGAAGCGGTACGACTTATGAGTGGCAGTGGGTAATTTTCTCCAAAATCTGGTTCTCACCGCGATGGAAGCTGGGTCTGAGCAGCTGCAGATTATCGTGTCCAGAAGGAGGTTGCGTTTGCGTAATCTGCTGCCTGATTCAATCGTTTGGTTAGCGTTCGGCTTTTCTACCGCAGAAGTTGGTACTAAAAGCTGAACCAAACAGAGCCTAAATAGCTACATATTTTCTTGTCCCAATGCTCCTTGAGACTACAAGTCCGTGTGCTTGATTCCGACTTTCCTTGAAGCACCAGACTATTTTAGAAGAAGTTGTCACATATGTATCATCAAATGATCATGTCGAATAAAGTGTATAACATTTTGGTATGCTTATCAAATTCCATGGTACAATCGCAACTATACCATGGCCTAGTGTGGCAGGCATAACTTTCTATCAATACTAAACTTTAAACATGAGCTCGCATTAGGTTTTTATATGGGGTTTTATGCATCAATTGATGCAGAGGATGAAGCTATGCTCTCTTTTTTTTTGGATAAAAAAGGTTTTTCTATTATTTCCATTTGATTTGTGCCAGAGAAAAAGCAAGCTGCACCAGCATATATGTTGATAAACTATCTACTAATAAAAGAACTTTTCAACGAAACATAAAGGACCTAGTAAACAATGGAAGTTAAATAAACATCCATATAGTTCATGTTGATGGCTATGTTTACAGTATCAATCCCCATAGGCCGCCTTGAGAATAAAGGAGGCACGGTTTCCTTCATTATCCTCCGTCAGTATATCACTTTGTACATCAATGATGAGGCGGAATAAATGGTTATCAGCTATTTATACTAAATATTTTTACTTTTATACGCTCAATTTCACCAATCATCGATTTTAGTTGATAAGAAATTTATCAAACAATTGTAAGCACCATATTTTATTTCTAACATATATGACATAATTTTTGGTAAAATTAAATCTCAAACTTAACTTTATACAAATTGCGTGTTACAAATAACAAATTCCATGTCGGAACTCTATCTTATAAAATATGAGTTCAATACATTTGTTGATATAAATTCGTATAAAACTTCAAAAAAAAACACTAAAAAAAGGTGAAAAGCACATCCATTTACGAAATAACATGTGCCACTTCGATCCATTATGGTTCTTTATATGTGTTGTGTCTATTTTAGTATCCATGTACTTCTTGGTACAGATTCTACAATGCACGAGCCTAACAAATATTCTTGTAGTGGATTGTCTATCTTAACTTTAAATAGTATGAATTCTAGAGTGTACGAGGTGGAAATCTTTGGGTTCCCTCTTCTACCCTCACTAATTGGCATTGCTTGCTTTTTGTTGTTTCATAGTCATATCTTACAACGTTTAGTAGGCAACCAAACAAGCCACTTTTGCTTGATAATAACCCTACAACACTTGACTTAAGTTTATTTGTGTACATTTAGATTCTGTTCGTCCCACTTGGTGCAAAAAAATCAGGTTACATGTGTATTTGTATGGTCCTCTAATGATATAAAAGTGCATCTAGGACCACCAATAGTTTTTGGTTGATTAAGGATAATTCAATGATGGACTAACAAATTTATCAAGTACATGTCTCATGTTTTATTCAAAATGTCAAAGGTTAAACCCAAAATGAGAAAATTAGCGGCATCTTTGAAGATTAGATCTGCTAGTTTACTTTGAGTCATATATATGTATCTCGACATGTTGTATTGTCAAAAGGAATAGTCGACTGGAGCAGCAAATTAAATTCTTGCAAATCTATAAAAGAAACTCCTTCAAATATCTCTTTTCTCGAAAAATTTAAAATGCCCAAAACTACCCGACCACCAATGTACCTTCAAGCATATGAAAAATAGAGATGGCTAGGATAACCATTTTCAAACCATATTGTTGTCCATTTTCTACCTTTGTGTATGTTTATTTTGCCTCTATAGGGTGATATCCACTAAGTTTAAGGATTTGTTTGTAGAATTTTTTTATAAATAAGAGTGTTAAACCCAATTTGGAGCAAGAATGAATTGGTGTATCGTAATAGCACGGAATATAACTGTAAATATTGGAAATGATAATTGAGTAGTATTGTGTTGTGGAATTATAAATAACATGAATACCAATAAAAGTAGATAGCTATCAGAGATGTCCCAATCATTAAAATTAGACCATGGATAAGTCAGTCGTTTGTAATAAATGAGACTAGATGTTCTCGAGGGCGAAGGGGTAGTTCCTAACTAGTTGATTTACGTTAGTTACCTTCTGCTACATAGTTTGTTTGTTCTTATGTGAACTCCAATATCTAGTGTACTCCCAATACCCATTGTAAGCTTCAAACATATTTTAGCATATTGGAACCCTCATAAATTAACTTCTAGGGTCATGTGTATTAGGAATAAATCGTGGAGATCTTATGACCTCACAAGAATAGTTGTGCAAGTACATGATTTATTTTATCGTGGAGACTCCAATGTCATAATATGTTATGAGAGACTCGATTTATGCAGGTACATGCACCATTATGTGGGTAAACCCCCATCTTTCCCATGGAGTGTATGATGTGTGGATAGTATAGAGGGGATTAAATGGTACAACTCGGCCATATCAAAGGATGAACTCGACAAAGATTTGTGGTGTTCGAAAAATGATATATTGCCCTAGATCGATCTTGGATGTTGGATGAAGATGACGATGATGGTGGTGTTTCCTTTTGTAGATGTGAATTGCTTGGGTCCTCTGTAGGGCCTTGATTCCTATTATGTATTTTGGTTGTGTTCCTCCTTTTATTCTTGTCCATATTGGTCTATTTTGTATTATGTAGGTTTTTATTTTTGAACTCGGGATACCTTTCGAGTGGCCTTGAGTAAACCTTCTAGAGGCTTCCACCCTATGTTCATCCATGCCCACTTTTCCTACAAGGAGTACACAATGCCGTGGTAGGACTAAACTATTTATCTCCAATCCTCCTAGTATAATGAATAGGTACTGATGAAATGAAAGATAACTTGAGATAGAAGTAAGCTCCCAACACTCATAACAATCCTTGACTCTCCAGTCTTAGGCCCTTGGCTTGAAGGATATACTTTTTTTTTGAAATCATTGGTGAAGTGTTGGACTTTGACAGTTTTGAAATCCCTTATTTGGATATCTATGTCTTCATTGGTAAAGTCGTAGACGAGTCATCGAGATATAATTTTGCCTACCACCCCAAGTCAGATGGAGAGAAGAGAGAGTTGATAATTTTCTAGAAAATTGAGGTGCACTAATTTAGGTGAACCCATGAAGTGGATATCATGGTTGTAGGTTTCTCTCCTCCCGTGGTGGCCTTCTTACATAGATCAGAAAATTTTTCTGTAAGCGACACAAATATTGTGTCTAATCTAAAACATAATCCAACGCGAGATACCATTAAACTCACCACAAATTGTATGGATCTTTTGCAGAATGTGGGAGTCTGAGCGTATAAACCTACTATTATGTAAGTGACTTAGGATCTATTGCATGTTTCATGTTAACCATTTAAATAAACACATTATGAAATGATGTGTATGTTAGAGGGGTGAATAGGCAATTTCAAACTTTTATGTTATGGGATTGAACAAAAGCAGAAGAAAACTAGTTTTAAATTTGTCAAGCACAAAACCTAAAGAAACTAGGATCAAATATGTGTACCAGCAACTTATGCTAGTCAAGACAAGCAACAAGGTGATAGCAAGTATATAACTTCTAGCATGAAGACTATGACAAAGTAAAGTGCATAATTAAACGAGCTCGGGTAAAGAGATAATCAAGGCACATGGAGATAACGATGTATCTCGAAGTTCGCACCCTTGCGGATGCTACTCTCCGTTCGAGCGATGTGGAGGCATGAGGCTCCCCAAGCACCACACTGGATCACCGTATTCTCCTCGAGCCTTCCTACCAAAATGGAAATCGTCGATCCTCTATGGGACCCTTGAATACGGTCACCAAGCATGTATAAGTTTGCGGCAATGCTCACAACTTAATCGGAGTCTCGGAAGTTACCTCCACAAAGGTCAGAAGCTTGGGGAAACATAATCTCCACAACAATTAGAGGCTTCAAAATAATTACCACAAAAGGCAACAAAACAACAGAGACGTATAGGGTTCTAAGAACCCAAGAGGAACACACTCTGTGTATAAGCATCCGAGTGTAAATTAGCTTATTTATTTCGCTTGTCCGAATCTCCGTAGTGAACTGAAACCGCTGCACCAAATGCAATGTCATGAAAACACGAGGTTCTCAAGTCCTTCAGTCCCATATGCCACAAAATCTACAAAAACTATGGTATTACAAGAGAGGAAGAACAAAGGAGGAGAACACCAAATTTCTCCAAGATCTATGATGACTGCAAGTGCACAGTTCAATTGTAGCTTGTTTCGAAATAAGTATCGAACCACGAGAAGCTACTAGTTAAGGTATTAATGCCCCTTGCTACTTTCTATCAAGGGCCACTTGTAAGTCGTTCCCTAATCTCAAGTGGGGGTGTTTTGAAGAGAGTTGTATTTGGTTGCAAGAAAGTAAACAAAGCAATAAAGTAACAAGTGTAGTAAGAAATGAAGTGAAACTCGGGGATTTGTTGGATCCACCTATAGCATTAGGATTAATGTTAATCAAGATAAACTATGCCTTTAATCATGTTGTGTGTGGAGAGAGATCCATAATAAGATGCTCTTAGAAAACCATTTGGCATTGCATCTCTAAATAACCATTGCGACTAGCCTTCTGCAACCACGTATTGACTATCGCATAAGATACTTATTCAAGAGGCACTCTTGATAGTACAACTATTGATCCTAGACCCCGGTCTCCCAACAAACAACAAGAGTCCAATAAAATAGAAACCTATCAAGAACAAAAACTATCATTGCACATTCCACTTGAGATAGATGATAACAATCTTAACTGCATTAAGTTGGAACATATTTCTTTAATGTGCTTGGTTCGTGAAGTCTTCGAATTGCTACCATATACCCCATTATGGAATAGCATATCGTTAGGCATATATTCACATATCCATGACCACCATATGTACGACAAGATTCAAGCATTTGATCTCTTCTAGATGGCTCATCTTAACTTGCAACTTCGAATCATTTCTTGTTTCTTCACAATGATTATGTCTTGATGTTAACTATGCATGCTCACACAATCTTCTTCTTCAAAGACATGCTTCCAAAAGGCTCATCTCTCACATGGTCATTCTTCGGATCACACCTTGAACATGTTGGCCATTATTTGATTTTCTTCACTTTCTTATTTTTTCACCCATGATACAAACAAATGGTTCAAGTATGGCCTATTGATAAATCCTACAAATATAATTCAATGTAAACATTAATTCTCATAGGGATTGTCAATAATTACCAAAACAACACATGGGAGCTCCATGCATTTTCACATTGGACATATTATTATCTCTATCCCAGACTTACCACTGCTAATCAAATAATGGCAAGATTCGCACAACTACAACACGTGTTACAAACAAGTAAAATACCACACCACAATCTAATCGTTGTGCGGTGGTTTATCGAATGAGAAGATTTCTCTCCTCGGCAAGATACTTAGGAAGTTGATGAAAGGACACGAATGTCGCCTAGAGGGGGGGTGAATAGGCGGTTTAAAACTTTTACGAGATGGGCTTAAAAAATGCGGAACAAAACTAGCGTTTACTTTGTCAAGCCCACAACCTATATACTATGGTTCACCTATGTGCACCAACAACTTATGCTAAGCAATACAAGCAACTATGTGATAGCAAGATATATAACTTCAAGCACGATGGCTATCACAAAGTAAAGTGCATAAGTAAAGAGCTCGGGTATAGAGATAACCGAGGCACACGGGAGACGATGATTTATCCCGGAGTTCACACTCTTGCGAGTGCTAATCTCCGGTAGTGGAGAGGTGCGGTGGCTTAGTGCTCCCGAACGCCACAACTGGCTTCACCTTGAGATGGGTTGCTCGATGCACACCAACGCCACAAAGGCTTCACCCCAAGATGCATAGACACACCACACACCGAGCTCCACGAAGGCGCCTCACCTAAATCTCCGGTGACCCTCACCACAAAGGCCTAGGTCACGGTTCCACTAAGGGATTTCCTTCGAGGCGGAAACCAGGAATTACACAAAGGTTGGGTCACACATCCACAACTTAATTGGAGGCTCCCAACAAATCACCACAAAGGTCTAGAATCCGTCTAGGGTTCCAAGAACCCAAGAGTAACAACCTTCTTGCTTTCACCACCACGAATCACCGTGGAGAACTCAAACCGATGCACCAAATGCAATGGCAAGAACACCACAAAGATGCTCAAGTCCTTCTCTCTCAAATTCCAACAAAGCTACAAAAGCTATTGGGGGAATAAGAAAGGAAGAACAAAGAGAACACAAAATTCTCCAAGATCTAGATCCCAAAGATTCACTCACAAAGAGATGATATCGTTTGGTCAAAGTGTGGATCTAGATCTCCTCTCTCTTTTCCCTCAAAAGGGGGCAAGAATCATGGATGGATAGAGAGATAGGGCAAGCTTCTCAAGATGAACAATGGAGAAGAGAGAGAGTGGAAGAAGCACCAGCCCAAGGAGGAAGAAGGGGTGTATTTATACCCCCCAAGAAAATCGAGCCGTTGGGACAAATCGAGGGCCGGATTATCTGGTGAAAGTGAGGGCTGGATAATCCGGGTCCCCTGAAATATCCGTCCCTAGGAAAATCCGGGCAAAAGTCCGGCCAAAAATCCGGCCCCTATCCAGGGTATCACTGAGCGACTTCGCCAAAAGTCCTTAGCCGATTTTCAGGGGCCGGGTATTTTGCAAATATCCGGCCCGGAAAATCCGGCCTGGTGATATAGATCTGCTACCTTGTAAAATCCAAAACTTAAGATTGGTAGCTCCGAATAGAGTGAAACCAATTTTGTTGGAAAGAGGACGACAAGAGCATACCCAACAAAAATATGATGCAATGAAAATATGGAAACTAGTGGGGGCTGATTTTCTATTATATTTAGAGGTGCAACACTTCAACATGAGAAACCAGAAAATCACCAAACTCGAAAACGCAACAAGTGATCAATGCAAAATCCGTTTTCGATGACATACTTGACACTTGATATCCTTCATCAATTTCTTCTTATTGCAATCTTGAAGCCAACATATGGTTCAAGCATTGCCTATGGACAACACCTACAAATATAACTCAATGCAAACATTAGTCCATATGGATTTTCATTAATTACCAAAACCACACATGGGGGCTCCACGCACTTTCAGTTGAGAAAAATTCCTTCTTTTTCACTAGATGATCGAAGCATGGATCTCTCGAGGCCCACTTCCTTGAGGACAAGGAACTATTTAATGAGGCTGGAATTGCTACCATCCTAAGTAGTGCTGATATTTGAATAGGCCAAAGTGTCACTAATGGTCAGCTATCGCAGGATCATGAACAACCCATATGGTTTAGTATTTCTTAAGTTGTACAGTAGATTTGAACACTTCTTACATTTTTTATTTTATAATGTTTGTACAAAACTAGAGCTAAAGTTAACTTCTAATTACTACAAGGCCACAAGCCACTATACTAGGGTGGGCTTAGAGAGGATTGCATGAATGATCGTTGTAGTTGCCTTATGCAACAAAAGTGTCATCTCATGTTTGAATGTCTTCCTACATTTGTATATATTGGGTGTGGCAGCTCTAAAAATGTAGTCATTCCTTGCGGTCCGAATTTCCCATGCTACAAAAATTATATTGTCCATGGAGATGGGCTACCCAATTCTTCAGGTCCTGAAGCACTTCTTTAAGATCAAAATTTATGGTAGAGGAATCTAGTTTGAACAAATATATTACCTCACATGACAACAAATGGGCAGAGGAAGAAAAAAATGGTTCCTAGTCTCAAGAACATGCTCAACACATATCTCACATGTATAATCCAGAATAAAGAAAAAATCCTCTATAGCATGACCCTGGTATTCGTCTATTGTTTAGATTAGTGGCCAGAAAAGGACCTTGTGCTTTTATCGACAACACGTCTTCCAAAACCATTTCAAGGATGGGCAAATAGGGAAATCACGACTAGGCTGTTGAAAAACAGAAATTTGTTGTTGAATTAAAGGCCATCCAATCATCAAGTCACCAGCCCATTCAATTTATGCACTAGCTAGTTTAATCAAAAGCCCAAACCGATGGAGATAGACATACCATATAATTTAACACTTCTCCTGACATTTAGGCTATTTTAGTCCTCGGTCGTGGGTTCAATGGAAGCCGCAAAACCGTTTTCTTAAAACTGGGTTGGTAGGGTCTTAAAGTTAAGACCTCTTGGCTCCGATACTATATTAAATTCATGCACCAACCAACTTAACGAAAAGTAGAAAATGTGAAAATAAGCTAGACAATATATTTCAACAGTAGGAAATATACTATATTGAATTCATGCCCTGACCACTTAATCAGAAGTAAAAAAAACTGATAGAAATGAGATAAAAAAAATATTTCAACAATAGGAAAGGCTATGTTGGGCAGAGATATCTTCCTTAGCAAAAGAAAATAGGTGTGGCCAAAAGTATCCCCGAGGGAAACATGATTCCGCATCCAACCATAGCAAAATTGAACTACCACCTCTGATTGTGCAGGCAACTGTCCTGAATTAATCGAAGAGACCTCAAGCAAATCCCCTTGCCCCTGACCATAAACCGAGATGACCCTGGCGCATCCACGGCGGGAAACTTGGAATAACATGGCGACTTGCCATTTGGATGATATATCAACGATGTGACCCTCTTCGTTTTAGACAATTAACAGATGAGAATTGAGATGCGCAGCAAAGATCCCTGCACGACTTTTCCCAATCGTGTGTTCAAAATGGATATACATGTGCAAACTTGCTCTGAAATCTGACGGAAGTATAATGGGTTAGGCGATGAAACTGAAAGCATTAAGACCAGGAATTGTACAGCATGCTTTATCTCTTCTCACTTGTGTATTTACACATATGCATCGACCACCTGCAATCTAAAAGCTACCACACTTTTCCCGATCGTTACCGTGTCAAAATCCACGTAACAACCGCACCTACCGCTCCAGGAACACGCACGCCACAGCCGACACTGGCTTGATCCGTGGGCAAAACCCCTAAGCAAACAGCAGAGCGGGCAACCCCTGTGGCCTCGCCGTCGCCGTTACCGCCGGCCGGAGCGTCAGCTTGTTGGCCGTCGCCCTGCCGAGCACGGAGAGGCGCCCCTTGGAGACCTTCTTGAAGGCGGCGGCATTGCGGCTTGCGAAGCGCCTGCGGTGCGCGTCCTGCAGCCCGACCTCGCAGCTCCGCGACGTCTTGAGGCGCTTGCTGCTGGGCGGCTTGGCCAGGTCCTCCAGCCCGCCCACCGCCGCGAGCGACGCGAAGGACTGCGACTTGCCGTCGAAGAACTTTGACAGCCCCCTCCTGCGCGAGAAAAGAATAGAGCACCATGTCAGATCACAGCTTCAAGATCGAGCCTTGAAAGAAACGCGGCGGTGTGTGGGCAAACCACGTACTTGAGCGGGAGCTGCGCCATGAGCGAGGACATCTCGAAGCTTTCCGTGGAACCCGACGAGCTGGAGCTGGAGGTGGCGTCGTCCTCGAGGTCCTCCCCCGACGACGACAACATGGAGTCCGTCGCCGACATCTCGGAGTCGGACGGGCATCCGATGTCCTCCTCCTGCTCCTCGCGGCTGGGCTCCCTCCTCCCGGTGCTCATCGGATACAAGACGTAGGCCTCCATCTCTCAAACGAACAACAGATCACACGAACGCACGAACGCAGTGTAAATGAATGGTTTGCGATCGATCACGGTTTGCTTGCAGGGCAGCTTGGGGGAAGAGGACGGGGGGATCGGGAGCTATAAAGGTACCGGGGTGGTGGGGAGGATAAGAATGACGAGTCGTGGGGGATGCGCGCGGGACGAGATAAAGAACGCAGTTCGTATAGATAGAAGGAAATTAAAAACAATTCAGCGCGATGGTTATCTGAGACGGACTCGGTGGAGTGGGTTGATGAGGGAGGGATGGGGATAAGGCATCCACGTACGTACTCCCTTGCACGGCTTTGCGAGATGCGACGGGTCTGGGCACTGCGTTGTGTTTCCCTTTCCGCAGGCGTACCGACCATCCCCATCCGGTGGACCCGGGCTATGCTTGCATAGTGGTGGCGTTGCTCGAGTACTCGGCTTTGGCTACGTCTTTTGGTCGTCGGATCCTTATCTCGTATAGTCAGCGGCTCAGATCACAGATCGGGTGTAGTTGAATTGAATAAAAGAAAATGCTTATCATGAAGATGCTCGGGTTGCAGAGTACTGGATTTGCATGGCATGTTGTGGTTTTGGACGGTGGCAGGAACTAATACGGCCAGCAGAGAATGGATCTCGTCTAATTTAATATTGCTTATCCATTATCTTAATTTACTTTTCATAAAAGGGGTAAATCCCCTCATTTCCATTAATAGAATCACCTGGTAATAACAGGGATTGATTCCTCGAAAGGAAAGTTTCAACAACAACCTAATGTGCTCCCTTTGCGGCATACGGAGCTGCGTCCGCGTCGCTCCCAGGGGAGCGGCCCGGGCGAACCAAAGCCACGCCCGCACCCCACTCTCCTTCCACTCCGCGCCCCCTCGCCGCCGCCGGGCGTAGCCGCCGGCCAAAGGCCGTGTGGTAGCCGGCGGCGGCGGGTCTCCATCCCTCGTGCGCGGGGGTCTTCGACGGCGGCGGTGCGACGCCCTGGTCGGCGTGCTGCTCGCGGTGGAGCTAGGTCGCCGGGGCGGCGGCCCCGGGTTTCTTCGGCACGGATTCGACGACCGTGGTGGCTGCTTGGGCAGCGTCTCGGGCAGTGCTCGGCCGGTCTTCTTTCGCAGCTGATCTGGCGGTTTGGGCGTCGGGGCGGCGTCTGCGACGCGGAGGGCGCCATGGGCGCGGAGGCGGAGGCTCGAGCTCGGCTGCGAGGCTAGATCCGGGTCTCAGCGGTCCCGATCTGGGCCTGGGCAGGCCCGAGCTCTCGTCTTGCTGGCGAGGACGAAGTCCGGCGTGGCGAGGTTCGGCATGGATGCCCTCGTCGATCCTCTTGGGGCTGCGACTCGCTGGAGGTTTTCTCCGATAGCAGCACGGCTCGAGCAAGGCCCCAGGGGTTTCCATTCGGCCGCGGAGGCAGTGCAGCGCAGGTTAGGGCCGCCGGGTGCCTCTCCTTGGCCCGGCGTGCCTCTGGCTGCGAGGAAGTTGGGGCGGCGGCCCCAGAATTGGCTTGGTGGTGTTGTGCGGGTGGCTGCAGTATGAGGTGCTACAGCTGCTGCACGGCAGCAAGGTAGCCAGGGCGGCGGCCCCGGATAGGTGGTCGTGCTACGGGAGGGGCAGCTCTGGCCTCCCGCCAGCATGGTGCCATCGTCGCGGCGTGAGGTGACGCGACTACTGCAGCATGTGGTCAGGATTGGTTGTCGGCGATGGAGCCACACTGCGTGTTCTGCTGCTCCTTAGCCTAGGCCCTTGGGCTTGGCGGTCGAGATCGCGCTCCAGGTGAAAGCCTCGCACTTAGGTGCCGACGGCGGCGGCGCCCTAGGGTGTCGTTCTCCTTCTTGAATGCGTCGTTTGGGAGTTGCGATCCTCTACCTATGCGGGTGGCTTGTGTTTCTCCGGGTGAAAACCTAAGCTCCTTTGGAGCGGGCGGCGGCGACGGAAACGTTGTTACCTTCTTGAAGGCGTCGCCTTGGAGCTTCTCAACCCTCGTGGTGCGATGGGCTTGCAGCTGACCGTGGGGTGGCTTCATGGTCTGGGCGGAGGATGCCGGGGCGGCAGCCCCGGAAGGCGGTTGTAAGCCGAGGCGGCGGCCTCGGAAGCTTGGCGACCATGGCTCTATGAGGCAGGGCCGTGGTTTTGCGTTGCAAGGTGACGAATTAGTGCCATACGGGTGGCTGGTTCGTCACCATAGTCTCTTTTTCCATTTCTTTCTCTTTTCTGTTCGTTTCCGGATGTACTTTCATTCGGACGACATATGTGTACGTTTCCCTCTGCTTATCAATGAATGCCAGCAATTGCTGGATCTTTCGGAAAAAAATGTGCTCCCTTTGTGGTCACTACCAAAATATGATTAACATATACAAGCCCACCATCTTTTCTCCAGAATAATTGTTTAGATTTCTCTCATGTGCAATGTTGCAACTCCATGCGAATGGAAGGCACCCATGCAACAAGTTTAGTTAGCACAAAACACGGGAGATTTTCTGAACCATTAAACCATGCCGCTGGATTTGCTTTTTTGGCATATGAGAAATGAGATAGTTGCCTTGTATACGAAGCCGGAAGGGGTATCTCTTCAAAAGGGTAGTCGTTCTCAGTCAGATGATGTCATCAAATCTCAGTTGCAATTCATGTTGTAATTGATGACTAGCATGAATCACGAAGTAAATCAAATGGTGTAGGACTTGACTGAGCACAAACTTAGCTCTCAGCTAGCCCAGAACTAGCAAATCCCCAAAGGAGGAAATGGAACTCTACAACATCCATGTTGAAAGGAAACATGATTCATGTTCCCAATTGTCTATGCCCTTAGCAAATAAGATCATCATTCAACAGCTCCATGGCGCTAATCATCTTCTCATTTAAAACATCTCAACCAAGACCCTTCCCATTAACCCTGCGCTAATCATCTTCTCACTAAAAACATCCCATCCAAGACCCTCCCCATTAACCTTGCGCGCAATTGTAACTCCAACTTTCATGCATTCCTTCACCTGGAAGGATGGAACTCAACCCCAAAAATCTACCCAAAATACAACCTTGATCACTCCATCTACTAGTTCATTTGGTAAATTGTGATCAAAGAAAACAAGAATTATGGTTCTCCCGATACTCCATATCACAACAACCAATCTAGCACTTATCATTTTTTTTGCTTTTATTGCCCAAATCCTTGTAGCCAAACCTAAACAAGATCTAAATTTAGGAAATTGACACTACATTCACATTATTGCACAACTCACCATATTCCAGTTGTATCAAGCTAAAGGTAATATAAAGAAAAGATGGTTTATTGATCCTTTCATACAATAGAAAACACAGGTTTCGGGACAATTTATGCCTCTGTGAGTTAGAACATCTTTAGTCTGTTAAGCACCAACCAAAGAAATGTTTTGACTATGGAAATTTGATTTCCAACAAAAACATTGTAGAGCGTCGTCCCATAATTTTGCATTATGGTGTAAAAAAACTTTTCACAATGAACACACCTCGGGAGGAAAGTGTCCAGATTTACAAGTCATCGTTGGTGTAAAAAAATGCACAAGTGTTCCTAATCTCATCCCATAGAAAAATTTCCTCGCCAACTCAAACTCTTCTTAATGATAAATTGTTAATTCCATTCTCAAAATCCGCTCCTACTATTATGGCATAGTTTAGAGTACAGTGTATGGAAATTGTAGCCAGATAACTTTCTTCCAACTAAACATATTCCCAAAACCTTTTCTTTCTCCAATTATCCAATTTATTCTACAACAGGGGAAAAGGAGTTTTTTAGCTTCCATCGGCCATTGTTGGAAGTGATAATTATCAACTTTTACCTCAACTTGACCTATACTACACTTCTCTAGGTATTTTGCAAAAGAAAGTATTGTTGGTCACCTTTCCATTAAAAAGCTACTAAAGTTAGTTAGAAAGCAAAGCATTGGTCCTTTACGGTCTTAGCACGACGACTTTCTGTCCATCTACTACAACAAGCTATACTTGGACAAGCTTTGCCCTACTCCGATGAGGCAGGGGCGAGGACACAACGCACATTCGACTCGCTCTAGTGCTCCTAGTCTTTGCTAGGTCGTGCAAAAGACCTATTTGTAATTTTTTTGCCTTTGTTTTTCTTTGTACTATAGTTGGTGATGATAAATAAATTGGCGGTCCTTTTTGCAGAAAAATCCAATAATTTAATTTACTTGGAAAACCATTAATTTATATTATTTGGAGATGAAATGAGTATTTGACCCGCTAAGCTCCTACTTTTTCATGTTTACAATCTGGTCCCTCTGATTACTATAGAGATGAACCCAATCTATAATATGAACCATAAAAGAAAACACCCACTAAACCAATCACAGGAATACCAATTATTGTATCTATAAGCCAAAGAGGAATTTTTCGAGTAGTATTGGCCATTTCCCCTACTTTCCTCCATATTTTATCAAGTGTTCATGCTAGAGTTCCTCCATATTTTATCAAGTGTTCATGCTAGAGACAAAAACGGTCATGGATAGTTATAAGGATCGGTATCCTTCCAAATGCGATAAGAGAATTCTTACTACTATCTTTCTTTCTATCAATTGAAGAACTAATTGGCAAATAAAACAACAAGTACAAAAATGAGTTTTCTGGCTTGTGTTTCTTGGAAACAATTTGGCATTGGGTATATTGGGACCTAGAAATATTCTCTGATGAGCGGAAGGGAAAACCCTCTTTGGATTCAGGTTAGCTAAAACTATTTGACTTGTGTAGATTAACGACAGTACATAACAAAGAAATAGCCAGAACATGTGGAGATAACGGAGCTTAGATAAGAAGGATGAATCCGGAAGGCCAGCTACATGCTTGTATTTGCTACCTTCGTGCGACTCAGACACGACTCGATTTGACGCCTGCAAGCTGCAAAAGGATTCACAAAGGCTTATCCATTATCTTAATTTACTTTTCAGGTAAATCCCCTCATTTCCATTAATAGAACCACCTGGTAATAACAGGGATTGATTCCTCAAAAGGAAAGTTTCAAACAACAACCTAATGTGCTCCCTTTGTGGTCACTACCAAAAATATGATTTACATATACAAGTCCACCATCTTTTCTCGAGAATAATTGTTTAGATTTCTCTCAAGTGCAATGTTGCAACTCCATGCGAATGGAAGGCACCCATGCAACAAGTTTAGTTAGCACAAAACACGGGAGATTTTCTGAACCATTAAACCATGCCGCTGGCTTTGCTTTTTTGGCATATGAGAAATGAGATAGTTTCCTTGTATACGAAGCCGGAAGGGGTATCTCTTCAAAAGGGTGTAACTGTTTCTCAGTCGACTGAAAACTAGCTTCGTTCTCAGTCAGATGATGTCATCAAATCTCAGTTGCAATTCATGTTGTAATTGATGACTAGCACGAATCACGAAGTAAATTAAATGGTGTAGGACTAACATAGTTCTGAGTTGAGAACTAGCAAATCCCCTTCAAAAGGAGGAAATGGAACTCTATAACATCCATGTTGAAAGGAAACATGATTCATGTTGCCAATTGTATATGCCCTTAGCAAATAAGATCATCATTCAACAGCTCCACGGCGCTAATCATCTTCTCACTTTAAACATCTCATCCAAGACCCTTCCCATTAACCCTACGCGCAATTGTAACTCTAGCTTTCATGCATTCCTTCACCTGGAAGGATGGAACTCAACCCCAAAAATCTACCCAAAATACAACCTTGATCACTTCATCTACTAGTTAATTTGGCAAATTGTGATCAAAGCAAACAAGATTTGTGGTTCTCCAGATACTTCATATCACAACAACCACTCTAGCACTTATCAATTTTTGCTTTTATTGCCCAAATCCTTGTAGCCAAACCGAAACAAGATCTAAATTTAGGAAATTGACACTACATTCATATTGCACAACTCACCACATTCCAGTTGTATCAAGCTAAAGGTAATATAAAGGAAAGATGGTTTATTGATCCTTTCATACAATAGAAACACATGTTTCGGGACAATTTATGCATCTCTGAGTTAGAACATCTTTTGTCTGTTAAGCACCAACCAAATAAATATTTTGACTATGGAAATTTGATTTCCAAAAAAAATGTAGAGCGTCATTCCATAATTTTGCGTTATGGTGTAAACAAAAAATTTCACACTGAACACACCTAGGGAGGAAAGTGTCCAGATTTACAAGTCATTGTTGGTGTAAAAAAAAATTGCACAAGTGTTCCTAAACTCATCCCTTAGAAAACTTTCCTTCGCCAACTCAAACTTTTCTTAAAGATAAATTGTTAATACCATTCTCAATATCCTCTGCTACTATTATGGCATAGTTTAGATAAATGGAATACAGTGTATGGAAATTGTAGACAGATAACATTCTTCCAACTAAGCATATTCCCAAAACCTTTTCTTTCTCCAATTATCCAATTTATTGTACAACAGGGGAAAAGAAGTTTTTTAACTTCCATTAGCCCTTGTAGGAAGTGATAACTATCAACATTTACTCAACTTGACCTATACTACACTTCTCTTGGTATTTTGCCAAAGAAAGTCTTGCCAGACACATTTCCATTAAAAAGCTAGCAAAGTTATTTAGAAAGCAAAGCAATATTCATAATATCTAGATTTAAAATTCGCAAGGCCCTTGGTCTATTGTAGATACACCACTATCCACCTTACCAAAATGATATTTATTTTCATCTTGGTCTCGACTCCATAAAAAATACTAACCTATGTTTATTCTCAATTTTCTCCACGCAGATGGTAATCTAAGAAAGAATATACAATGGAACACAAGTTACAGGAGAATTTATGAGAATAGTCTTCGTCCTATAGCAAGTTTTTCACCCCACAAGAAGTAAGCCTAGATATCTTGGTTAGGGATGTGGATGTGACACCCAGCCACCAAGGTTATCCTCATGGATATAGATTTGGGTTCTTATTATATCAAAAAAATCGTTATAGGATCTTCCCCTAGTGCATTCCTTTCAAAAAAAGATTTCTACCCTGCCAGCATGAATTATATTTGTAGCTTTCTCATGCATGGGTTTCTAGTCGTTATGTCCAATCTTTTTTTCATCAATCGGAATTCACAGATATCTCATTAGGAGCTCACTAGTGTTGCAAGTTAAAAAAAACCCAAATTTAAAATTCCATATTTGTGTTGCCCTAAACGTTAGGCTTCACTCTTGTGAAAGTTTATTTTTAGGCACGTCATTTTCTCAAAAGACATAATAAAATTTAAGGTTCCTAGAATAAGTCAAATCGGAGGGATAACATAGGTTCCTAGAATAGGCGGCGCACCTTTGACTCGCTCTAGTGTGTGTAGTATTTCCTAGGTTGTGCAAAGACCTATTTGTAATTTTTATTGCCTTTGGTGTTCTTTGTACTATTGTTGATGATGGCAAATAAATTGGTGGTCCTTTTCGTAGAAAAATCAAATAATTTAATTTACTTGGAAAACCTTTAATTATATTGTTTGGAGATGAAATGATTATTTGACTTGTTTACCTGTTAAGCTCCTACTTTTTCATGTTTACAATCCGGTCCCTCCGATTACTATAGAGATGAACCCAATCCAGAATTTTATTATGTACCAATCACAGGAATACCAATTACATTACCTATATGCCAAAGAGGAATTCATCCAGTAGTATCAGCCATTTCCCCTACTTTCCTCCACATTTTATCAAGTGGTCATGCTAGAGACAAAAATGGTTATGGATAGTTATAAGGATGGGTATCCTTCCAAGTGCGATAAGAGAATTCTTACTACTATCTTTCTTTCTATCAATTGAAGAAGTAATTGGAAAATAAAATAGCAAGTACAAAAAAATTCTGGCTTGCGTTTCTTGGCACGAATTTGGCATTGGGTATATTGGGACCTAGAAAAATTCTTTGATGAGCGGAAGGGAAACCCCTCTTTGGATTTGCACAAGATCTTTGGGATTCATTTATTTCTTGTTGGGGTGGCTTGCTTTGGCTTTGGAGCATTCATGTAATGGGTTTGTATGGTCCTGGGATATGGGTATTCGATCCTTAAGGACTAACTAGAAAAGTACAAGCCTTCTCAAAATCTATTTTAAACATCTACAATTTTTTTATATAATTCAAAGTCTTGTGCATGATCGCTACACCTTCGAGCATGTACCTCTCCAAAATAAATGTAGTTGAGGGGTCTTCAGCACATACCAAGTAATCCTCATTAGGATTTTGGAAATGATTTTGAAAATAACATTCAAAAACAAAATTTGCATGTTATTTTCAATGCAATATGAATCTATTCCTTTTGGAAATAAGGTGACAACCCCAAAATTAAATCCATAAAAATCCAATTTCCCTCTGTAAAAATCTTCACTGATCCTTAAAGATAAAATCTGACAATGTGCCAAAAAAATTCATGAAATTCAACATTTAACCAATCATCGTGACCTTCTTTATTAACTTATGTATTAAAAACAGCCTCCAAAATCTATTCCAAAGTAAAAAAAATATCAAAAACCATGTATTGGTAGATTCTTAACTCACGGGGATGGTATATTTACATGTTTTAGTCTTGCGAGAAGTTACTTGTTGTAAGGGTATTTTACCCTTATCTATTATTTTGGTAACTATGACACCGTGCTCGAGTATTTGGTCTAATACATGTCTACAAGATTATTCCCAGGTATTAGCCAAAGAGGTATAATGGTGTATCAATGGAACAAGAAGGCAATGGGAGACCCCCTACTTCGATGAAAAAATCAACAAGGGCGCTTCAGCACTTGTCCGGTTTGTGGCCCGGTCAGACTAGCCCTGGCACCGGCCAGCCCGGCGCCGACCGGCCCCTGGACTGGTGCCAACCGGGTGATGTCCAATAAGCTCGGAGAGCTCACTTGGTAGGGGGCCGGTTGACATAGGCATCCCCAATGGGCCTGCCGAAGATGGTACCCGGGGTTTACTGAAGGCCCACAAGTCGAAGAATACAAAGATCGGAAGCCCAATTGGTGTTAAGGAAAGTTAGAGTTGTATTAGGAAATATAGAGACTTGTAATTTCACGCGACGGGTTAGAAACCCTCCCGGACTCTGTAACTTGTGTATTATGAATCCCTCGGCTCCACCACCTATATAAGGGGGAGTCGAGGGACAAAGAAAGGATCGAATCTATTGTCAACATAACCCTAGTTTTACAATCAGCGAGTACTTTTCGGCTGAAACCTTCGAGATCTACTTGCCCTCTACTTCTAACAAAACCCTAGTCTACAATCTATAGGAATTGACAAGTTAATCCCTTGTCAAATGGCGCCGTCTGTGGGGATTAGAGGATGCAAGGAGCTGATCTCGATGGCACGTTCAAGATCGTCGACTTCGTCGGTAGCAAGCAACGCGATGGATCGAGGTAAACAGGTCAAAACTGATATAGTCGATTTTATTCCTCACCCGCCCTCCCGTTTGGATGCATGTGTGTATCTGGAGGAGCCCATCGTGATGACGTTCGGAGAATTCCGATTCGGCGTCGACAAGGAAGGATCTTATCGTCTCGAAGTTCCGATCTCGTCGGAATTATCAGCGATCGATTCCGATTTTTCGTCAAGCGATGAGGAGTTTTCATCGCCACGCTTCATCAACACCAAGGCAAGCGAAAAGCTCGCCAAAATCTTCGGCGACATATCCTCCGAGTCGTCTGCGGACTCTGTTATAAGCAGCGACTCCGACAGCATCGACAACTTCAACTTCATCGACAGATCTGCTGTTATTGGAAAGGTCTTCACCGATCTCTATGATGGTGTCACCAATCCTGACAAAAATCAATATCCAAAATATCATCAGGTCTATGCAATAGAGGAAACAAACCGAACAGAACCGGAGACGTCAGAGGCTTTCGACGATTTGGGAAACCCATACGTTGATCCCGCTGATCTCAGAAGAGGTCTAGGCACTAAATATGTTGGGACCACCCCACGTCTAAGAGTTCAGCTCCCGTAGGCAGCGTGGGATAGAGCCGCAAGAGCCATGGACGGTTCAGAACCAATGACCACAACTGCTACTGCAGAAGAATTACAAGCCTATCAATATAGACTTGCTCGTGTGAGTAGGGAGTTGGAAAAACAGACAGCCTCCCTGAACAGAAGAAAGGAGGCAGCCTCCGCGTCAAGCAGGCGACGAGCAGAGCTAAGTCGACAATCAGGAACTTCGGGAGATAGTCATAGAGAAGCTCGGAGGAGAGCAAGATCTCGGCTGCAAAATATACCTGAAGAAGAGAGAGGAAATATAATTCAAAATCTCGACATGTCTTTCATGACGATTGATACAAGGGGAAATATTATCCCGAAAACACCAGAAGCTGGATACATGGCAACGCAAGCTTATATCCTCGCGTCCAGACCACCCCCTGGGGACCCGAGAGAAGCATTGTCTAACATGGAAATGGCAGGAGTTGGAGTCATGGGAACAGCGTTCGCAGCTACACCTCCCGAAGGAACTGCAAGGCAAAATAGTCCACGACCCACCACAGCAGTGCAAGATCCACCAAGAGCAAGTGGAGCAAGGGATACAGCGGCTCAAGCAAGGGTGGATAGAGCGCGACAAGAAAGAAGGGAACATCGGCAGTCACCAGAAGTTGCCGAGGAAGATATGTGTGGGCTCCCGTGCTTTACGAGACGAGTTCGAAAAACTTGAGTCCCGTCAGGGTTTAAGCTACCCGAAAATTTCAAGAAATTCGACGGCCTACAGGATCCCGAAGATTGGCTCGTTGATTATCTCGAGATGGTGAAGTTGATAGGCGGAACCAGGGCAACAGCCATGCAGAGCATCCAACTACACTTGAGTGGAGCCGCGCGATCTTGGATAAAGAAACTTCCCCCAGGTTCCATCGATAGCTGGGATAGTTTTGAGGATATCTTCGTGAAGAATTTCCGATCCACCTGCAAAAAACCCGCGTCATTAGAAGAGCTGAGGGCATGTAGACAGAAACGCGATGAATAAATGAGAAAATATATACAGAGGTGGAATATTATCAAAAACTCGGCAGAGGACATATCTGACGAGAGGGCAATAGACGCGTTCGTGGCAGGAATCCGACGAGGAGATTTCGTCGAAGACCTAGGGAGAACCAACCCAAAAACAATATCAGCACTGATGGAAATAGCAAACAGATGGGCAGATGGAGAAGATGCTATACACAACAAGCGACATAGGTCGCCAGAGGAGGACCGCAGTCGAAATTTTCAGAATAGAAGGCGATTCTCTCGGTAGTTCTATAGTAATGATGCTCCTGGCCACATATCAGCTGGTTTCCGAGGAAACACTGGAGGGAACAGTCGAGACGACTATCAAAGGAGTAAAGAGCAACAAGGCGACAACCGGGGTGATTCCCGTAGTTACAGGCAAAATAGTGGGCCAAGGTTTCAAAGACCATATGTGTCTCCCGAGGATATGATGAACGGGCCATGTCAGATGCATTTTTATCTCGACAGTAATGGGAAGAGGCAGTCAGGACATCTGAAGAAAGATTGTCGCAATTTCCAAGCAATGTTGCGGGCCGCGGGGATAGCCAATGCTCAAGCAATGAATAGAAACCCCCAGGGGCCAAGGAGCGAGATCCACCTCCCACCTCCTCCCGCAGTTACAGACGAAAATCGGCACCAGCTTAGAATAGCGGCAGCACCACACCCACCTCCATATGTTGACCCTAACTCCAATGGTGCGGTCTCGATGATTCAGAAAGCTAGGCCATCTAATAGGGCGCAGAAAGTAATCTCGCGGCAAGTGTTCAGGGCAGAGAAGATGCTTCCACCAACAGTCGAGTACCTAAATTGGTCGGGATAGGACATTGGCTTCACAATTGCGGATCACCCGCAGCAAGTTCCTCGACCAGGGCAGTCTGCACTTATCTTACCCGCAGTCATCGCTGGTTTTGACGTGTCAAGAGTCTTTATAGATGACGGCAGCAGCTTAAACCTTATGTATGCAGATACATTAAGGAAGATAAACATATCCCTGGCAAATCTAAAACCAACTGACACAAGTTTCCACGGAATCACGCCAGAGAAGCCGAGCTATCCGTTGGGGAAGATCAATCTCGACGTTCAGTTTGGGACCCGAGAAAACTACAGGATAGAGAAGCTGGAGTTTAAAGTTGTGGATTTCCCGTCGCAATATCACGCCTTGTTAGGACGACCAGCATATGCCAGGTTTATGGTGGTACCACATTACACGTACCTGTTGTGGAGGTTGCCTCGACCTAAGGGACCAATTACAGTCAAGGGAAGTTTTGCGCTAGCTGATAAATGCGACAAGGATTTTCATCGACTGTCGGAAACTTTCGGGATGCAAGCAGAATATATGGCGTCAAGGCTCACAACTGACTATGATGTGCTGCCAGATACAGGAAGGCCACTCAGGGAACCAACCTTCAACACTGCTAAGGATTCAAGAGAGGTGCAGATCCACCCGACGGACCCAAATAAAACGACGTCCATTGCAACAAACATGGACCTCGCATAGGAAAGCACACTCGTCGAGTTCCTCCGTGAGCACTGGAAAATCTTCGCATGGTGTCCAGATGACATGCCAGGAGTACCCAGGGAACTTGCCGAGCACCACCTAAATTTGGATCCAATAGCGAGACCAATCAAACAACCTTTGCGGCGTTTTTCGGAACCAAACCGCAAAGCTATGCTGTCAGAAATTGATCGACTCAGAGAAGCTGGTTTTATTAAAGAGATATCTACAGAAGCCACGTGGGTAGCTAACCCAGTGATGGTGCCAAAGAAAAACAGGAAAGTCCTTCGCATGTGTGTGGACTTTACGTGTCTCAATAAACACTGTCCAAAGGATCACTTTCCCCTCCCAAGGATCGATCAAATCATCGATTCCACGGCAGGATGCGAACGTCTTTCCTTCCTGGACGCATATTCTGGTTATAACCAGATCAGATTAAAAGAAGATGATGAAGCCAAGACAGCGTTCATAACACCTTATGGCGTGTTCTTCTATAGAACAATGCCTTTTGGCCTAAAAAACGCGGGAGCAACATATCAACGGATGATGCAGAAGTGCCTTGCAACACAGATTGGAAAAAAAAGTACAAGTTTACATTGACGATGTCGTCATAACATCAAAAAAGGGGACAACGCTGATCGAGGATTTGAAAGAAACTTTCGACAACCTTGACAAGTTCTGCCTTAAGTTAAACCCGACAAAATGCTCCTTCGGTGTTCCTGCGGGAGAACTTCTCGGGTTCCTAGTATCAGCAAGAGGGATCGAGGCCAATCCAGAGAAAATCCAAGCCATCGTAACAATGAGGAAGCCGACAAAGTTGAAAGAAATACAACAGTTGACGGGGCGAGTCGTAGCTTTAAGTAGATTCGTCGCCAGGCTAGGAGAAAAGGCACTGCCGTTCTATGCATTGATCAAACAAGGAGAGAATTTTCAGTAGAACGAGGAAGCAGATAAAGCCTTCGAGAATCTCAAGCGCACAATTTCGACACCACCAATCTTGGTGGCGCCCAAGGAGAAGGAACCCCTCCTGCTATATATTGCAGCCACACCTCAGGTGGTCAGCACGGCTCTCGTAGTCGAAAGGGAAGAAGAAGGAAAATTGCATGGAGTATAGAGGCCAGTATATTTCATCAGTGAAGTATTATCGCCTTCAAAACAGCGGTACCCGCAGTACCAGAAGCTGGCCTATGGAGTGTTTACAACAGCAAGAAAGTTGCGACACTATTTTTCGGCGCACCCGATAATAGTGGTCAACGAGGCTCCTCTATCAAATATATTAAACAATCCAGAAGCTACGGGTCGTGTCTCCCTTTGGGGAATAGAGCTTTCCCCTCGGGACATCACATATGAAAAAAGAAAAGCAATAAAGTCGCAAATCCTACCAGACTTCATCGCAGAATGGATGGAGCTGCAAAATACAAGACCTCCAGATTTATCGAGAACCTGGACTATGAACTTTGATGGGTCCAAAAGGTTAGAGGGCGCTGGAGCAGGCGTGATACTAATATCACCTGAAGGCGACAAATTAAAGTATGTCTTACGGATGACGTTCCCAAACGCGTCTAACAATGAGGCAGAATATGAAGCTCGCATACACGGGATGAAGATGGCGAGGCTTGTGGTGCAACCCGACTGAAAATCTTTGGCGACTCACAATTGGTGGCTCAGCAGGTCATGAATCAATGTGATGCAGTCAATGAAAGTATGATAGCATACAAAGAGATGTATAACGAGATAGAAAAAAATTGTTTGATGGATGCGAGGTAAATCATATCAGCAGGTTGAGCAACGATGAAGCCGATGTTCTTGCAAACATTGGGTCGCAGTGTCTCGCGATTCCACCAGGCATGTTTTGGGAAGAAATAGCCGAGAGATCTACAAAGCCGATGAAACCAAAGAAGAAGGAGAAGGACGAGAAACCCTCGGGGGCTACGAAAGAAACAGTGGAAGAGGAAGAGGAACATGAGCTAGTCATGATGGTGCAAATCCCATGGATGCAGGCGTACATATCGTACATCCTAAGGAAAACAATACCCGACGATCCAATAGAAGCAAGACGAGTAATCAGACGTTCTAAAGCCTTTACTGTGGTCAAAGGGGAGTTGTACAAACGAAATATTTCGGGTGTACTACAAAGGTGCGTCACACCCAAAGAAGGAAGGATAATCCTGAAAGATGTACACGAAGGAATATGTGGTCATCACACAAGCAGTCGAGCTATCGCGGCCAAGGTTTTCAGAGCAGGATTTTATTGGTTGACAGCAATCGAGGACGCGAAGGAAATAGTGCGAACTTGCGACGCGTGCCAGAGATTTGCCGCAAAACCTCATTCTCCGGCAGCAGAGCTAATGCCAATACCGCTATCTTGGCCCTTTGCTCAATGGGGACTTGACATGGTAGGAAAATTGCACAAAGCCTCGCCAGGTGGATACGAGTATATGCTCGTCGCTGTCGACAAATTCACCAAGTGGATAGAAGCGAAGCCGATAAATTCACCAGATGGAGCATCAACAATCAAGTTTGTGAAAAGCATTGTCTTTCGATTTGGAGTCCCTCATAGCATCGTCACGAACAATGGTAGTAACTTCACATCCAAGGAGTTCAAAGCATACTGTGCAGAAGTGGGCATCAAATTGAGTTTCGCATCAGTCGCACACCCGCAGACCAACGGTCAAGTCAAGAAAGCCAATGGTATCATCTGCAATGGTATCAAGAAGCGTTTGTTAGAACCATTGGAAAAATCTCGACATACTTGGCCAGAAGAGTTGCCAAGTGTGTTATGGAGTATCCGAACAACACCAAATACAGCGACACAGGAGACGCCGTTTTTTATGGTTCATGGAGCTAAAGCAGTACTGCCGATAGAAATAGAGCATGATTCTCCAAGAGTCACAGAATACGATGAAGAAACTTCCAGAAGAGCTTTGAAGGATGATGTCGACGCACTCGATGAGGCTCGAGACGAAGTGTTATCACGGGTCGCTAAGTACCAGCAAGATATGAAAAATTACCACAGCCGACGATTGCGACCAAGATCTTTTCAGGTTGGAGATTTGGTTCTAAGACTCAATCAGAAAAGCCATGAAAAACTCGAGTCGCCGTGGCTTGGCCCTTACATCGTCACAGAAGTAACCGAAGGAGGAGCATACAGGATAAAGGAAAAGAAGTCAGGAGTTGCCGAGCCAAATCCTTGGAACGTGGCACAACTCAGGCGTTTTTACGCCTAGAGTCGAAATATAGTCCTCCTTGTAAAAGCTACAATATACTGAAACGCCCGCGAGTTTTCAGACGCATTCTTTTCCTTTCTCAGGGCACCGAGTGGGGCTGGAAAAGGTTTTTAATGAGGCGGACTCGCGGTGCTACAATATAATAAAGATAGTAGAGATATACATCTTTTTCTCTGACAGGACCGAGGGCTCGCGCCCAGAAGATACAATATATATATACACAATGTCGACGAATACAACTTGCAAAATATTTCGCCTTGGTGCAAAGCACCTCGCAAAATAAAACGGTGATACAAAATAGCGATCAACAAAAAGCTCGGGGGCTAACACCCGCAAAAATAGTACACTCAATATACTTTATTATGCCTTGGGTCAACCTCGCATTATAGAAAAAAATCATCACCAAAACGCCCGTGGGCTTGACAAGGAAAAAAAAGAAAATCTTGCGACTTTACAATATAGACTGTTTACAGCATACAAAGATACAACTCCTAGGCGCAAAATTTTCAAGTACTGCCTAGTATATCATCTATGGTCACCCGCTCATTATTTGCAGGGCGGGTACTATGTTCAGCATAGCTGCCATTCACGTAGAACTCAGCATCCATCCGAAGAAGCTCATCCATCATGTCTTCTGGTACAGGAGTTACAATATCATCAATCTTGCCAACATTACTTTTCCTTTTCGCCATCTTGGTCAGGCACTTGGTAACAATTTGACTCAGGTCAAACTTGGGATAGCAGATTTTTATCATCATTATAGCAAACCTGGCGCCGGCAGATAGTTGGGCCCGCACAAATCCATGGATTCGAGGTGCATCCCGAAATTTCTCCATCAAATCAGGAAGGGTCTCTGGCATCTTATTGCGCGGAAACATGGTGCCGTAAACTAAAGACAGTGTCCTTGTACAGAAGTCGAGAAACTCGCGGACCTGAATTGCGCGATCTTGAAATCTGACGATTTGGCAGGTACGTTCAGGTGTACCCCAAAAATTAGAACCATGCTGAAGCGCAAGTCTGAGGAGCGCATTGGATCGAGCTTCAACACGTTCATCCTCGGCAGCAGTGTCCAAAAAAGAACCTATTTTAAAAGAATCAGCAGAGAAAGAGAATACAAGCAAGAGAAAAATTAAGTACGACCAAGTTAATGAAGCGCACCTGTCATATCCAAGCTAGAATACGTCATCAGTTGAAGCATGAAATTTTCTCGCAAAGAAGCTGCAGCAGCCTCAGAAACCGCGGTTTCCTTTTCAGCTATGGCATCTTGAGTCTGTTGAAGCGCAATTTTTTCCCTCTCGGAAGATTTTCGAGACTGCTCCATTATCATAAGTGATTGTTTCTTTGTAGATTGGAGTTGTTGGCGAAGTTCTTCCAAGTCTTGTGCCGAACCTTTACTCGATGAATCTTCAATAAGCTCGACAGCAACAGGTATCTTCTTCAAACAGGACGAAGCAGGAAAAACATCGGAAGGACGAGGAGTTGCAGTATAGTTGTCAAAAATCAACTGAAAATAAAAATTTCGACATCAATCATCAAGCAAAGATAGATTTCCATTGATTCTTAAAGTATGTGCATGGCTATTACAAAAGAAGGGTCCCTAGTGAACTACTGAAGCAGTTGCCGCCAAAACTACTAGGGCGACAGCGCCAAAAGAGAGTAACAACTAAAAGAAAAGACAAGGTGGTCTACTTGACCTCCGGCTTCGACGAACTGGGAGCAGGAGTTGGATTGTATCCGAGGTAGGCAAGGATCTTCTTCGAGTTGGGCTTGACAGCCTTAATCAGCGACTTCCACCTCTTCGTCTCCATCTCCTCCGTATTGCCAACCCTTGCCCAGTCGACGTCTTGTTGGCTGTCAGCAACCAAGGCAATTGTACCTTCGACACCAACTTTCAACCCTTCTTGGCGAAGTTGGAGTCCAAGGTTTTCTTGAGAATTGAAGCACTTGGCGAGAGCGACAAAAGGCGTAGGTACCTCCTTCTTCTTGAAGAAGTACGGGAAAAGCCGCGACAGGCCTATCCCAGCTTCAGCAAGACCTTCGCGGGCCTCGTCTCCGTGAATCTCAAGAAGAGACAACGCGTCAAGAAGAGGATCACCTTCAGGACTTTCTAGTTCATAATCTTGTTGCGTTTTCCCTAAATGAGTAAAAGAAGTTCGTCAACAAAAAGCAAGCAAAGATGAACAAAAGGATCCGAAGAAACAAGTGAAAACTTCGGCACTTACTGACAAAACGTCGACTTTGCGACTCCAAGCGAGTAGGAATTTCTTTCTCGCGCGCAGACTACTGAGCTATGTTGTCGCTCAAGGAAGTTTCCGCGTCATGAAGCCTTTTTCGAAGACCTTCAACAGCGGCAGCATCTGCTTCAGCCTTCTTGCGAGCCTTTTCGCTTTTCTCTAACTTCACAGCAAGAGCGTCAGCGCGTTTGTTGGACTCCGCAAGAGTTTCTGCCATAATAGAAGAAAAGTGAAACATTGTGGCAAAAATGGCGACGGAATATACTCGCTAAGGAAAGGCAGATAAGGAAAAAGGGGGCACCTTCAAGTTTAGCAGCATACTCACGGTACCCGACAAATTGGGTACCGAAGCGGATAAGCTCCTTCATGAAAGGCTGAAGAAAAGACCATAAAAAGAGGATCAATATAGGAAGCGAAAAGTTCGACATCACCAAGAAATAAAGAGAGGGAAGTTGAAAGGAATGAAATCAGTACAGGGAAAAGAAACAACTTACTTCTTCCATTAAAGGAGTCGTGGAACAACCAATTAACATGGTAGGTTCCTTGGCTGGTTCTACCCTAGCTCTCTTCGGCGAAGGAGCTTGGGGGCTCACAGCTGGTGTCGGATGCTCTGTGTTTTGTTGAGGAGGCGAAGTTTCGTCGCCATCAGGCTGAGCTTCGGAAACAACTAAAGTACGGGACGTGCTCGTTCGAGCAGTCGCATCAATAGGTGCATCCTCTTCTTCATCGCCACTACAAAAAATAAAGCGACAAGATAAGAAAGCAATTTGAAAAAGTACCGAGAACAGACAAATATAGTGCACCAAAAACTTACGAACTGACAAGAGCAGCCTCGTAAGGATCGAAAGCTTTCTTCCCAGCATCAGGTGCAGTTTCTCCGGCACGTGCAGCACCGGCTTTGGAGGTGCCAGAGTCGACAACCTCGCCCTTTTTCTCTTGTTCTTTGGCGAAGCAGCTGGGGGAGGAGAGCATGTCGATGTGGTAGCCTCGGTCTCAATCTCCTTTTCAGAGGATGCCGCGGATTTTCGAGAACCCGCGATTTCACTCTCAGGGCGAGAAGTACCCTGGTTGTCGTCAGTGACAACGGTTCGTTCTTCGACTTCCCCACCTTCGGGAAGAGGAGGAAGAGGTGACGTGGTATCATGGTCCTGAGCCAAAATAGAAAAAGTATTGACATGGATTTGTATCAGTAAACAGCAGTTGAAAAATAGCAGTGCTAAAAAAGAAAAGAAAATAGTGCATGAATAAAAAGATGGCAAAAAATACTACATGTGGGAGCGTGTTGGTGGCGCTATACGGCGTCACACGGCAAGATGACGGGACAGCGTCCTTCTTGCTGAGTGACGAGATCTTTCGGACAAGTTTTTCTAGGTCATTGACCGATAAACTTGTCGACAGGCGATCCACATCTTCATCGCCAGCATACATCCAAAGGGGATTTTTGCGCGCCTGCAGAGGCTGCACCCTAATCCTAAGAAAGTATGCCGTGATTTGGATACCCGACAATTCTTGTCCTCGGGTATTTTGAAGCTGGCGGATGCGAGTCATCAGCGCATCTGTCGCCGCTTTTTCTTCGTCGCTAACCTCTGCATCCCAGGAACGACGGCGACAGATTTTTTCGGTACCGTCAAAAGGAGGGATGTTGTCTTCAGGAGATCCATGATTCTCCTCGTGGATGTACAACCATTTTTTGCGCCACCCTTGTACTGAGTCAGGGAATTTGACGTCAAAGTATTCGACGTCAGGGCGGACGCAGATAACAACGCCACCTATGTTATAGGCAGCATTGGAAGAGTCATTACTGTGACAGAGGAAAATGCGTTTCCAGAGAGACCAGTTAGGCTGGACTCCAAGGAAAGCTTCGCAAAGCGTGATGAAGATGGAGATGTGGAGGATAGAGTTGGGCGTGAGATGGTGAAGTTGCAATCCGTACATGAACAGCAAACCCCGTAAGAAATTGTGAATGGGGGGCAGAAAGACCACGGATGAGGTGGTCGACGAAACTGACCCGATACTCCATTGGAGGGGTTGGGTAGCTTTCTTCGCTGGGGAAGCGCAGCGCGTCTTGCTTCTTGCTGACCCCCAATTTCTTCAGCAAGTTGATGTCTTGAGGGGAGATTTTGGATCTCTCCCACTCCAGGTTCACCAGATCTTCGGTCGACATCTTCGATTCCGGAGTGCTGTGCCTGGTGAGTTTGCGCGGTGGCATCAGCAATGGCGTAGGAGCAAAGGGCGAGCGTGGATGAGCACAAGAACTGTGGGGCGCAGTGGAGGATTTTAGCAGAGGAGAGAAGAGCAGCGGCGCAAACGAAAGGATGGACGGAGGAAGGCGATGACCTTAAGTACAGGTGCGGTGAATCGGCGCACCGTTGGATGGAGAATATGTGAGATAGATGATGGACGCGTGGGCAAAGGATAAAAGCGCAATTTTACTGAGAGAAGAAGGGACAGGCGCTACAGTGCGTGCGCCAGTAAAAGCGGAGGACGTGTGTCCCCCACTTGCACGACGTGTCAACTTGATAGGAAATTTGGGCCCATGAGACAGAGAGAGAGCAGTTTTCGTATGTTCCCGATACAGTGATCGTGGCTATTGTCAGCAATGATGTCACCTTGGCAAGAGAAAAACTCGACTATGAAGCTTGATAAGAATGTCGACAGCAGAAGATTATTGATTTTTTCGAGAGCCTTTGATCAAATACAAGTTTTTGCCCAAATGCTCGGGGGCTACTTCGGAAAAAAAGGAAAGTTCGAGTATGACAAAATAGAAATGGCGAGAGCCTATGACCAAATGCAAGCATTTGTTCATAGCCTCGGGGGCTACTCCAATCGGGAGCGCTGGTCGCGCACCCGATAGATGTGAAAAGCTCGAGAAGGAATAATAATATAGCGACAGAAGATATTAATTTTTTGAGCCTACAACCAAGAACAAATCCTTGATTGTAGCCTCGGGGGCTACTCCCATCGGGAACGCTGTTCGCGTGCCCGGTGAAATTACACAAATATAGAGAAAGAAAAGAGAAGTGAGTATATTTCGAGTTATACAAAATAACTCTACATATACTCCCATCAGGAAGGAAAAGTAAGTCATCAAATATGACTCAATAAAATGTGCTATTCCAACAGCCAAAAAGCACTCGACAATATATTCTCAGAGCGCTAAAAGTCGCGAATAATCTCTGAATGCCGCAAAATTTGCGAAGGTAAGACCCCAGATCCGTTCTGATCGGCGTGGCACCGTCTCTGACGGCGGTTTGCTATTTTTTCCGTATCAACAGATACGAAGAAAAATCCTAACGGACGCGTTAGGTACCCGATAAAATATGACTAGGACTCGACATAATGGTAAGACCTTAAGCGGCACCTGATGGCGTGTAACTCACACGTTCGTTGGGAACCCCAAGAGGAAGGTATGATGCGCACAGTAGCAAGTTTTCCCTCAGAAAGAAACCAAGGTTTAATCGAACCAGTAGGAGCCAAGAAGCACGTTGAAGGTTGATGGTCGCGAAATGTGATGCGGCGCAACACCAGGGATTCCGGCGCCAACTAGGAACCTGCACAACACAACCAAAGTACTTTGCCCCAACGAAACGAGTGAGGTTGTCAATCTCACCGGCTTGCTGTAACAAAGGATTAAACGTATCGAGTGGAAGATGTTTGCAAAGAAAACAGTAAAACAAATAGATTGTATGCTATGTAAAGAATAGGACCGGGGTCCACGAGTTCACTAGAGGTGTCTCTCCCATAAGATAAAAGCATGTTGGGTGAACAAATTACAGTCGGGCAATTGACAAATAGAGAAAGGCATAACAATGCATATACATGACATGGTAAATATAGTGAGATTTAATTGGGCATTACGACAAAGAACATAGACCGCCATCCAAGTCGCATCTATGCCTAAAAAGTCCACCTTCGGGTTATCGTCCGAACCCCCTCCGGTATTAAGTTGCAAAGCAACGAGACAATTGCATTAAGTATTGTGCGTAATGTAATCAACAACTACATCCTTAGACATAGCATCAATGTTTTATCCCTAGTGGCAACAGCACATCACAACCTTAGAACTTTACATCACTTCGTCCCGGGTATCAATGAAGGCATGAACCCACTATCGAGCATAATTACTCCCTCTTGGAGTTAAGAGTAAAAACTTGGCCAGAGCCTCTACTAATAACGGAGAGCATGCAAGATCATAAACAACACATGAACAATAGATTGATAATCACCATAATCATAGTACTCTCTATCCATCGGATCCCGACAAACACAACATATAGAATTACATATAGATGATCTTGATCATGTTAGGCAGCTCACAAGATCCAACAATGAAGCACAACAAGGAGAAGACGACCATCTAGCTACTGCTATGGACCCATGGTCCAGGGGTGAACTACTCACTCATCACTCCGGAGGCGATCATGGCGATGAAGAATCCTCCGGGAGATGAATCCCCTCTCCGGCGGGGTGCGGAGAGCGATCTCCAGAATCCCCAGAGATGGGATTCGCGGCGGCGGCGTCTGCGTAAGGTTTTCCGTATCGTGGCTCTCGGTGCTGGGGGTTTCGCGACGGGAGCTTTAAGTAGGCGGAAGGTCAACGCGAGGGGCCACACGAGGGGCCCGAGGGGCTAGGTCGGCGCGGCCGAGGGCTTGGGCCGCGCCGGCCACCCTCCGGCTGCCTCGTGGCCCCACTTCGTTAGGTCTTCGGTCTTCTGGAAGCTTCGTGCAAAAATAGGACCACTGGGCGAAAGTTTCGTCCAATTCGAGAATATTTCTTTACTAGGATTTACGAAACCAAAAACAGCAGAAAACGAAGCGGCTCTTCGGCATCTTGTTAATAGGTTAGTTCCGAGAAAATGCATAAATATGACATATAATGTGCATAAAACATGTAGGTATCATCAATAAAGTAGCATGGAACATAAGAAATTATCGATACGTTGGAGACGTATCGGCATCCCCAAGCTTAGTTACTGCTCGTCCCGAGCGAGTAAAACGATAACAAAGATAATTTCTGAAGTGACATGCCATCATAATCTTGATCATACTATTTGTAAACATATGTAATGAATGCAGCGATCAAAGTAAAGGTAATGACATGAGTAAACAAGCTGAATCATATAGCAAAGACTTTTCATGAATAGTACTTCAAGACAAGCATCAATAAGTCTTGCATAAGAGTTAACTCGTAAAGCAATAAATCAAAGTAAAGGTGTTGAAGCAACACATAAGAAGATTAAGTTTCAGCGGTTGCTTTCAACTTGTAACATGTATATCTCATGGATATTGTCAACATAAAGTAATATAACAAGTGCAATATGCAAGTATGTAGGAATCAATGCACAGTTCACTCAAGCGTTTGCTTCTTAAGGTGGAAGGAGATAGGTAAACTGACTCAACAATAAAAGTAAAAGAATGGTCCTTCGCAGAGGAAAGCATCGATTGCTGTATTTGTGCTAGAGCTTTTATTTTGAAAACATGAAACAATTTTGTCAACGGTAGTAATAAAGCATATGAGTTATGTAAATTATATCTTACAAGTTGCAAGCCTCACGCATAGTATACTAATAGTGTCCGCACCTCGTCCTACTTAACTTGGACTACCGGATCTTTGCATGCCATGTTTCAACCAAGTGTCACAAAGGGGTACCTCCATGCGCTCTGTACAAAGGTCCAAGGAGAATGCTCGCATTTCGGATTTCTCGCTTTTGATTATTCTCAACTTAGACATCCATACCGGGACAACATGGACAACGAGATAATGGACTCCTCTTTAATGCATAAGCATGTAGCAAAGTTATTATTCTCATATGAGATTGAGGATATATGTCCAAAACTGAAACTTCCACCATGGTTCATGGCTTTAGTTAGCGGCCCAATGTTCTTCTCTAACAATTTTGCATGCTCCAACCACTAAAATGATAGACCTTCGGACAAGACGGACATGCATAGCAACTCACATGATATTCAACAATAGTTGATGGCGTTCCCCGAAACATGGTTATCGCACAACAAGCAACTTAATAAAATATAAAGTGCATAAGTACATATTCAATACTACGATAGTTTTTAAGGCTATTTTGTCCCATGAGCTATATATTGCAAAGGTGAATGATGGAATTTTAAAGGTAGCACTCAAGCAATTTACTTTGGAATGGCGGGTAAATACCATGTAGTAGGTAGGTATGGTGGACACAAATGGCATAGTGGTTGGCTCAAGGATTTTGGATGCATGAGAAGTATTCCCTCTCGATACAAGGTTTAGGCTAGCAAGGTTATTTGAAGCAAACTCAAGGATGAACAAGTGCAGCAAGACTCACATAAAAGACATATTGTAAACATTATAAGACTCTACACTTGTCTTCCTTGTTGTTCAAAACTCAATACTAGATATTATCTAGACCTTAGAGAAACCAAATATGCAAATCAAATTTTAGCAAGCTCTATGTATTTCTTCATTAATGGGTGCAAAGCATATGATGCAAGAGCTTAAACATGAGCACAACAATTGCCAAGTATCACATTATCCAAGACATTTTTAGAATTACTACATGTAGCATTTTCCAATTCCAACCATATAACAAATTAACGAAGAAGAAACTTCGCCTTGAACATTATGAGTAAAGCCTAAGGACACATGTGTCCATATGCAACAGCGGAGCGTGTCTCTCTCCCACAAAGTGAATGCTAGGATCCATCTTATTCAAACAAAAACAAAAACGAAAACAAACCGACGCTCCAAGTAAAGAACACCGGATGTGAGCTGAATAAAAATATAGTTTCGGGGGAGGAACCGATGATGTTGTCGATGAAGAAGGGGATGCCTTGGGCATCCCCAAGCTTAGACGCTTGAGTCTTCTTAAAATATGCAGGGATGAACCACGGGGGCATCCCCAAGCTTAGAGCTTTCACCCCTCTTTGATCTTAGTATATCATTCTCCTCTCTTGACCCTTGAAAACTTCCTTCACACCAAACTTCAAGCAAACTCATTAGAGGGTTAGTGCATCATTAATAATTCACACATTCAGAGGTGACACAATCATTCTTTTCACTTCTGGACATTGCATAATGCTACTTGGACATTAATGGATCAAAGAAATAAATCCAACATAGCAAAAGAGGCAATGCGAAATAAAAGGCAGAATCTGTCAAAAACAGAACAGTCCGTAAAGACGAATTTATAAATGGCACCAGACTTGCTCAAATGGAAAAACTCAAAACTAATGAAAGTTGCGTATATATCTGAGGATCACGCTCGTAAATTGGCAGATTTTTTCGAATTTTCTACAGAGAATTATGCCCAGATTCGTGACAGACAGCAATGCTGTTTCTGCGCAGCGATCCCAAATATAACATCAACTTTGACATAGAAACTTTACTTGGCACAAAAACATGATAAGGAGAGGTTGCTACAGTAGTAAACAACTTCCAAGACTCAATAAAACAAAAAATTGCTGTAGGTAAAAACATGGGTTGTCTCCCATAAGCGCTTTTCTTTAACGCCTTTCAGCTAGGCGCAGAAAGTGTAAATCAAGTAACATCGAGAGTAGAAGCATCAACATCATTATTCTTCATGCAAACACAACTTGTTGCAGGGGGTACTTTAGGTGTTCCATTATCTAGATTTTCTATGATAGTGCTAGGGGTTTTAGCAATTTTGGGCCTATAATAATTCTTTTGTTTAGGCACCTTAGAGGCGTACATGAATTTTTGCTCTTTACCCACATAAGCTTTCTCATTATACTTGAGAGAAGAAAAGGTTGAACCCAAGGTTCCCATAGCTTTTTCAAGTTCATCAATCCTATTGGTTTGATTATCATGGACAACACAAGTTCCTAGGATACTAATTCTTTCATCAATTCCTCCTAAGGATTTATCAAGTTCATAAGTTTTGTCAAATAGCATTCCCAATTTAGCTTCAACACTTGGAAAATTTTTCTCTATGGTTTCCAATTTTTTCATAACATCTTCAAGAGAGATTTCAATTTTAACTTCATTAACAGGTGGTATTCCAACTAGACTCTCAATGATGCAACTAGCTTCTAAAGCGGGAGTACCTAGGAAATTACCTCCCGAAAGAGTATCAAGAACATATCTATTCCAACTAGATAAACCAACATAAAAGTTCCTAAGAAGGATAGTGGTGGAGTGTTTCTTAATGCACCTTTGATGAGCATTACTAATTCTATACCAAGCATCTTTAAAACTTTCTCCACCTTGTTGCTTAAAAGAACGAACTTCAACTTCAGGATTACTCATGATAACAGCAATAAAGTAAACTAGGCAAATAAAGTAAAGACAAGTAACTAATTTTTTTGTGTTTTTGATATAGAGAGCAAGACAGTAAATAAAGTAAAACTAGCAACTAATTTTTTTTGTATTTTGATTTAGTGCAGCAAACAAAGTAGTAAATAAAATAAAGCAAGACAAAAACAAAGTAAAGAGATTGAGAAGTGGAGACTCCCCTTGCAGGCGTGTCTTGATCTCCCCGGCAACGGCGCGAGAAAGAGCTGTTGCGTGGGAGGCAATTCTGTGGTGTAACTTTCTTCGGATCCCCGGCAACGGCGCCAGAAAAAGAGCTTGATGGCGTGTAACTCACACGTTCGTTGGGAACCCCAAGAGGAAGGTATGATGCGCACGGTAGCAAGTTTTCCCTCGAGAAGAAACCAAGGTTTAATCGAACCGATAGGAGCCAAGAAGCACGTTGAAGGTTGATGGTCGCGAAATGTGATGCGGCGCAACACCGGGGATTCCGGCGCCAACTAGGAACCTGCACAACACAACCAAAGTACTTTGCCCCAACGAAGCGAGTGAGGTTGTCAATCTCACCGGCTTGCTTGTAACAAAGGATTAAACGTATCGAGTGGAAGATGTTTGCAAAGAAAACAGTAAAACAAATAGATTGTATGCTATGTAAAGAATAGGACCGGGGTCCACAGTTCACTAGAGGTGTCTCTCCCATAAGATAAAAGCATGTTGGGTGAACAAATTACAGTCGGGCAATTGACAAATAGAGAAAGGCATAACAATGCATATACATGACATGGTAAATATAGTGAGATTTAATTGGGCATTACGACAAAGAACATAGACCGCCATCCAAGCTGCATCTATGCCTAAAAGTCCACCTTCGGGTTATCGTCCGAACCCCTCCGGTATTAAGTTGCAAAGCAACGGACAATTGCATTAAGTATTGTGCGTAATGTAATCAACAACTACATCCTTAGACATAGCATCAATGTTTTATCCCTAGTGGCAACGAGCACATCACAACCTTAGAACTTTACGTCCATTGTCCCGGGTATCAATGAAGGCATGAACCCACTATCGAGCATAATTACTCCCTCTTGGAGTTAAGAGTAAAAACTTGGCGAGCCTCTACTAATAACGGAGAGCATGCAAGATCATAAACAACACATGAACAATAGATTGATAATCACCATAATCATAGTACTCTCTATCCATCGGATCCAGACAAACACAACATATAGAATTACATATAGATGATCTTGATCATGTTAGGCAGCTCACAAGATCCAACAATGAAGCACAACAAGGAGAAGACGACCATCTAGCTACTGCTATGGACCCATGGTCCGAGGGTGAACTACTCACTCATCACTCCGGAGGCGATCATGGCGATGAAGAATCCTCCGGGAGATGAATCCCCTCTCCGGCGAGGGTGCGGAGGCGATCTCCGAGAATCCCCAGAGATGGGATTCGCGGCGGCGGCGTCTGCGTAAGGTTTTCCGTATCGTGGCTCTCGGTGCTGGGGGTTTCGCGACGGAGGCTTTAAGTAGGCGGAAGGTCAACGCGAGGGGCCACACGAGGGGCCCGGGGGGCTAGGTCGGCGCGGCCAGGGGCTTGGGCCGCGCCGGCCACCCCCGGCTGCCTCGTGGCCCCACTTCGTTAGGTCTTCGGTCTTCTGGAAGCTTCGTGCAAAAATAGGACCACGGGCGAAAGTTTCGTCCAATTCGAGAATATTTCTTTACTAGGATTTACGAAACCAAAAACAGCGAGAAAACGACAGCGGCTCTTCGGCATCTTGTTAATAGGTTAGTTCCAGAAAATGCATAAATATGACATATAATGTGCATAAAACATGTAGGTATCATCAATAAAGTAGCATGGAACATAAGAAATTATCGATACGTTGGAGACGTATCACACCTGTCGAAGTTTACACCAGTATCCCGAGATCATGTCCAGGGACGTGATCTTGAAGTAGGTTTTTGCGGATTGCCACTAGAGCAGTTAACTAGTACCTGATCCGTCAGATGAACTAGCCCCAACTACCATTATCCCTGTACAATATAGTATTTACGTATCCAAAAGATATGCGATAAATTTGACAAGATTATTGAATGATTAAAGTTGGAGATTTTTCCTGATTCTTCGATTCAAGCAAAATCTCGGGGGCTACTGACATAGGCATCCCCAGTGGGCCTGCCGAAGATGGTACCCGGGGTTTACTGAAGGCCCACGAGTCGAAGAATACAAAGATCGGAAGCCCAATTGGTGTTAAGGAAAGTTAGAGTTGTATTAGGAAATATAGAGACTTGTAATTTCACGGGACGGGTTAGAAACCCTCCCGGACTCTGTAACTTGTGTATTACGAATCCCTCGGCTCCACCTCCTATATAAGGGGGAGTCAAGGGACAAAGAAAGGATCGAATCTATTGTCAACATAACCCTAGTTTTACAATCAGCGAGTACTTTTCGGCTGAAACCTTCGAGATCTACTTGCCCTCTACTTCTAACAAAACCCTAGTCTACAATCTGTAGGCATTGACAAGTTAATCCCTTGTCACCGGTCGCTGGCCCGGTTTGGACCGAGCTGGTCCGGTCGTGCGCCCGGTCGGACCGGGTTGTGGACCGGGCGCCCCGGCGCTCAACCGGCCACTGCCCTGACGATGTTCTGCGGGACAACAGCTAACTCCGGTCAAGACAAAGCCCCAGCTACGGTTTGGACCGGCCGGTCCAGTCCCAGGCCCGATCTGACCGGACCCTGCGCCGGACGGCCCGGTCCCTGGCCCGGTTGACCGGGTTCCTCGAGAAAACTACGGAGGTGGCAAGTCATCAATTGCCATATTTCAAGTGACACTATATATATCCCTTCTCCTACCTCTGAAGGGGTAGGCACTACACTACAAGATGTTCTTGAGCTCTCTCTCTCTCTCATACTCCATTGTTAGAAACACCAAAAGCCTCAGATCTCCCTCCTCCTCCACCCAAACTCAAATCCCTCCGGGGAAAAGAAAGAGGAGGGCCCGATCTACCGTTCTACCAAGCCAAATCTTGTTCCCCCTCGTATTCATCAAGAAACTTGCTCTCTAGGGTTCCTTGGAATCCCTAGACGGGCAAGAGTGGTCCGGAAGCATCCGAGCTGTGGATTTGCTCCTGACAAGATTGTGAAGGTTTGGAGGCTACCTCAAAGTCTACCACAAGTGAGTGTGCTATTCCTTCGTGGGATAGGCTCCGGAGAATAGGGTGAGCCTTCGTGGCGTTGGGGAATCCTTCGTGGGACCTCCACCCCTCCAAACGTGACATACCTTCTTGCAAAGGAAGGAAACACGGGAATAAACCCTCGTCTCCGCATGCTATCGGTTATCTCTAACTGAACTCCTTACTTGTGATATAATTGCCTGTGAGAGCCTTCGTGCTTGAGTTACTTGTATTGTCATATAGGTTGTCTCACCTAGTTTGCATTAGGCTCATCTTTATATTCCGCAAAGCCTAATATTGCAAAGAAAGAATTAAAATTTGTAGAAACCTATTCTCCCCCCCCCCCCTCTAGGTTTACCATCTCTGATCTTTCACTTGTAAAATTCACTTATGTATTTTTTAGATTTTTATTGCCATCAATAACTCTATCTTCTTGTGTTAATCTATGAAGTGTTTTTCCTTCTTCTACCATTTGCTTTTTGATGATAGTTTTGGAGGTATAATCATATTCTTTAAGCTTGATTTCCTTGGACCTATATGTCCATTTGATCTCTCATCCTCGAATAATTTTCCTTAGGGTCATGTTACACTTCAGTTGAGTTGATTTGTCAACTTCAGTCAGAGCAATCATCTCACTAAACTTATCTATTTTGTCAATCCCCTTTGCTAGTTGCTTCCCCCTTTAGAAAATGAATATATTATACCAAATGATAAATATATTCTACCAAATGTATTGCGTGACTCCCCTGTAAGGCTTTGCTACCAAGTTTGTTGTGATAAATCTTCTAGATCAGTTCTTTGAAACCAACAATTCTCAAATAGAAAATTAGCTAAGACTTCAGATTTTTTTCCCATGTTGCAAATCAAGGAAGTTTCATTTGAAATATCCCTAGGAAAAGCGGATATTAGAGTTAAAGGTGTTTATCTTCCCAAGATGAATAAGCAATTTATAATTCAGATTTTTTGATTGTTGAACCAGGTATACCTCCATGTGCTGGCCAGCTATGATAGAACTCTAGTTAAGCACATTACTCACAAACATGCACAATTAATAAGATTTTTTTGTAGAAAAAGTATAAGTTTTAAAATTGTATTTCCATTCTAGCAAGAAAAGAAAAATAAAGCGAAATAACCAGTCAATGTTGTATCCTTGATGTCATATATACTTTTGGTTCTGGGATAAAGACAATATTTTGATCAATAGTTACTTCATTAATGTGTGATTTTGTGAAAACAAATTTGCAATCATATAAAGTATTTATGATATTGGTATTGATCACATGTGATATAGACCACTTATTGATGGAGTAGTAGTTGGTTAATTGAGTTGTAATACGAGTTGCAACTGAGATTTTACTACTTGTAAATGAGTTGCATGTGAGAAAATGATTTCTTCTGTTGTATTCATTCGTGATTTGTGCTAGTTATGAGCTGAACATGGGTTGCAACTGAAAAATTACCCCGCCCGATTTGATTATGTTGTTAATTATATTAGTTACGAGTTGCAACCTAGTTTTTTTTTTTGCGTGGAGTTGCAACATACGGTTACAACATTGGTCATCTGAGTGAGAATTAGTCACTCCCGTATTTTTTTCATTAACAAAACTATATGGATCCAGCAAACAGAGCTTGGCTCTGGTGGTTAAGTTCCTTGTGGTGGAACCAGCTCACCCAGGTTCAATTTCTAGACTTGGCATGGGTGTTTACATTTACGTGGATTTATTTCAGGATTTAACCGGCGCTATGCTTTCAGTGGTATGTGACGTGCATGTCAACAGCGAGACGCCAGTGGTGACTTCGTTAACCTCAAGATATGCCGGCTCAGTCCCTTGGAGATGATCATAGGGGTAGGATGTACGTGCGTGCATTCATATGAGTGATTGTACGTGCGTGTTTGTGAGCGTTTGCGTTGTATTGTGTTCTAAAAAAAAACTAGATGGGTCCTAAGTCTAAAATATTATGTCTAACATATTAATTTCAAAAGCATCGGCATGGGAATGTTAGATCCTTGAAGGCTAACTTCGATTACAAATGGCCTGAAGTGTCACAAAAGAATATCATCATTATCTATACCGTGTAAATCAGGTCAGCGAAGCAGGGTAATAAAAAGTGAAGTAAAATAAAGGTAGGCCGTCGTCGTCGTGTATGGCAGATCACCATACTTTATGCTCACCTCAACGCAAAGCTAAGAATATGCGAAAGTGTCGATCGACGACCGCGACGAGCGGCTGTGGCCAACTGCTGTGCGTGGCTCAAAGCCGTGCACTTGTCCACGTCAAACCTCCAGGCAGCTAAGCGCTGATGTGGCCCTCGTGGTTACCCGCTAGATCGCATGCTCTCCATTCATCCGAGCACAGTACAAGTCACATGCGTAACATGCCTACGCTACGCAACTGTTGAGTCAATGTTGTCGCGTCAGGCGTACATGGTCGACCCGGAATTTATATGGCGCAGCAAGAAATTAGAACAAGTTCGAGTTTTTTTTCGAGGGGCGGAGTGCAACTGTTCGGGCCCGCACGGTCTCTTCCGCTAGGGTGTCAGAGCATCTCCGGTCAGCGTCGCCATGAACCGTCCGCCAAGCCGGATCGGAGTGTTTGGGGGCGTGTTTTGTTACGCTGCGCTTGGGGGACGTCGCTCCCCAGCCGCGTCCCCCAAACACCGCCCCTAAACATTTAAAATACTTTTTTGGCATTTTTATTTCAATTTCCACAACTAATACATAATTGGGTACGTGGTTTCCACAAACTAATACATAGTTGGAACCGTGGTGGACACAAATATAAAATATTGCAAATAAACTAAACCTAACTAGGCCGTGCATCGGAGGTTTCCTGTGTTCGCTGCTAACAAACAACACTCGAGGGCACACCCAGTCACCTAAGCTGGAAAATCCGGCGGGAGGATGGTGCCCTTGTTGGTTCTACCGATGAGGCGAACAGCGCGAAACCTCCGTGCACGTATTCGCTGCGAAGAAACAACACTCAGTCGTCCTCCTCGTCGGTGCTGTCGCCGTGGTAGTCCATGTCGCCGTGGTAGTCCCGGCGGCAGCGCCTCTCGTCGAAGACCTTGACGCTCATGTCTCTGTTGCCGAAGTAGGAGAACATGAGGATGAAGCCGGCTTCGAGGATGTGGTGGCGCGCGAACTTCTCCCAGCCGATGTTGAGGTACATCTTGCCGCGCGCGTCGTAGATCGCGTCGACGATCCACCGGTAGTAGCCGCACGAAGCCTCCGCGCGATGCATCTTGCGCGGGCGTACGCCGCCGATGTACTCGGCGAAGGAGTCCGGCAGCCTCTGGATGCCACGCGGGTCGCCCTTGAGGACGAGGACGAACTCGAACAGCGCGTCCGGCTCCACGTCCATCTCCGACGATGACGACGACGGCGCGGGAGGCGACGACGATCGTTCAGCTATGCCGCGGCCACGACCACGGCCGCGGCCGCGAGGTCGGCCTCCGCCTCTACCAAACATAGCATCGAGTCTTGTTGAGAGATGGTGGCGGCTAGGGTTTGGGAGAGAGGCGCTAGGGTTTGTGTGTGAGAGGAACGACGAGAGGCGCCCCTTTTATAGGCCGGAGGGAGGCGAATAAGCGGTGGCGCTCATTAACGTCGGCACGCAGAGCTAGGCGCGACGGGCGTCGCTGCCAATAACTTCCGTCACGAGGTAGGCGACAGTTAGGTTTAAATTAATTGTGCCGCTGACGGGTCGGCCCCGCCACTCCCCGCCTCGCTTTTCGGTGTGTCCGGCGTCACCGGAGCGTCCCCTGTGGGACGGGGACGGGCTCGGGGCGCGCCGGACAAAAATAGGCTTTAGGGGACGCGGCTGGAACGTATTTTCTGTCCAAAGCGTCCCAAATCCCTTTGGGTGACGCTTTGGGGGACGCGACTGGAGATGCTCTCAGTGTGGCTTTGCAAGCCGGTAGTTGAGCAGATAGGCGCATGGGACGGCTCGGGTTGTGTTTGCCGTCGGCGGTCAGTCTCCCAGCCACTGCCGGTTTTGAATTAGTACGGAGTACTGGAGTAAGAAGCAACAGTGCATAGTCCGACTGTGATAGATTGCTTGAATGCTTCGGCTGCACGATGACTTTGTGCCCTCAAGTCTGAATCCGAGTACCCCATCCAGTAAACTCATGCACAATGATGTCCGAGCACTGCCAATCTGCCATACATAGAAAGAAACTGATCGATCGTACTCTAGTCTGGAAGCCTCTATATTGGATATTTGTTAAACGTGTAAATTGTAAAGCCTTCTATCAAGACATTTCAACATACTAAAATAAATAGTCTCTCTTACGAACACACTTTAGTACATCCACGTAACAAAATAAATCGCAGATGAATTTTTTTTTTTGCGAGAAATCGCAGATGAATATTGACATATTCGCACATTTTTATATCTGCTTAGATCTATAAATAATGTTTTTGAGCTAATGACGGATTATTTTTTAAAAAAAATAACAGATTGTTCACGACAAAGAATATCTTAAGAGAGTAATTGACTTTTTAATTGTAAGATTCGAATGTATATAATGAAACTTAAATTCTTGCATACGATAAGAAAAGCAATGGTAACTAAGATTGTGTAATTAAAGACTGTTTCACATGGTTGATGATTGCATATAGAATAATTTAAATTAAGTAAATGAGTTTGATATAAATAAATTATCGCTTTTGCTTTTTCTTTTGCTTCAATGTGCATCCACGGCAAATCTGCAAATTCGTCAAAACCGATGGACAGTCGGGATGAAGCGGTACTGATATAGGATGGGGGACACAATCGTTCGCCGGGAAAATATAACGGGTTTATACAGCTCACAGATAAGCCTGTATGGCTCGATTGGGTTAGTATTATACGCGTACGCCGGCCGGAACCGAGCCATCACTCCTACAAATTCCTCACTCTGCCAGCCACTTCCATCGAAATCCAATCTCCAAATTGGGAAATCCTAGGTCTCGCATCCGCACACGCATGTGATGCGTCTTCACAAATTGTTCACGCCAAAAAATCTTGAGAGCGTTTTTTACTTGTAAAATTGGAATGTATAAAATGAAACTTAAATTCCTACATACAATAAAAAAGCAATGATAACTAGATTGTGTATTAAAACCCGTTTCAATTTAAAAAGACATGGTTGATAGTTGCATATGATATAATTTAAATTAAGTAAATGAGTTTGGCATAAATAGTTTATAACCATTATTTTTTATTCAGATCAGCTCCATCAAATAATAAGGCACACCGTAATTGTTTATCTACATTTGTCTTTCCGTCACCCTATTGGTGGCTGCACTGAGATGACATTATAGATTTTGCTCTGGCGCGTTAGTAATTAGATATTTATCTTATCTGCTGTGTTGCGGTGTCTCGATCTTAATGGTAGGAGTTATGTCTCGTTAAAAATAACACAAACCTTAGATATTCATGTTAGAATACATATATGTGATAGAGGTAAACTAGGAGTCTTGAGATAACATTTTGTACTCCAACCATTTCCCCTCTTGTTCCTATATATATATATAGAGAGAGAGACGCGCTATTTGACACCCAGGGAGCAGAATATTATTCTGCACCCCGCCTGGGTTTCCTACGGCAGCGCTCGGTCGCCCACACTTGGTTGTTGCATGCGTCGTAAGAAAACGAACTATTGACGTAATTCTATCGGCCACTATACGATGGAAGGAACCAACTGTTGCAGTTCTACCCGAGCAATCCCACGAACGTGCGTGCGTGATGTAAAAAAACAATATGGCCAACGTAAGAAAACTACTGCAACCGCAGCTACTAGTATCTCCATGGACCACCAATCGTACATGGTAATAATTAATCAACCTACAAGGAATTGAGTCAAAATTCTGAGCCAACAAAAATGTTACATAGCCGAGGAACAACTAGGGCAAACGGAATTTACAGGCAATTAAATAGGCTGAAACCTGAACTCTTTTACTTGCTCAAAAAATTGTCACAAATTCTTGAATCGCATAAAACATAAACATAATGACTCTTTGATGCATCCATAAAAAAGCAGCATAATAGTTGGCATAATAATGCCACATAACAGTATTACCAATATGGTGACTAATTTGAATTGATAATTTATACTACATAAAGTTGCACTGTTTTACATTTACATCGAGATGTATACTGCAAGGAAATAATACAGTTCCTGCAATGATCTGCACAGCTTTTCATTTTAATCAGCTAGAAGCTGGCCTGTGCCTCTTGACTGATGAGAGTACATACGTCATCTGGTTTCTTCACAATTGCCATGATTGCCGAGCAAAAAAATTGGCAGCCTCCTCTCAATGGTGAGAAATTTGCTTTGATAGTTCCTAAAAGGTTCATCTTCTGTAAGAGCGATCCCAAAAAAATTGTAAAGCATCACAAATTCACAATACAAAGAGATAAGGATATCAAAAATTACCCTTGACCAGATGAGCACATAGAGAAAAAGAATCATATGGCTAATCAGAAGACATATATTTGAGGTGAAAAAAATGCATGAACAAAGTTACTTATTAGATCTTTATAAGCAAGTGGCCAAGTGTCTGCTACTCACCGGCAAAACTCCACCAAATATTCTTCAGTTCATAGTACAAGTATTTAACCGGGCACTCACTGGAACCAATCTAGTTTGCTTGGCTTTGGACAAACTACTGTTAATTGAAACATACAATCTTCTTCTGAAAGATTAATACATGCCTTAATTAATTAGCTTCGTTTGCATAGCTGCGAAATAGAGATTTTTTCACAGCAATGGACCATCTACGAGTAATTGGCAAAGCACTATAAGAAATTATGACTCACATAAGTCAAATCCAGCTATTACTAGTGCGCCAAATAAGCTAGTGATTAACTGGGACTAATTCCTGGAAATGTAAAAACTGTAAATTGCACAAGTTATTTTCCATTTAGACGAATTTCTGTAATAAAAAACTTTCGATGTAGGACTTCACAATGAACATCTCTAACCGCAGAAACATTTGAAGCAGAGATCTATTCCAGAAAGAGAAATTAAATAATCCGGGTTGATATTGTTACAGTGATATTCACACCAACTGAAAATTTGATTGAAAGGCAGAGCAATCATCTCATTAATGACGTGCAAAACTAATTTAGAATTTAATTACTTGATGAACTTCTACAGATATGTATAAAGTACGAACTATTCGGATCTTTATTGCCAAACAATATATGGACTACTAACAGTTGTCTTTCAGTTTCTTGCAGATTGCTAAATAAAACGGATAGTGAAAGGAAACTAATCCAATTGCTCCTGTAAAACGGATACGTATAGCAAAGGTTACCCTCTGTCTATTTTCAGTTCCTAATGTAACGATTCTAGGCCTAATAGCCTCGATTGATTAAAAAGATGTTAGTATTAAACTTGTAGTTCAGCTATGCCCAAAACAACTGATCGAATACTCAATTCTTCACCTCTGCATTTGGTGACGTAATCTAACAAAATTGAGCTAACTAAAATTCTTACGTGGTTGAACTAAATTCGAAGAGACATTTACGACAATGCAATGAACATCTTAATACTGTAACACTAGTTTTAGTCAGTCCCAAAGAAACTTAAAGAATTAGTCCCAAAGTAGCATATGAAGCGGCTTTTTAATGTTTTGACAAAAAGCAATGTGGAACCAAAACGATCTTAATAGTTTGAATAACTATGTTATTACCACGTATAACGTATCGGTATCTGATATCCAACACCAGGGAAGACTTACATGTTATTACCACGTATCAGTAGCTCCACTCCACTTACGGCAGCCACAAATCATCTGTTGCCTGAAATTGCACTTGAAATTGACTAGGTGCTAATGAAAAAGCAGAAAATATGACCAAGGTAACATCAGTGCAATGCACTATGTGACCATTTAGAATTCTATCATATTTCAGACTAGAGAAAAAAATTATCGCTTAAAAATCCTAGAATGTCATCTATGCTCGGCCAGCAAACTGAAATAAGATGGATAATGATTTTCGGAGATTTTAAATACATTTGGCATACTAAATCTGTATCTGATGTAATGCAAAAATTACTACGCCCGAAACATGATCAAAGCTCGAAGCAAAGGAACTAACCTGTTTCACCAACTTCCATGTGTTTGCCATTCACACAATGATAAATTTTCATGCACATGAACATAGTATAACCTGAAAAGGTGAGAATCATTTCTACATAACAAAAGGTATGTATAACCATAGAAAAGGCATAAAAACTAAGAAGCACGCCAAGTAGAAAGAGGTAATTTTATGACTAACAATGCATACCATCCATTAAACTTGAGGACTGCTACCGTGTGACAAGGCAGGATACCACCAAAGCACTAGAAAATCTGATGTTTTGGTTTGTCCCCCTTGCAACATCAAGTATTCTTATCCAATCACTGAGCAGAGCAAGATAAGACCTCCGCGACCGAACTCTCAATCTAATTCTAATCATGCGATTCCACTTGCAGATTACCACCGCAAGAAAAAAATCATGGTTAACTAACTGTATCGAACAAACACGGCAAGTAATGGTGCTGGAGATCGGGAACTCACCTCCTATTCAGAGAAAGGATTCACCAAGCTGGAGAGTGCTTTCACGGACTGGTGCGCCACCCGCCCGTACCTGAGCCACAACGGAAAAAAATTCGCCAGAAGCTGACGCATAGGGGGAAGAGGACCTGCCTCTACCAGGGGCGGCGGTGCAGAAGAGCAGCCTGGCGGAGAGGGCGCCAAGGATGGTGGAGACTGGAGAGGAGGTGCCGCGACGACAGGTTGGCCATGGGATTCGTCCCGGAGCCACCGGCAGCTGCGCTGCCGATCAGGATGCCGATGCGGTTTGCAGCGCCTCCCGCAAGCACCGCCGGTCTGCAGCACGCCCCCATTGCCACCGATCCAGTCGGCCGACCACGGCGCGCCGATTCACCTACCAACGAAGACGCGCGCACGCAGCCAAGGTGACCCGCCGAAGCGCTCACTCGCTCGCTGCCGCCACCGCCACCGCCGTGCTCTCTCACTCGCCGCCGCTCACTCCGCTCCAAACGAGTCGCCGCGGTCTGCGCTCGATTAGAATCCTGTGAGCTGTCGTCGGGCGACGGGGTAAACCGCAGCAACGCACGCAGCCAAGGCGACCTGCCGACGCGCTCACCCGCTCGCTGCCGCCGCCGTGCTCGCCCTCTCGCGGCCGCCGCGGTCTGCGCTCGATTGGAATCCCTGGATCCCACGAACAGGAGCGGGTGGGTGCTAGCTCCCAGACGGCCAGACCTCGCGAGCCCACACGATTGGAAAACAAAACCGTCCGGGGTAAAAGAAAAAAGTAAAATAAATGGCAAATTACATCAGGTGGACGAGCCGCACCCAACAAAGCGGGTTTGATGGAACCGAAGGCCATCCGGCTCGGTGGAGCGACCCGGGTGTAGAATAAGTAATTCTACATCCAGGGGTATAATAGAGTCCAATGAACACGAAATAAATATTAGGGTTTATCTACTTTGACATGGTATCAGAGTAGTTAGTCTCACGACGCCAATATAAGGGTTTCTCTTTACTTCCGCATCTCACCGCCTCCGTGGAGATTAATCTCCTCTTTTCATAGTTACAAGATGATCTCTTAGTATGTTAAGATAAGGCATTTTTTATTGTACAAGATGTTTCCTTATACTTACATATTTTCTTGTTTGAGCATGTAAACAACAATTATTAGAGAAAATTTAAGTGACGATCAACTGTAAGCTATATTTTCTTTGGGTTTTGCTTAATGCCCCATCGACTCTTACACCATTTGGAATGTGATTCGTGATACAGGTAGCAACTAAGATATTTTGAGTTGCACATGATGTTGCAACTGAGAAAATGATTTGTATTGTTAAATTGTTCGTAATTCGTTGTCGTCATGTGTTGATTATGCGCTGCAATAGAAAAATACCCCTCACGGTTTGATTGCACTTCTTCGTTCTTATTAGTCATTAGTTGCAACATTGGTTACAACCGTGGCTTAAATGCGGGCACCACTAGGAATCGGCTCCCGATATATTGTTTCCCATCGGACCAGATACTTGCCGTAGGATTGAAAGCGTTCTCTCCGTTGGATTTTTGGCCCGGGCGTGGGAATAACAAGGTCTGCTACCGTTAATCACTCCCGTAAATATAGCTTCTTTTAATCACATTGCTTCTAATGCCCCACCCCCTCGATGGTTTCCAGAACAACATGTTTCCATATATGCTTCCGAAATTAACTCCAGATCCATATAATCATGATGTTTCCATACATTCTCACGAAATTAAATCTAGATCCCTATAATCACGATATTTCCATATATTCGAAATTAACTACAGCATATAAGCACGATGTTTCCATCTAAGACACACGATATTTACTTTCCATTCCAAACTTGTTTCCATCACACGATGAGCATGCTCCCGAAGCTACGAGCAATGCTTCATAATTTAGTCACGTTTTTCTCCAAGGAATGTCATGATTTTTTCTACTATGAAGCCATATAGTTTGTTTTTGAAACACACTTTTATGATTATTTAAGCATGAATAATGTTGTATCAAACATTGTTATTGTTGCGAAGTGTAAGAAAGGAAGCATGCATGTCCTGTTTATGATTGAAGCATGTCACGTGTTATATTTTTGTTATAGTATTGAGCCATTGGAAGCACAATTTGAAAGTTGCGGAACCAAGAACAAAGCAGTACCAAAGTATTGCCAATGTTGTGTAAACCGAAGCCCACAAATAGGTACTTGGAAACATTTTGTACAAAAGTTTGAAACATGTCACAAATGATACAGAAGCACGTACGAGGTACTAAACCCCAGGAAGCAGATAGTACATAGGAACTAGGAAAATTAATATAAACAATCATGAAGCTCATATATGACAGCAGAAGCACGACACATCTTGACTCTCGGGAGAAATCGGTGGCTTCCATTGTTACGCAAATCTGCTTCCCATACATCTGGTACAAAATCACGTATCCAGTGTGGTGCCCTCTGCTTTCTATGCTTCAGATCGGATGCATCTTAAACAATATCATGTTTTCAATGTGATGCAAACCTGCTTCCTATGAAACGGAAGTTCCTTTCGCACGCACCCAAATTGTATTTCCATACAAAACTTGTGTTTCCATACCATGAACTCTATGCTTCCATGTGAATAAAAATTGCTTCAATTTAACTGAAATATACATAAAGTGTGTTGTTTCTGCTAGCTACGTGTTTTCTACATTGTTCATGTTAGTGCTCCGATGCACCATTAGACTGAGTTGATGTAGAAGTCAGTCGACGCCTTCCTCGCAATAGTCATGTAGTCCTCGACGAACGAGACCGCAACACTCTTCTCTTGACGGTTACTGGCCAAAGAGTGCACCACATGTCAACATCATCAAACCACGCCAACACGGTTGACGCGAGTCACGGTGCCGCAACCTTCACCATGCCCTGTATCAGCAGCACAATCGTCGATAGACGTCCAACGTCCATGATGGAGATTGTCTGTAACAGAAACATATGCCGTAAACATAGGAGCATGGTAGGCTTTCATGAAGTAAAACTTGAATACCATAGAAACATATGAATAATCCTTAGGAAGCATGAAAACACAGAAGCATCAAATTGTTTGTAGGCAGCATATGAGAATCTATGTAGAAGCACACAAACTTGAAAAGTATAACATAGCTTTGGTTGCTGCCAATTAATTTGTATCTGAACCCAACTGTGTCTTCATCAATGTAAATTTTTGACAGACATGGTAAGCATGAAGCAATAATATGAATCTCACAGAACATGACAAGCACTATATGGAAGCAGAAATAATTATTTATTAGAGCATCATGAACATTACTGATATCACCCCTTGAGGATCTACAACCTAGCAGATGCAAAATATATGACCACATATATCGGTATATAAATCTGATGTTAATTTGATTTCACAATTTCGTATAGTTGAGGACTACAAGGAATTTTTTGAGATAAACTGTGCATTTCATTAACTGTAAATACGGATTACAAGTACCAGATAGGCAGATGCAACATGGGGGAGCACACGTTATGGAACTTATGCAGAAAACAGGCAGAGAAAATGAAAAATGTAGAAAAGGGCTTCGCAGCAGCCATCATCTTCCTCCTCGTTTTCTGGATACGAATCAGCGCCATCTATGAAGAAGTCCCCGCATGAGGATCTAGTGTCCATAAAAATCAGAAAATAGGCACATCAGCTGCTATTACCTTCTAACTGGATGTAACCATTGAAGTGAGGTGGAAGCAGCCTATGGTCCTCAGATTTGGTCGCCGGATTGTATTCTAGATGGCCTGGTTAAGCTGCCTCTTACACCACATGCGCCGGCCGCCGCTCCATGATGTCCCGATGACGTCTCCTCGCAGCGGAGCGTGCCGCCGACGCACGAGACGAGCCAGGTGGAGGCAGATGTCACGGCCTGGAGGGGAAGAAAAGGCGCCGAGGGAGAGATTTCGGGATTTCCGGCCATGTGGAGAGAGGAACAGCAGAGCGATCGACAAGCTCGGCAGCGCGACTTGATTTGGGGGTCGATTGGGAAGCAGGGATTAGGAGGCGTTAATGACCATAAATTTCGTGATTTTAATTGGCAATCGTGCATAGTTAAAGGGGAATGAAATTTGAGGTGGAAGAAACTCAGTCTGTTCGATCGCAACCAGACCAACGTCCCTGGAGAGGTCCGATGTATAGTTTCCTATCAGACTCTGATGGATAGTGTTTTCCTTTTCTTTTTCTCTAGGTGAAAGGGTAACGTTGAACTACCAACAAAACTATATCCAAGTCTAAAATGTTATGTTTAACATATTGTTTCGAAAAAAGTCGTCATGGGAAAGTGAGATACTTGTCGGATAATTTAGCTTCACGAAATCGATGCTTAAATGTATAAATATAAAGAGCGCGTACAAATGGTCTGAAGTGTTACAGAAATTTACCATAATTTTGCAAATCAGGTCAGCAAAGGAGTAGTAATAAAAAGAGAAAGAAAATTGCCAGACTATATGCGAAAGTGTCGATCGACGACCGCGACGAGCGGCTGTGGCTAACTGATGTGCGTGGCTCAAAGGCGTGCAGCTGTCCACGTCAAAACCTCCAGGCAGCCAAGTGCTGATGTGGCCTTCGCTAGATCGCGTGCTCTCCATTCATCCGAGCACAGTAGATGGTCACATGCGTAACATGCCTACGCTACGCAACTGTTGAGTCAGTATTGCCGCGTTCGGCGTACATGGTCGACAATTCAGACCCCGAATTCATACGGTGCAGCAAGACAAGTCTTTTTTATTTTGGCCTTTTATTTTTCGAGATGAACAAGTGAGACTTTTTTATGGGCAGAGTGAAAACTGTTCGGGCTTAAAGGCGTTTTCACGCTCGGTGCGGAAAACTGTACCAGGTGGGCCTAGGCCCTAGGGTGCTCGTGAGCATGAAACAGATCGGCCCGTGCTCCACGACCAAATTCCCAAGAGCCTCTCACCGTCGTGGCCCGTGAGATGAGCCCACCAAAGAGATGCCCTTTAGAGGACCGCACTCCAACGGCATTTCTGTATGGAAATGTCTGTATGTAATAGAACCTCTAGCCGCTGGCGTTTCCTATGGCCAAATCTAAGGTGAATTATCGCTGGATTAAACGAAAGTTTAGCGTGGGGAGAACCGAACTTCCAGCCGCTCCCAGCTAGACGCCCGAAGATCGGTGTTTTTAGCTTTATTTTCACAAATAAACTCACAGTTCGGCGTATTTCACAAATTTTGGCCAATATTTGGCTTATTTTTATAAATAAAAGTTACAACAAAACAAGCAAATAAATTAAAAAGTTTTGAAACAAACCAAATGGAAACTAGTTGGTGTTACCTCGAAACCTCCATATGTACTGCACCAGATCATCTTACAACTGTTGATGCATTGTGAAGTCTCGAATCTCCTTACGCATAGCAATGAACGAAGCCCACGATGTCGGCATCTGGTGATTAGGCTGTGTAAGAGGACCCTCTCTGTCATATGGTGCAGCTTGCTCGCTCAGAGGAACTGGATACTTTTGCTCATTCTTAATAATCATGTTGTGTAAGCACACACAACAATTTATCACCTCTCACATCTAATCTTTGGACCAAGTTACATCAAATCTCTACTGGAGGACACCAAATGCACGCTCGACGGCCTTTCGGCAACCTTCTTGTTCCTTGACAAACTCTGCCTTCTTCGGGAGGACGGGGCTTCAGATAGTTTTCACAAATGTTGTCCACTTTGGATAGATATCGTCTGCAAGATAGTTTTCCTTGTTGTAGTGCCATCCATTGATCAGAAAAAACCGGGGGAGCATGACCATCAACAAGCTTGGAGAAGATCGGCGAGCATCGCAAGACGTTCATGACGTTGTTGGATCAAGGATACCAAAGGAGTGCCAAATCCAGGGATCATGGGTAGCCACTGCCTCAAGTATCACAGTGCAGCATTTTTTGTGACCCTTGTACATTTCCTGCCAGGTAAATGGACAGTTCTTCCATTTCCAATGCATGCAGTCAATGCTTCCAAGCATCCCCGAAAATTCTCGAGCGTCATTGACAGCGAGGATCCGGGCAGTGTCTTCAACAGTGGGCGATCTCAAGTAGATGTCCCCGAACACTGCTATCACCACCCTGCAGAACCGGTAGAAATAATCAAGAGCAGTGGACTCCGCCATCCGAAGATAGTCATCGGCAACATCACCAGGAGCTCCATATGCTAGCATCCGCATAGCCACCGTGCACTTTTGGAGGGCGGAAAACCCTGCCATACCGGTGCAATCCAACTTGCATCTGAAGTCGGAGTCGTAGTCTCGAAGGGCATACAAAATTTTCAGGAAGAGCTTCTGGCTCATCCTGAAATGACGCCTAAAAACAGCCTCACTGTGCAATGGATTGTCGGCGAAGTAGTCGGCGTAGAGCATGCAGTAGCCCTCCATTCGCTGCCTCGGCTTGCACTTCCGGCGACCTGGTGCCGACCCACCACGTCGACCAATGGCCTTCTCCGCGTATAGGCCAGACAAGCAAGCTAGGATCAACATGTGCTCCTCATCTTGGGCGACGGCTCCCATTTCTTCTTCAAAAAGCTCGGAAAAACATCTGCTCCTCCTCGTCGTCCGAGTCCATGTCCGCTGATACGTCTCCAACGTATCTATAATTTCTGATGTTCCATGCTTGTTTTATGACAATACCTACATGTTTTGTTCACACTTTATATCGTTTTGATGCGTTTTCCGGAACTAACCTATTGACGAGATGCCGAAGTGCCGGTTCCTGTTTTCTGCTGTTTTTGGTTTCGAAATCCTAGTAAGGAAATATTCTCGGAATTGCACGAAATCAACGCCCAGTATCTTATATTTACACGAAGCTTCCAGAACACCCGAGAGGAGCCAGAGGGGGGCCACAGGGGCCCCACACAACAAGGCGGCGCGGCCAGAGGGGGGGCGCGCCGGCCTACTGTGTGGGCCCCCCGTAGCCCTTCCGACTACGCCTCTTCGCCTATAAGAAGCCCCCTGACCTAAAACCCCGAGAAGAATAAGCCACGGTACGAGAAAAGTTCCAGAGCCGCCGCCATCGCGAAGCCAAGATCTGGGGGACAGGAGTCTCCGTTCCGGCACGCCGCCGGGACGGGGAAGTGCCCCGTAAGGCTTCTCCATCGACACCACCGCCATCTTCATCACCGCTGCTGTCTCCCATGAGGAGGGAGTAGTTCTCCATAGAGGCTAAGGGCTATACCGGTAGCTATGTGGTTCATCTCTCTCCTATGTACTTCAATACAATAATCTCATGAGCTGCCTTACATGATTGAGATTCATATGATGATGCTTGTAATCTAGATGTCATTATGATAGTCAAGTGAGTTTTACTTATGTGATCTCCGGAGACTCCTTGTCCCACGTGTGTAAAGGTGACAGTGTGTGCACCATGTGGGTCTCTTAGGCTATATTTCACATAATACTTATTCACTGTTATGAATGGCATAGTGAAGTGCTTATTTATATCCCTTTATGATTGCAATGTGCTTTGTATCGCTACTAGTCTATGTGCTACTCATGTGATGTTATTGAAGTAGTCTATTCCTCCTGCATGGTGTAATGGTGACAGTGCGTGCATCGTGTAGTTCTTGTCGTAGATTATGATCATAATCTCTTGTAGGTTATGGAGTTGATTATCGCTATGATAGTATTGATGTGATCTATTCCCCCTTTCATAGTGTAATGGTGACAGTGTGTATGCTATGTTAGTACTCGGTTTATTTTGCAAAGATCTATTATGCTCTAAGGTTATTTAAATATGAATGCTGAATGTTGTGGCGCTTGTTAACTCCGGCTTGAGGGAGCTCTTGTAGCCCTACACAACGAATGGTGTTTGTCATCCAACAAAGAGTGTATGTAGCACAAATGAGAGAAGTTATTATTTATTATGCGATCAATGTTGAGAGTGGCCACTAGTGAAAGTATGATCCCTAGGCCTTGTTTCCAATACTGCAAACACCGTTTATTTATCGTTCTACCGCATGTTTACTCGCTGCCATATTTTATTCAGATTACTATTACCACTCATATACATCCATACTACTTGTATTTCACTATCTCTTCGCCGAACTAGTGCACCTATACATCCGACAAGTGTATTAGGTGTGTTGGGACACAAGAGACTTCTTGTATCGTGATTGCGGGGTTGCTTGAGAGGGATATCTTTGACCTCTTCCTCCCCGAGTTCGATAAACCTTGGGTGATCCACTTAAGGGAAAACTTGCTGCTGTTCTACAAACCTCTGCTCTTGGAGGCCCAACACTGTCTACAAGAATAGAAGCACCCGTAGACATCAAGCTATTTTCTGGCGCCGTTGCCGGGGAGGAAAGGTAAAAGGTACTCTGATGCGCGTAAATGTACACGTCCGTTGGGAACCCCAAGAGGAAGGTATGATGCGCACAGCAGCAAGTTTTCCCTCAGAAAGAAACCAAGGTTATCGAACCAGTAGGAGCCAAGAAGCACGTGAAGGTTGTTGGTGGAGGAATGTAGTGCGGCGCAACACCGGTGAAACCGGCGCCAACGTGGAACCTGCACAACACAGTCAAAGTACTTTGTCCCAACGTAACAGATGAGGTTGTCAATCTCACCGGCTTGCCGAAAACAAAGGATTAAGCGTATCGAGTGGAAGATGGTGTTTGTTTGCAAAGAATAGTAAAAACAAGTAGAATGTATTCAGATGTAAAAGAATGGACCGGGGTCCACAGTTCACTAGTGGTGTCTCTCCAATAAGATAACTAACATGCTCGGGTGAACAAATTACGAGCGAGCAATTGACAAATAAAGATTCAATACATATCAACGATGATTACTATGTGATTTAATCAGGGCATTACGACAAAGTACATAGACCGCTATCCAGCATGCATCTATGCCTAAATAATCCACCTTCAGGTTATCATCCGAACCCCTTCCAATTAAGTTGCGAACAACAGATAATTGCATTAAGTATGGTGCGTAATGTAATCAACACAAATATCCTTAGACAAAGCATCAATGTTTTATCCCTAGTAGAAACAGCACATCCACAACCTTAGAACCTACTGTCACCATTCCAGATTCAATGGAGGCATGAACCCACTATCGAGCATAATTACTCCCTCTTGGAGTTACAAGTATCAACTTGGCCAGAGCCTCTACTAGCAACGGAGAGCATGCAAGAACATAAACAACACATATATGATAGATTGACAATCAACTTAACATAGTATTCTCTATTCATCGGATCTCACCAAACACAACATGTAGCATTACAAATAGATGATCTTGATCATGTTAGGCAGCTCACAAGATCTATAACAATGAAAGCACAAGCGGAGAAGACAACCATCTAGCTACTGCTATGGACCCATAGTCCAAGGATGAACTACTCACGCATCAATCCGGAGGCGGGCATGATGATGTAGAGCCCCTCCGGTGATGATTCCCCTCTCTGGCAGGGTGCTGGCGGCGATCTCCTGAATCCCCCGAGATGGGATTGGCGGCGGCGGCCTCTCAGTAATGTTTTCCGTATCGTGGCTCTCGGTACAGGGGGTTTCGCGACGGAGGCTTTAAGTAGGCGGAAGGGTAGGTCAAAGGGCGTCACGAGGCGCCGACACCACAGGGCCGCGCGGCCAGGGCCTGGGCCGCGCCGCCCTGGTGTCTGGCCACCTCGTGGCCCCACTTCGTCTCCTCTTCGGACTTCTGGAAGCTTCGTGCAAAAATAGGACCCTGGGCATTGATTTCGTCCAATTCCGAGAATATTTCCTTACTAGGATTTTTGAAACCAAAAACAGCAGAAAAACAGAAACTGGCACTTCGGCATCTTGTTAATAGGTTAGTGCCGGAAAATGTAAAATAATGTTGTAAAGTATGTGTAAAACACTCAAGTATTGTAATAAAAGTAGCATGGAACATAAGAAATTATAGATACGTTTGCGACGTATCAAGCATCCCCAAGCTTAGTTCCTACTCGTCCTCGAGTAGGTAAACGATAACACAAATAATTTCGAAGTGACATGCTACCAACATAATCTTGATCAACATTATAGTAAAGCATATGAGATGAATGGAGTGATCTGAACAAAAGATTGCTAACAAAGATAATGACTAAACAAATGAATCATATAGCAAAACTTTTCATGAATAGTACTTTCAAACAACTATCAATAAGACTTGCATAAGAGCTAACTCATAAGCAATAAATTTATAGTAGAATGCATTGAAGCAACACAAAGGATGATTAAGTTTCAGCAATTGCTTTCAACTTGTAACATGTATATCTCATGGATATTTGTCAACATAGAGTAATATAACAGGTGCAATAAGTAAACATGTAAGAATCAATGCACACAGCTAACACAAGTGTTTGCTTCTAAGATAGAAAGAAGTGGGTAAACCGACTCAACAATAAAGTAAAAGATTGGCCCTTCGCAGAGGGAAGCATTGATTACTATTTTTGTGCTAGAGCTTTTGTTTTGAAAACATAGAAACAATTTTGTCAACGGTAGTAATAATTCATATGTGCTATGCATAATACTTCCTACAAGTTGCATGTCTCATGCATAGAGTACCAATAGTGCTCGCACCTTGTCCTACTATCTCGGAAACACGGATTCTCATCGCATAACATATGCTTCAACCAAGTGTCACAAAGGGGTACCTCTATGCCGCCTCGTACAAGTGTCTAAGGAGAAAGCACGCATTGGATTTCTCGCTTTTGATTATTCTCAACTTAGACATCCATACCGGGACAACATAGACAACGTGATAATGGACTCCTCTTTTTCATGCTTAAGCATTCAACAATAGTTAATATTCTCATAAGAGATTGAGGTTGTATGTCCAAACCGAAACTTCCACCATGATACATGGCTTTAGTTAGCGGCCCAATGTTCTTCTCTAACATATGCATACTCAAACCATTTGATCATGAAGTCCACTACTTCGTACAAGACGAACATGCATAGCATCTCACATGATATCCAACAAAGATAAAGTTGATGGCGTCCCCGTAAAACATGGTTACCGCTCAACAAGCAACTTATAAGAATTAAGACACATAACTACATATTCATCACCATAATAGTTTTTAAGCTATTTGTCCCATGAGCTATATATTGTAAAGGTAGAGGAATGAAATTTAAAGGTAGCACTCAAGTAATTTACTTTGGAATGGCAGTAAAAATACCACATAATAGGTAGATATGGTGGACACAAATGGCATGGTGTTTGGCTCAAGGTGTTTGGATGCACGAGAAGCATTTCCTCTCAGTACAAGGTTTGGGCTAGCAAGGTTGTTTGAAGCAAACACAAGTATGAACAGAGTACAGCAAAACTCACACAAGAACATATTGCAAGCATTATAAGGCTCTACACTCGTCTTCCTTGTTGTTCAAACATTTTACCCGAAAATATCTAGACTTAGAGAGATCAATCATGCAAACCAAATTAAACAAGCTCTACAGTAGTTCTTCATTAATAGATTAAACTACATGATGCAAGAGCTTAAACATGATCTATGAGAGCTCAAACAATTGCCAAATTGCCAAACCATATGCAACACTTTCCAATTCCAACCAAATAGCAATTTAACGAAGCAATAAGCTTTCGCCATGAACATTAAAGCACAATTAAGAACACAAGTGTTCCATAAGAAAAAGCGGAGCGTAATATCTCCAATATAAGAATGGCGAGATCCAACTTTATTCAAAACAAAACAAAAATAAAAACAAACCGACGCTCCAAGTAAAGAACATAAGAATGTGACGGAATAAAAATATAGTTTCACTAGAAGTGACCCGATAATGTTGTCGATGAAGAAGGGGATGCCTTGGGCATCCCCAAGCTTAGATGCTTGAGTCTTCTTAAAATATGCAGGGATGAACCACCGGGGCATCCCCAAGCTTAGACCTTTCACTCTTCTTGATCATAGTATATCATCCTCTTCTCTTGACCCTTGAAAACTTCCTTCACACAAACTTCAAGCAAACTCATGAGAGGGTTAGTGCATAACCACAAATTCATATATTCAGAGGTGACACAATCATTCTTAACACTTCGGACATTGCACAAAGCTTCGAAAGTTAATGGAACAAAGAAACTCATTCAACATAGCAAAAGCGGCAATGCGAAATAAAAGACAGAATCTGTCAAAAACGTAACAGTCCGTAAAGATGCATCTGGACTGGGCACTTAACTTGCTCAAATGGAAAAACTCAAAACTAATGAAAGTTGCGTACATATCTGAGGATCACGCTCGTAAATTTGCAGATTTTTTCGAATTGTTTACAGAGACTTATGCCAGAATTCGTGACAGACAGCAATGTTGCTTCTGCGCAGCGATCCCAAATATAACATCAACTTTAACATAAAAACTTTACTTGGCACAAAAACATGATAAGGAGAGGTTGCTACAGTAGTAAAAAACTTCCAAGACTCAACAAAACAAAAATTGCTGTAGTAAAATAAACACATGAGTTATCTCCCAAGAAGTGCTTTTCTTTAACGCCTTTCAGCTAGGCGCAGAAAGTGCAAATCAAGTAACATCAAGAGACGAAGCATCAACATCATAGCTTGTTCTAATAATAGAATCAAAAGGCAACTTCATTCTCTTTATAGGGAAGTGTTCCATACCTTTCTTGAGAGGAAATTGATATTTAATATTACCTTCCTTCATAACAATAACAGCACCAACGGTTCGAAGAAAAGGTCTTCCCAACACAATAGGACAAGATGCATTGCATTCGATATCCAAGACAACAAAATCAACGGGGACAAAGGTTATTGTTAACCGTAATGCGCACATTATCAATCCTCCCCAAAGGTTTCTTTTTAACATTATCAGCAAGATTAACATCCAAATAACAATTCTTCAATGGTGGCAAGTCAAGCATATCATAAATCTTTTAAGGCATAACAGAAATACTTGCACCAAGATCACATAAGCATTACACTCAAAATCATTGAATTTAATTTTAATGATGGGCTCCCAACCATCTTCTAACTTCCTAGGAATAGAAGCTTCAAGTTTTAATTTCTCTTCCCTAGCTTTAATGAGAGCATTTGTAATGTGTTTTGTAAAGGCTAAATTTATAGCACTAGCATTGGGACTTCTAGCAAGTTTTTGTAAGAACTTTATAACTTCAGTAATATGACAATCATCAAAGTCTAAACCATTATGTTCTACAGCAATAGAATCATTGTCACCAATATTTTGAAAAATTTCAGTAGCTTTATCACAAACAGTAGTTTAGATAGCTTCGAGCAATTTTGTGCGCTTTGCACTAGGAGTAGAAACATTGCCAACACCAATTATTTTACCATTAATAGTAGGAGGTGCAGCAACATGTGAAGAATCAACATTACTAGTGGTGGTAATAGTCCATACTTTAGCTACATTATTTTCTTTAGCAAGTTTTTCTTTTTCTTCTCTATCCCACCTAGCATGCAATTCAGCCAACAATCTAATATTATCATTAATTCTAACTTGGATGGCATTTGTTTTAGCAAACCTAGCATCTTCAACTTTCTCAGGCATAACTTTCAATTTTAAAAGATCAACATCAAGAGCAAGACTATCAACCTTAGAAGCAAGAATATCAATTTTACCAAGCCTTTCTTCAACAGTTTTATTGAAAGCAGTTTGTGTACTAATAAATTCTTTAAGCATGGCTTCAAGACCAGAGGGTACACTCTTATTATTGTTGTAAGAATTACCATAAGAATTACCATAACCATTACTATTAGAAGGATATGGCCTAAAGTTGTTGTTACCATAATTATTCCTATAAGCATTGTTGTTGAAATTATTACTTTTAATGAAATTCACATCAACATTTTCTTCTTGAGCAACCAATGAAGCTAAAGGAACATTATTAGGATCAATATGAGATCTACCATTTGCAAGCATAGACATAATAGCATCAATCTTATCACCCAAAGAAGAGGTTTCTTCAACAGAATTTACCTTCTTACCTTGAGGAGTTCTTTCGAGTGTGCCATTCGGAGTAATTGATCATCATATCATCAAGTAGTTTAGTTGCGGCGCCCAAGGTGATGGACATAAAAGTACCTCCAGCAGCTGAATCCAATAGGTTCTTTGAGGAAAAATTCAATCCTGCATAAAAGGTTTGGATGATCATCCAAGTAGTCAGTCCATGGGTTGAGCAATTCTTTACCAAAGATTTCATTCTCTCCCATGCTTGAGCAACATGTTCATTATCAAATTGTTTAAAATTCATTATGCTACTTCTCAAAGATATAATCTTAGCAGGAGGATAATATTTACTAATAAAAGCATCTTTACACTTAGTCCATGAATCAATACTATTCTTAGGCAAAGATAGCAACCAATCTTTAGCTCTTCCTCTTAATGAGAAAGGAAACAATTTCAGTTTTATAATATCACCATGTATATCCTTATACTTTTGCATTTCACAAAGTTCAACAAAATTATTAAGATGGGCAGCAGCATCATCGGTACTAACACCAGAAAATTGCTCTCTCATAACAAGATTCAAGTAAAGCGGGTTTAATTTCATAGAATTCTGCTGTAGTAGCAGGTGCAGCAATAGGAGTACATATAAAATCATTATTATTTGTGCTAGTGAAGTCACACAACTTAGTATTTTCAGGAGTACCCATTATAACAGTAGTAAAATAAACTAGGCAAACAAAGTAAAGACAAGTAACTAATTTTTTTGTGTTTTTGATATAGAGAACAAGACAGTAAATAAAGTAAAGCTAGCAACTAATTTTTTTGTGTTTTGTTTAAGTGCAGCAAACAAAGTAGTAAATAAAATAAAGCAAGACAAAAACAAAGTAAAGAGATTGGAAGTGGAGACTCCCCTTGCAGCGTGTCTTGATCTCCCCGGCAACGGCGCCGTAAAAAAATAGCTGTTGTCGTGGGAGGCAATTCTCTGTGGTGTAACTTTTCTTCAGTTCCCCGGCAACGGTGCCAGAAAAAATAGCTTGATGCGCGTAAATGTACACGTCCGTTGGGAACCCCAAGAGGAAGGTATGATGCGCACAGCAGCAAGTTTTCCCTCAGAAAGAAACCAAGGTTATCGAACCAGTAGGAGCCAAGAAGCACGTGAAGGTTGTTGGTGGAGGAATGTAGTGCGGCGCAACACCAGTGAAACCGGCGCCAACGTGGAACCTGCACAACACAGTCAAAGTACTTTGTCCCAACGTAACAGATGAGGTTGTCAATCTCACCGGCTTGCTGAAAACAAAGGATTAAGCGTATCGAGTGGAAGATGGTGTTTGTTTGCGAGAGAATAGTAAAAACAAGTAGAATGTATTCAGATGTAAAAGAATGGACCGGGGTCCACAGTTCACTAGTGGTGTCTCTCCAATAAGATAACTAACATGCTCGGGTGAACAAATTACAGGCGAGCAATTGACAAATAAAGATTCAATACATATCAACGATGATTACTATGTGATTTAATCAGGGCATTACGACAAAGTACATAGACCGCTATCCAGCATGCATCTATGCCTAAATAATCCACATTCAGGTTATCATCCGAGCCCCTTCCAGTATTAAGTTGCGAACAACAGATAATTGCATTAAGTATGGTGCGTAATGTAATCAACACAAATATCCTTAGACAAAGCATCAATGTTTTATCCCTAGTAGCAACAAGCACATCCACAACCTTAGAACCTATCGTCACGATCCCGCATTCAATGGAGGCATGAACCCACTATCGAGCATAATTACTCCCTCTTGGAGTTACAAGTATCAACTTGGCCGAGCCTCTACTAGCAACGGAGAGCATGCAAGAACATAAACAACACATATATGATAGATTGATAATCAACTTAACATAGTATTCTCTATTCATCGGATCTCACCAAACACAACATGTAGCATTACAAATAGATGATCTTGATCATGTTAGGCAGCTCACAAGATCTATAACAATGAAAGCACAAGCGGAGAAGACAACCATCTAGCTACTGCTATGGACCCATAGTCCAAGGATGAACTACTCACGCATCAATCCGGAGGCGGGCATGATGATGTAGAGCCCCTCCGGTGATGATTCCCCTCTCTGGCAGGGTGCCGGAGGCGATCTCCTGAATCCCCCGAGATGGGATTGGCGGCTGCGGCCTCTCAGTAATGTTTTCCGTATCGTGGCTCTCGGTACAGGGGGTTTCGTGACGGAGGCTTTAAGTAGGCGGAAGGGTAGGTCAAAGGGCGTCACGAGGCGCCGACACCACAGGGCCGCGCGGCCAGGGCATGGGCCGCGCCGCCCTGGTGTCTGGCCACCTCGTGGCCCCACTTCGTCTCCTCTTCGGACTTCCGGAAGCTTCGTGCAAAAATAGGACCCCGGGCGTTGATTTCGTCCAATTCCGAGAATATTTCCTTACTAGGATTTCCGAAACCAAAAACAGCGAAAAACAACGAATCGGCACTTCGGCATCTTGTTAATAGGTTAGTGCCGGAAAATGTAAAATAATGTTGTAAAGTATGTGTAAAACACTCAAGTATTGTAATAAAAGTAGCATGGAACATAAGAAATTATAGATACGTTTGCGACGTATCATACTCACACTCTGGATTTCGGCTACTAAGCTATTTTCCGGCGCCGTTGTAAGTACTCGAAGCTATTTCCTTTAGATCCCGCAATTGCATCTTTTGGTTTCTTGTTTACACTAGTTAGGCATAATGGAAAGTAACAATGAGCTTCTTATTCTATTTCCTGAGTTAAGACATGGATTGTTTGATGCGAAAATTAAAAAACCTATGGGATCTTATTTGCATGCTAGTATCAATGATATTAGTATGAACGCTTTGAACACCATTGTTGTTAATGATATGGAAAATTCTAAGCTTGGGGAAGCTGGTTTTGATGAGCATGACATTTTTAGTCCCCAAGCATTGAGGAGAAAATTTTCTTTGATGATACTTTGCCTCCTATTTATGATGATTACAATGATAGTGGTCTTTTGGTGCCGCTTACTATGGAGAGTAAATTTTATTATGATTATACTACGCCTCCTACACTTGATGAGAATAATAATGATAGCTACTTTGTTGAATTTGCTCCCACTACAACTAATAAAATTGATTATGCTTATGTGGAGAGTAATAATTTTATGCATGTGGCTCATGACAAGAATGTTTTATGTGATAGTTATATTGTTGAGTTTGTTCATGATGCTACTGAAAGTTATTATGAGAGAGGGAAACATGGTTATATGCATCTTAATAATATTAAGTTTCCCTTCTTTATGTTGAGAATCTTGAAATTGCGCTTGTGTTGCTTTTCTATGCTTGCCACTTTGTTCTTCATGAATCTATTTGTGTACAAGATTCCTTTTCATAGGAAGTGGGTTAGGCTTAAATGTGCTTTGAATTTGTTTCTTGATGTTCTCTTTTGCTTCAAATCTTAATTCTTGCGAGAGCATCATTAAAATTACTGAGCTCATCTTAATGGCTATAAAGAAAGAACTTCTTGGGAGATAACCCATGTGTTTATTTTACTACAGCATTTTTGTTTTATATTTGAGTCTTGGAAGTTGTTTACTACTGTAGCAACCTCTCCTTATCATGTTTTTGTGCCAAGTAAAGTTTCTATGTTAAAGTTGATGCTAGATTTGGATTACTGCGCAGAAACAGATTTGCTGTCTGTCACGAATTTGAGCAGAAGTCTCTGTAGGTAACACAGAAAAATCTGCAAATTTACGTGTGTGATCCTCAGATATGTACGCAACTTTCATTAGTTTTGAGTTTTTCCATTTGAGCAAGTTAAGTGCCCCTGCCAAATTCGTCTTTACGGACTGTTCGTTTTTGACAGATTCTGCCTTTTATTTCGCATTGCCGCTTTTGCTATGTTGAATGAGTTTCTTTGTTCCATTAACTTTCAGAAGCTTTGTGCAATGTCCAGAAGTGTTAAGAATGATTATGTCAACTCTGAATATGTGAATTTTTGATTATGCACTAACCCTTTAATGAGTTTGTTTGAAGTTTGGTGTGGAGGAGGTTTTCAAGGGTCAATAGAAGAGGATGATATAATATGATCAAGAAGAGTGAAAGGTCTAAGCTTGGGGATGCCCCGGTGGTTCATCCCTGCATATTTTAAGAAGACTCAAGCATCTAAGCTTGGGGATGCCTTGGGCATCCCCTTCTTCATCGACAACTTATCAGGTCACTTCTAGTGAAACTCTATTTTTATTCCGTCACATCTTATGTACTTTACTTAGAGCGTCTGTGTGCTTTTATTTTCGTTTTGTTATTTTCATTCTCTGAATAAGTTCATCCTTGTGTGGGAGAGAGACACGCTCCGCTTTTTCATATGAACACTAGTGTTCTTCGTTTATGCTTTTAATGATCAAGGGCGAAAGTTGATCGCTTCACTTGTTGTTATTTGGTTGGAATCAGAAAATGCTTCATATGGTCTTGAATAATTTGATACTTGGCAATTGTTTTGAGCTCTCATAAATCATGTTTAAGCTCTTGCATCATGTAGTTTAAACCTAGTAGTGGAGAACTACTTTAGAGCTTGTTGAAATTTGGTTTGCATGATTGGTCTCTCTAAGGTCTAGATATTTTTTAGTAAAAGTTTTTGAGCAACAAGGAAGACAGTGTAGAGTCTTATAATGATTGCAATATGCTATTATGTAAGTTTTGCTGTACCGGTTTATACTTGTGTTTGCTTCAAACAACCTTGCTAGCCTAAGCCTTGTACTGAGAGGAAATGCTTCTCGTGCATCCAAAACCTTGAGCCAATGTCCACCATATCTACCTACTACGTGGTATTTTCTACCATTCCAAGTAAATACTTCATGTGCTACCTTTAAACAATTCAAAAGCTATTATCTATTATTTGTGTCAATGTTTTATAGCTCATGAGGAAGTATGTGGTGTTTTATCTTTCAATCTTGTCATTTACTTCTGACAGACTTTCACAATGGACTAGTGGCTTCATTCGCTTATCCAATAATTTTGCAAAAAGAGCTGGCAATGGGGTTCCCAGCCCCAATTAATTAACTTGCATTAATAATTCTCTTCACATGTTTTGCTCTGATCTATCAGTAAGCAACTTAAATTTGCAAATAGACACTCCTCCATGGTATGTGAATGTTGGAAGGCACCCGAGGATTCGGTTAGCCATTGCTTGTGTAAGCAAAAGGTTGGGGGGAGTGTCATCTAATAAATAAAACTAAAGTACATGTGTAAACAAAAGAGAAGAGGGATGATCTACCTTGCTGGTAGAGATAACGTCCTTCATGGGAGCCGCTCTTGAAAGTCTGGTTGATAAGGTAGTTAGAGTACCCATTACCATTCGTTGACAACAACAAACACCTCTCAAAATTTTACTTTTATGCTCTCTATATGTTTTCAAAACTTGAAAAGCTCTAGCACATGATTTAATCCCTGCTTCCCTCTGCGAAGGGCCTTTCTTTTACTTTATGTTGAGTCAGTTTACCCATTTCCTTCCATCTTAGAAGCAAACACTTGTGTCAACTGTGCATTGATTCTTACATACTTTCTTATTTGCATTCATCATATTACTCTATGTTGACAATTATCCATGAGATATGCATGTTGAAAGTTGAAAGCAACTGCTGAAACTTATATCTTCCTTTGTGCTGCTTCGATGCCTTTATTTTGAATTTATTACTTTATGAGTTAACTCTTATGCAAGACTTTTTGATGCTTGTCTTGAAAGTACTATTCATGAAAAGTTTTGCTATATGTTATCTATTTGTTAGCAAACTATAGATCATTGCTTTGAATCACTCCATTCATGTCATATGCTTTACAATAATGTTGACCAAGATTATGATGGTAGCATGTCACCTCGTAAATTATTCTTGTTATCGTTTACCTACTCGAGGACGAGTAGGAACTAAGCTTAGGGATGCCGATACGTCTCCAACGTATCTATAATTTCTGATGTTCCATGCTTGTTTTATGACAATACCTACATGTTTTGTTCACACTTTATATCGTTTTGATGCGTTTTCCGAAACTAACCTATTGACGAGATGCCGAAGTGTCAGTTCCTGTTTTCTGCTGTTTTTGGTTTCAGAAATCCTAGTAAGAAAATATTCTCGGAATTGCACGAAATCAACACCCAGTATCTTATATTTACACGAAGCTTCCAGAACACCCGAGAGGAGCCAGAGGGGGGCCACAGGGGCCCCACACAACAAGGCGGCGCGGCCAGAGGGGGGGCGCGCCGGCCTACTGTGTTGGCCCCCCGTAGCCCTTCCGACTCCGCCTCTTCGCCTATAAGAAGCCCCCTGACCTAAAACCCCGAGAAGAATAAGCCACGGTACGAGAAAAGTTCCAGAGCCGCCGCCATCGCGAAGCCAAGATCTGGGGGACAGGAGGCTCTGTTCCGGCACGCCGTCGGGACGGGGAAGTGCCCCCGGAAGGCTTCTCCATCGACACCACCGCCATCTTCATCACCGCTGCTGTCTCCCATGAGGAGGGAGTAGTTCTCCATCGAGGCTAAGGGCTGTACCGGTAGCTATGTGGTTCATCTCTCTCATATGTACTTCAATACAATAATCTCATGAGCTGCCTTACATGATTGAGATTCATATGATGATGCTTGTAATCTAGATGTCATTATGCTAGTCAAGTGGGTTTTACTTATGTGATCTCCGGAGACTCCTTGTCCCACGTGTGTAAAGGTGACGGTGTGTGCACCGTGTGGGTCTCTTAGGCTATATTTCACAGAATACTTATTCACTCGTTATGAATGGCATAGTGAAGTGCTTATTTATATCCCTTTATGATTGCAATGTGCTTTGTATCGCTACTAGTCTATGTGCTACTCATGTGATGTTATTAAAGTAGTCTATTCCTCCTCGCATGGTGTAATGGTGACGAGTGTGTGCATCGTGTAGTTCTTGTCGTAGATTATGATCATAATCTCTTGTAGGTTATGGAGTTGATTATCGCTATGATAGTATTGATGTGATCTATTCCCCCTTTCATAGTGTAATGGTGACGAGTGTGTATGCTATGTTAGTACTCGGTTTATTTTGCAAAGATCTATTATGCTCTAAGGTTATTTAAATATGAATGCTGAATGTTGTGGCGCTTGTTAACTCCGGCTTGAGGGAGCTCTTGTAGCCCTACACAACGAATGGTGTTTGTCATCCAACAAAGAGTGTATGTAGCACAAATGAGAGAAGTTATTATTTATTATGCGATCAATGTTGAGAGTGGCCACTAGTGAAAGTATGATCCCTAGGCCTTGTTTCCAATACTGCAAACACCGTTTATTTATCGTTCTACCGCATGTTTACTCGCTGCCATATTTTATTCAGATTACTATTACCACTCATATACATCCATACTACTTGTATTTCACTATCTCTTCGCCGAACTAGTGCACCTATACATCCGACAAGTGTATTAGGTGTGTTGGGGACACAAAAGACTTCTTGTATCGTGATTGCGGGGTTGCTTGAGAGGGATATCTTTGACCTCTTCCTCCCCGAGTTCGATAAACCTTGGGTGATCCACTTAAGGGAAAACTTGCTGCTGTTCTACAAACCTCTGCTCTTGGAGGCCCAACACTGTCTACAAGAATAGAAGCACCCGTAGACATCACCAGGCAAATGGACAAACACCTGCCAGGCATGGTCGACGCGAGGCGCGGCGCGAGGAGTTGCCCAACGCGGAATATAGGCATACGGGAGGAGGGACGGCGGAATATAGGCTGGTGGGAGGAGGTACGACGGAATACAGGAAACCAGCCGGCGGATTGGCGAGGGGTGGTGCCGACGGCGAGATAGCTATGAGTGGGGAGGGGATTTGCGACGAGAAAGTGGTGGGTTCACGTGTTCTCTCGTCGACAGAGCGGGCCTGTCTCCACTTTTCTCTCGTCCGGACTCCCCGAGCGCATCCCGGGAGGCCGGGGATGGCCTGGGCTCCCCGGATGCATTTAGGCCCTTTTCCTGGGGAAACGAGGAACCGGGGGCGCGACTGGGCCGAATAACGCCGTCTGGATGAAAAAAAGGGTGATGGGGGCCTCGTCGGGGAGACGGCTGGAGGTGCTCTAAACCGGCTGTAGCTACAGCCGGTTCCATTGCTATCAGTTACGGCTGAGCATCCTCAATGCAATCCTCTCCTCTCTTGCTTTTCTGGTTACTTTTTTTTTTAACTGAAGGCCTTAGCCCGACTTTACATATAAAGCCATAGGGCACCCAAACACAATTCGATACAACTCAACCCAACACAGCACACACACAACATTTTGCACCACGGATCCCTGATCCCACCGGTCAACACGTCTACCACGGGAAGAATACAAACACCAGAAAAAGGTCTATCCCTAAAGCGGGTCGAATAAAGTAGATGCTAAGCTCTGGCTCTAGTCCTCGCGTGTAGCCGTCTGACCGCGTCTAGTGCCTCATTCAGCAGCGCACGTGACAAAGGATTAACTTGTCAATGCCTACAGATTGTAGACTAGGGTTTTGCTAGAAGTAGAGGGCAAGTAGATCTCGAAGGTTTAGGCGAAAAGTACTCGGCGATTATGAAAACTAGGGTTATGTTGACAGTAAATTCGATCCTTTCTTTGTCCCTCGACTCCCCCTTATATAGGAGGTGGAGCCGAGGGTTTCGTATTGTACAAGTTACAGAGTCCGGGACGGTTTCTAACTCGTCCCGCCAGATTACAAAATATACTTTCTATTACAACTCTAGCTTTCCTTAATACATCTTGGGCTCCCGAATCTTCTTATTCTTCGGATAGTGGGCCTTCGATAAATCCCGGGTACCATCTATGGCAGGCCCATTTGGGGTGCCTATGTCGATAGCTCCCGAGATTTTGCTTGAATCGCGAAGTCGGGGAAAATCTCTCCCGTTTATTTTTGTTCGAGAACTGTTATTTATACTCCACATAAAATTCTATGTTGTACAGGGATAATGGTAGTTGGGGCTAGTTCATCCGACGGATCGGGTACTAGTTAACCGCTCTAGTGGCAATCCGCAAAAACCTACTTCAAGATCACGTCCCCGGACATGATCTCGGGATACCGGTGTAAACTTCGACAGGTGCCGCTTAAGGTCTTACCATTCCGTCAAGTCCCGCTCAAGTTTATCGGGTACCTAACGCGTCCGTTAGGATTTTTCTTCGTATCCGTTGATACGGATAAAAGTAGCAGAGCGCAGTCTTTGGCGATGCCACGCCCAGCAGAACGGATCTGGGGTCTTACCTTCGCAAATTTGCGGCATTCGGAAATTGATCGCAACTTTGGCGTTCGAGAATATATTGTCGAGTGCTTTTCGCCTTTGGAATAGCACATTTTATTGAGTCATATTTGATGACTTTATTCTGTCTTCCCGATGGGAGTATATGTAGAGTTATTTGTGTAACTCGAAATATACTCACTTCTTTTTCTCTATTTCTGATCAAATTCATCGGGCACGCGAACAGCGTTCCCGATGGGAGTAGCCCCCGAGGCTACAGCCAAGAACTTGTGCTTGGGTGTAGGCTCCACGATTAGCATCCTTTGCCGCTATATTTATAATCCTTCTCGATATTTTTATATTTATCGGGTGCGCGACCAGCGCTCCCGATGGGAGTAGCCCCCGAGGCTATGAACAAATTCTTGGATTTGGTCATAGGCTCTCGCCATTTCTTATATTGTCATATTCGAAATTTTCTATTTTTCCAGAGTAGCCCCCGAGCATTTGGGCAAAAACTTGTATTTGATCAAAAGCTCCAAGAGTATTCGAATATTTAACCCTGTCGCCATTCTCTTTTTATTTTTCTTGTCGACATATTTTCCCTTGTCGAATTCTCTTCATCTCTGTCAATAATTGGGATTTTATTTCTGCCTTGTGGGTCCACTATTCCCACCATGTTGACACGTCGTGCAAGTGGGGGACACACGTCCTCCGCTTTTCCTGGCGCACGTTCTGTAACCTCGTCAATGTTGAAATACTAATTTGCCCTCGTTGCCACGTGGTAATCATCTCCTCGCATTCTTTCTTCATCCAACGGTTCCGTCGCTTCACCGCACCTCTATATAAGATCTCCTTCTTCTTCCTCGAGCACTTCCGCTCGCGCCGTTCTCTGCTCTCCTCTGCAAAATCTTCCCTTGCGCTCCACTGCTGCCAAAGTTCTTCTCTTCACTGCTGCTCGCCATTGCCGTTATTGATGCCACCGCGTCGCTTAACCAGGCACAGCACTCCTGATTCTTCCATGGCCGCCGCAGATCTAGGAACTGCGGAGTGGGAGAGGTCCAAGATCACAAACCAAGACCTGAACCTCCTGAAGAAACTGGGAATCACCGCGAAGCCCAAAGCGGTTTGCTTCCCCAGTGAAGAAAGCTACCCAGCCCCTCCAATGGGGTACCGGGTAAGTTTTGTCGACCATCTCATCCGTGGTTTATCCACCCCCATCCATCCTTTCCTCCGTGGATTACTCTATGTCTACGGTCTCCAGCCTTCACCACCTCACGCCAAACTCAATCCTCCACATTTCTATTTTCATCACGCTTTGTGAAGCCTTCCTTGGCGTCTCACCCAATTGGGCGCTTTGGAAGCGCATTTTCTTCTCGTCGCCGCAATGGCTCTCCCAATGTCGCCTATAATATAGGCGGCGTTGTTATTTCTATTCGCTCCACTGCTGATTACTTCGACGTCAAGCTCCCTGACTCCGTTCAAGGTTGGCGCAAGAGGTGGCTATACATTCGCGAAGAAAACGATGGCTGCCTCGAGGATAATATTCCTCCTTTTGACGGTGCCGAGAAAATTCTTCGTCGCCGTTCCTGGGATGCGAGAGGCTACCGAGGAAGAAAGAACTTCGACCGAATCCCCGATGGCTCGCATCCATGAGTTGCAAAATACTCGCGGCAAAGAATTGTCGTGTATCCAGATTATAGTGTATTTCCTTAAGAGTAGAGTTCAGCCTCTTCAAGCTCGCAAATTCCCTCTCTGGAAATATACTGGCAACGAAGACGTGGACCGGCTGTCGGTGGATTTGGAAGTCAAGGACCTGGAGAGGCTTGTCCGAAAAATCACGTCCCTCAGCAAAAAAGATGCCATCCCTTCTTCTTGTCGCGTAAAACCATACAGCGCCACCCATGCGCTTCCTAAGGTAATCATTGTCGCGCAATTTTTTTACTGCCTTTGCTTTTTTGCATTGTTTGCTCCGTTCTGATATCCTTCCCTCTTTTTGGACAGAATCATCCAAATCTTGTTTCACTTCCTCCTCTTCCTGAAGGTGGGGAAGTCGAAGAAAGGACCGTTATCTCTAATGATAACCAAGAGGCCTCCTCTTTTGTGAATGAACCCGCATTCTCGTAAATCTGCGGGATCCGCTCGAAAAAGATGCCGCTTCGAAGACACTACATCGGCCCAATCTCCTCCTCCCGCTGATTCTCCAAAGAACAAAAGGAAGAGGGGTGATGTCGAAGATTCCGGGACTTCTAAACCCGAAGAAGCTCGCTCCTTTACCGCAAAAGGCAGCTTACGACCCATATCTTGCGAGTATCATCAGTTCGTAAGTTCCCTCTTTTATTTTCCTATTCGAAGAATTTTTGCTTGCCTTGCTTTTTATACTGCCACCCTTTTGCAATAGTGATGATGACGAGGAAACGCCAGCTTTGGATGTGGCTGCTCGAACGAGTATGTCACATACCCTAGTTATTTCAGAGCCACGAGTTGAAGGAGAGGAATCCTCGCCTCCTCAACAAAACATCGGCGCTTCTACTCCTCCTTCGAGCCCCCGAGCCCCTTCACCGAAAAGGGCAAGGACGGAGATTGTCTCGGAGCCTACTCTCCAATTGAGTAGCTCTTCGAACCTTCTCATGGAAGATGTAAGTTCTTTACTTTTTTGTCAGTGTCTATGTTTTCTCTGTTTGCTTCTGTGCATCACCATATTTTTCTCATACCCCCATTTTCTCTTTGTTTTCTCTTTTTGGTTAACAGCCTGTGATCAAGGATCTTCTTCGCATCGGTGCCCAATTTGTTGGGTACCGTGAATATGCGAATAAAGCCGAAGGTAATGATCTCGCTCCTTCTTTTTGCCTCTCGTTCTTTTGTTCCTTCTTTGTTGTCGAGATTTGTAACTATATTTATCTTCCATTGTAGAAAAATCGGCGGAAGCCAATGATCGTGCCAATACACTTGCTCAGCAATTAGAGCAAAGTGAAAAGGCTCGCAAAAGGCCGAGTCGGATGCTATTGATGCACGAGCAGCAGGCCGATAAAGCCAAGGCCGACGCCGCCGGTGTCGAAGACCTTAGAAAGAGGCTTCACACCGCTGAAACTTCCCTGAGCGATCACATAGCCGCCCAATCTGCTCGCGAGGAGGCGATCCGTAAGCGTTTAACGACGCAGAGTCGCCGCTTCGTAGGTAAGTACCACTCATTATTCTCTTGTATTTTCTTCTCTGCACTCGTTTATTGCTCAATTTTTTCTTTCTTGACAGCTAGAACAGCTCAAGAATTTCAACTTGATGAACCCGCCAATGATTCTCTTCTTGACGCCCTTTCACTCCTTGAAGTTCATGGATCAGAGGCACGCGGAGGCATTGATCAAGCTAAAGCGGGGTTGTCGCGGCTTTTTCCTTACTTCTTCCCAAAGAAAGAGGAACCCGCAACTTTCCTTGACCTCGCCAAGTGTTTCAATCCATCTGAAGATCTTGGGTTAAGGGTGCGCCATGAGAATATGAAGATTGCCGTGGAAAATACTGTCGCCTTGGTTGCTGATAGCCAACAATCTATCGACTGGTCGAAAGTTGGCGACACTGATCGGATAGAACAATCAAGGTGGAGGTCTTTGATCAAGGCAGCCTAAGCCCAACACGAGGAAAATCCCGGCTTATATCGGGATCAAGCCATCTTCGACTCCTAGCTCATCAAAGCCGGAGGTCTAGTTGAATGCCTCTCGCTTTTTCTTTTTTAGCATTCCTCTTTCTTTTGGCTTTGTCGCCGTAGTGTTATTGGCGAGAACTATTTCAGTATCCCTCTAGAAGGTCCTTCTTTTGTAATAGACATGTATATATTATGGAGATGAATGAAAATCTATCTTTTGCTCAGTGATTGATGTCGAAATATTTCTTTTTCCAGTTAATTTTTGACAATTATACGCCAGCTCCTGGTTCTTCCAATATTTTGCCTTCTCCCCCAAGGAGAACTCCTGCTGATGCTTCGTCCGCCGAGGATTCCTTGTCGCAAGAATTGGACGAACTTCGACACCAACTTCGGTTCGTGAAGAAGCAATCACTTGTGCTAATGGAGAAGGCTCGTAAGTCATCCGAAGCCGAGGAAATTGCACTCCAACAAGCACAAACCGCCATTGCCGAAAAGGACTCTGCTCGTTGTCGAAGCCGACGCGGCCGCATCTCGAGAAAATTCTATGCTGCAGCTGCTAACAGATGCTAGTTTGGATATGGCGGGTAAGTTTCATTGTCCTTATCTCGCTTCTTCGTTTTCCTTTGCTGCTTGCCTCCTCATTGCCCACTGAATTGTTTTATGAAACCATAGGTGCTTTTTTGATCCTATAACCGAAGATGAACGTGTCGAGGCTCGTTCCAATGTTCTCCTTCGGCTTGCACATGAGCACGGATCGACTTTTTGGGGTACACCCGAGCGGACCCGCCAAATCGTGAGATTTCAAGATCGTGCACTTCAGGTTCGCGAATATCTTGACTTCTGTACAAGAACTTTGTCTCTGGTATATGGTACCATGTTTCCTCGTAATAAGATGCCAGAAACCCTTCCCGCATTGATGGACAAATTTCGAGATGCTCCTCGCATCCACGGCTTTGTACGAGCCCAACTAGCTGCTGGTGCAAGGTTTGCGATGATTATGATAAAGATTTGCTACCCGAAGTTAGATGTAGGGCAAATTGTCCCAAAGTGCCTGGAGAAGATGTCGAAGAGGAAGAGGAACTTCGGCAAATATGATGACATAGTTACTCCCGTTGCTGAAGATATGATGGATGAACTTCTTCGGATGGATTCCGAATTCTTCGTGAAGGGTAGCTATGCTGAGCATAGTACTCGCGCCGTAAATAACGAGCGCTTAACCATAGATAATATATTGGGAAATCCTTGACATTTATTCCGAACTTTGTATCCTGTATAGACGAGCTATATTGTAAAGTCATTGTATTTTATTTTTATCGCCAAGCCCCCGGGCGTTTTGATTGCAATAACTTGTGTATTATAATGCGAGGTTGTCCCAAAGCAAGATAATATACATTGTGTACTATTTTGTACGGGTGTAAGCCCCCGAGCTTTTGTTTGATCACTATTTTGTCGATATCTCTTTTTATTTTGGCGAGGTATTTTTACCACGGCCGGGTGCTTCTTTTTGCATTTGTCGATACTGTGTTTATATATATATTGTATCATGTAGGGGAAGACCCCTGATCTTGTCGAGAAAAAGATATATAATTCCACTATTTATATTGCAGCACCACGAGCCCGCCTCATTAAAAACCTTTCCCGGCCCCACTCGGTGCCCCGAAAAAGGAAAAGAGTGCGTCTGAAAACTCGTGGGCGTTTCAGTACATTGAAGCTTTACAAAGGACTATATTTTCGACACCTAGGCGTAGAAACGCCCGAGTCGTGCCACATTCCGTGGATTTGGCTCGTCAATCCTCGTCTTCTTGTCTTTGATTCCGTATGCTCCTCCTTCGATTACTTCGTGACGATGTAGGGTCCAAGCCATGGTGATTCGAGTTTTTCGTGACTTTTTTGGTTGAGCCGCAGAACTAGGTCACCAACTTGAAAAGACCTTGGCCGCAATCGTCGATCGTGATAGTTTTTCGTGTCCTCGCTGATATTTGGCGACTCTTGACAGGACTTCGTCTCGAGCTTCATCGAGTGCATCGACATCATCCTCCAAAGCTGTTCTCGATGTTTCTTCGTCATATTCTGTGACTCTCGGAGAATCGTGCTCTATTTCTATCGGCAGGACTGCTTCGGCGCCATGAACCAGAAAGAACGGTGTTTCCTGTGTCGCCGTATTTGGTGTTGTTCGGATACTCCACAACACACTTTGTAACTCCTCCGGCCAAGTATGCCGGGCTTTTTCCAATGGTCCTAGCAGGCGTTTCTTGATGCCATTGCAGATGATGCCATTGGCCTTCTCGACTTGTCCATTGGTCCGAGGGTGTGCAACGAGACGCAAAACTTAATTTAATGCCCACTTCGCGCGAGTATGCTTTGAACTCCTTGGACGTGAAATTGCTGCCGTTGTCCGTCACAATACCGTGAGGAACTCCAAATCCGAAGACAATGCTTTTCACGAACTTAATCGCCGACGCGCCGTCCGGTGAATTTATCGGCTTTGCTTCGATCCATTTTGTAAACTTGTCGACAAGCAACAAGCATATACTCATAACCTCCTGGCGAAGCTTTGTGTAATTTACCTACCATGTCGAGACCCCATTGAGCGAAAGGCCAAGACAGTGGAATTGGCATAAGTTCTGCGGCAGGAGAGTGAGGTCTTGCCGCAAATCTTTGGCACGCATCGCAAGTTCGCACTATTTCCTTCGCATCCTCGATTGCTGTTAGCCAATAAAATCCTGCTCTGAAAACCTTAGCCGCGATAGCTCTGCTACTCGCGTGGTGCCCACATATTCCTTCATGCACGTCCTTTAGGATGATCCTTCCTTCTTCGGGTTAACACACCGTTGTAGCACACCCGAAATACTGCGTTTGTACAGCTCCCCTTTTACCACAGTGAAAGCTTTTGATCGCCTAATTATTCGCCTTGCTTCGACTGGATCGTCGGGTATGACTTTCCTTAGGATGTATGATATGTAGGCCTGCATCCATGGAACTTGTACCATCATGACTAGTTCTTGCTCTTCTTCTTCTTCTGCTGTGCCCTTGGTGTCAGTCGATGTTTTCTCTTTCTTCTCCTTTTTTGTTTTTGCCGGCTTTGTTGATCTCTCGCTGATCTCTTCCCAAAACACACCTGGAGGGATTGCGAGGCATTGTGACCCGATGTTTGCGAGAACGTCGGCTTCATCGTTGCTCATCCCGCCGATGTGGTTTACTTCACATCCATCGAATAGCTTCTCTAGCTCATTGTACACCTCCTTGTATGCTATCATACTTTCGTTGACTGGCATCGCATTGGTTCATGACTTGCTGTGCTACCAACTCGTGAGTCGCCGAAAATTTTCAGTCGGGTTGCACCGCAAGCTTTTGCCATCTTCATCCCATGTATGAGAGCTTCATATTCTCGCTTCATTGTTAGATGCGTTTGGGAACGTCATCCGCAGAACATACTTCAACTTGTCGCCTTCAGGTGAAACTAATATCACGCCTGCTCCCGGCACCTTCCAATCTCTTGGACCCGTCGAAGTTCATAGTCCAAGTCCTCGATAAATCTGAGGGTCCCGTGTTTTGTAGCTCCATCCACTCGCAATGAAATCTGGTAAGACCTGCGACTTTATTGCTTTTCTTTTTTCATACGTGATGTCCCGAGGGGAAAGTTCTATTCCCCAAAGGGAGACACGACCCGTAGCCTCTGGATTGTTCAATATATTTGATAAGGGAGCTTCATTGACCACTATTATCGGGTGAGCCGAAAAATAATGCCGCAATTTTCTTGTCGTCGTGAATACTCCATATGCTAGCTTTTGATATTGCGGGTACCGCTGTTTTGACGGCGACAATGATTTCGCCGATGAAATATACTGGCCTTTGAACTCCATGAAGCTTACCTTCTTCTTCCCTTTCCACCACTAAGGCCGTGCCGACCACCCGAGGTGTAGCCGCAATGTACAAGAGGAGAGGTTCTTTCTCTTTTGGCGCCACCAATATTGGCGGTGTCGAAATTGCTCGCTTGAGATTCTCGAAAGCTCATCCGCTTCCTCGTTCCATTGAAATTTTTCTCCTTGCTTGATCAACGCATAAAACGGCAGTGCCTTTTCTCCTAGCCTCGGCGACGAATCCGCTAAAGCTGCGACTCGCCCCGTTAATCTGTTGTATTTCCTTCAACTTTGTTGGCTTTCTCATAGTGACGATGGCTCGTATTTTTTCGGGATTAGCTTCAATCCCCCTTGCCGATACTAAGAACCCGAGAAGTTCTCCTGCGGGTACTCCAAAAGAGCACTTTGTCGGGTTCAGCTTGAGGCGGAACTTGTCGAGGTTGTCGAAGGTTTCCTTCAAATCTTCAATCAGCGTTGACCCTTTCTTTGATGTTATTACGACATCGTCGATGTAGACTTGTACATTTTTCCCGATCCGTGTTGCTAGGCACTTCGCATCATCCGCCGATATGTTGCTCCCGCGTTTTCGGACCAAAGGGCATTGTTTTGTAACAAAACACGCCATAAGGTGTGATGAACGCTGTCTTGGCTTCATCTTCTTCTTTTAATCTGATCTGGTTATAACCAGTAATATGCGTCCAGGAAGGAAAGACGTTCACATCCCGCCGTGGAGTCGATGATTTGATCGATCCTTGGGAGGGGAAAGTGATCCTTGGGACAATGTTTATTGAGACACGTAAAGTCGACGCACATGCGAAGGACTATTGTGTGTTTCTTCGGCACCATCACCGGGTTAGCTACCCATGTGGCTTCGTAGATATTTCTCTCGATGAACCCGGCATCTTTGAGTCGATCTATTTCTCGATAACATAGCTTTGCGGCTAGGCTCGAAAACGCCGCAAAGGTTGCTTTACCGGTCGTGCAAGAGGATCCAAATTGAGGTGGTGCTCGGCAAGTTCCCCGGGTACTCCGGCATGTCGGCTGGACACCATGCGAAGATTTTCCAAGGTGCTCACGGAGGAACTCGACGAGCGCGCTTTCCTATGCGACATCCATGTTTGCAGCAATGGACGTCGTTTTCTTTGGATCCGTCGGGTGGATCCGTACCTCTTTTGAATCTTTATTTATATTGAAAGTTGGCTCCTTAGATCTTCCTACCTCCGGCAGCACATCATAATCGGTGAGCCTAGGTGCCGCATATTCTGCTTGCATCCCGAAAGTTTCGACGGTCGATGGAAATCTTTGTCGCATTTATCGGCCGAGTGCAAAGCTTCCTTTGATTGTGATAGGTCCCTTAGGCCCGGGCAACCTCCACAACAGATATGTATAATGCGGCACTCGCCATGAACTCCGGCGTAAGCTGGTCGTCCCAACAAAGCGTGATATTGCGACGGGAAATCCACAACTTCGAACTCCGGGTTCTCTATTCCGTAGTTTTCTCGGGTTCCAAACCGAACGTCGAGGTTGATCTTGCCCAATGGGTAACTTGGCTTCTCCGGTGTGATCCCATGAAAGCGTGTGTCGGTTGGTTTCAAGTTTGCCGGGGATATGTTCATCTTCCTCAATGTGTCCGCATACATGAGGTTTAGATCGCTGCCGCCATCTATGAAAACTCGCGACACGTCGAACCCAGGCAATTATCGCGGGTAGAATAAGCGCTGATTGTCCTGGTCGAGGAACTTGCTGCGGATGATCCGCAATTGTGAAGCCTATGTCTTGCCCTGACCAATTTAGATACTCGACTGTTGGTGGAGGCATCTTCTCTGCCATAAACACTTGTCGAGATATGACCTTCTGCGCCCTGTTGGACGGCCTAGCTTTCTGAATCATCAAAACTGCGCCATTGGAATTGGGATCGACATATGGGGTGGTTGTGGTGCTGCCGCTATTCTGAGCTGGTGTCGATTTTCTTCGGTTATTGCGGGAGGAGGTGGAAGGTGAATCTCGCTTCTTGGCTCCCGAGGATTTCTGTTATTTGCTTGGGCATTTGCGATTCCTGCGGCTCGCAACATTGCCTCGAAAATTGCGGCAGCCTTTCCGGAGATGTACCGACTGTCTCTTTCCATTGTTGTCGAGGTAAAAGTGCATTTGACACGGACCGTTCATCATCTCCTCGGGAGACACGTAAGGTCTTTGAATCCTTGGTCCACTATTTTGTCTGTTGCCGCGAAAATCACCTCTATTGTCGCCTTGTTGCTCGTTGCTCCTTTGATAATCATCTCGACTATTTCCTCCAGGGTTTCCCCGAAAACCAGCCGATATATGGCCAGGAGCATCGTTGTTGTAGAACTGGCGAGAAAATCGCCTTCTATTTTGGTAATTTCGACTACGATCCTCTTCCGGCGACTTCGTGTCGTTTGTTGTATATTGCGTCTTCTCCATCTCGCCCACTTGTTAGCGATTTCCATCAACGCCGAGATTGTCTTGGGATTAGTTCTTCCCAAGTCCTCGACGAAGTCCGCTCGTCGGATTCCCGCCACGAACGCATCTATTGCCCTCTCGTCGGATATATCTTCCGCCGAGTTTTTGATAATGTTCCACCGCTGTATATATTTTCTCATCGACTCGTCATGTTTTTGTCGACACGCTCGTAATTCTTCCAACGACGCGGGTTTTTTGCGGGTGGATCGGAAGTTCTTCACGAAGATGTCCTCAAAGGTTTCCCAGCTGTCGATGGAGTTCAAGGGGAGTTTCTTTATCCAAGATCTTGCGGCACCACTCGGGTGAACTTGGATACTTTGCATAGCTGTTGCTCCGGTTCCTCCTACCAGCTTCACCATCTCGAGATAATCCACGAGCCAATCCTCGGGATCTTGCAAGCCGTCGAACTTCTTGAAATTCTCGGGTAACTTGAACCCTTTTGGGACTCGAGTTTGTCGCACTCTTCTCGTGAAGCATGGGAGCCCACACATATCTTCGTCGGCAAGCTCGGCGAGTACCGACGGTCCCTCCTTTCTTGTCGCGCTCTCGTCCACCCTTACCCGGACCGCTGTGTCTCTTGCTCCACTTGCTCGTGGTGGGTCTTGAACTGCCGCGGTGTGTCGTGGACTATTTTGTCCGGGATTTTCTTCGGGAGGCGTTGTTGCAAACGCTGTTCCCATAACTCCTACTCCAGCCATCGCCATATTGAACAATGGTTCTCTCGGGTCTCCAAGCAGGTGGTCCGGATGCCAAGATGTATGCTTGTGTTGCCATGTAACCTGCCTCCGGCGTTTTCGGGATGATATTTCCTCTTTCGTCGATCGACATAAAGGACATGTCGAGATTTTGGATTATGTTTCCTCTTTCGCTTCGGTATGTTTTGCGGTCGAGACATTGCTCTCCTCCGAGCTTCTCTCGTGACTATCTCCCGTATTTCCTGAAAGGCGACTTAAATCTGCCCGGCGTCCGCTTGATGCGTAAGTCGCTTCTTTCTCCTATTCAAGGATGCTCGTCTGTTTTTCCAACTCTCGCTTACTCGAGCAAGTCTATATTGATATGCTTGAAGTTCCTGTGCAGTAGCGGTGTTGGTCATGGGTTCTGAACCATCCATGGCTTTCGCGGCCCTATCCCACGCGCTTTGCGGGAGTTGTACTCTTGCGCGAGTTGTGGATCCGGGATATTTGGTGCCTAGACCATGTCCGAGATCGGCGGGATCGACGTATGGATTTCCCAATTCGTCGAAAGCCTCCGATGTTGGCGGGTCCGATGTGCCCGCCCCTTCTACCACATAGATCCGATGATATTTTGTGCATTGATTTTTGTCGGGACTCGGTGACACCATCATATAGAGTGGTGAAGACCTTTCCGATGGCGAGCAGACTTGTCGATGAAGTTGAAGTCGTCGACGCCTGTCGGAGTCGCTGCTTATAAAGGAGTCCGCGAGATGACTCGAAGGATGTGTTGCTCGAAGATCTTGGCGAGCTTTCCGCTTGCCTTGTTGTCGACGAAGTATGTCGACGAAAACTCCTCGTCGGTCGACGAAAAGTTGGAGTCGACCGCTGAAAATTCCGACGAGATCGGAACTTCGAGACGGTAGGATCCTTCCTTGTTGACGCCAAATCGGAATTCTCCGAACGTCATGACGATGGGCTCCTCCAGATAGGCACATGCATCCATACGGGAGGGCGGGTGAGGAATAAAATTGAATAGATCAGTTTTTCCCTTGTTACCTCGATCCATCGCGTTGCTTGCTGTCGATGAAGTCGAAGGTCTTGAACGTGCCATCGAGATCAGATCCTTGCAGCCTCTAATTCCCACAGACGGCGCCAATTGACAAAGGATTAACTTGTCAATGCCTACGGATTGTAGACTAGGGTTTTGCTAGAAGTAGAGGGCAAGTAGATCTCGAAGGTTTAGGCAAAAAGTACTCGGCGATTATGAAAACTAGGGTTATGTTGACAAGTAAATTCGATCCTTTCTTTGTCCCTCGACTCCCCTTATATAGGAGGTGGAGCCGAGGGTTTCGTATTGTACAAGTTACAGAGTCCGGGACGGTTTCTAACTCGTCCCGCCAGATTACAAAATATACTTTCTATTACAACTCTAGCTTTCCTTAATACATCTTGGGCTCCCGAATCTTCTTATTCTTCGGATAGTGGGCCTTCAGTAAATCCCGGGTACCATCTATGGCAGGCCCATTTGGGGTGCCTATGTCAGCACGGTCCCTCCATCTTACCAGAACCTTCCAAGACTGCATGTGAATCAACATATGATAGAAAGCATCAGTCGGATCGCCGATCATAATCAGTTTATTTCTAATGTTCCATAGGATCCAACAAAGGGCCGCAAAGGTGAACCATAGTAGACTACGAAGGGGTCCCGAAATGCCCTGCAAGAGTGCAATGAAATCGTCGGCCTCTTCCGGATTCCACTCACACCGAACGAGTTTCCTAACCCCAGCCTACGTGAAACTAGCCATGTGGCAGGTGAAGAAGATGTGGTTGCAGTACTCCACTTCTCCACACAAGGAGAAGCAGCCATTCGACGGTCCCTGTCTCTAGGCCACCTCTTCCGCTGACGGGAGTTTACCTCTGATAAGCTGCCAAAGAAAAACCCGAATTTTGGGGGAACCCTAGTGCGCCACACCTCTCTGAAGTGTGTGACTGTCGCCCCTGTGTCAGCCCGTAATAGATTGACTGTGCCGAGAAAACCCCTGACGACTCTAGTGACCATGACACCCTGTCATTTTGGTCATCCGTGTGGAGAGCATGGATCTCCCGGCAAAGGTTGTCCCACTCGACCGTCTCCGCCAAGTCAAACTGCCTACGGAAATGGATGCTCCATTCCCCCGGGATGCCCCCTCACCCTAGTCTCATCCCGTGATGAAGGGGAGAGCGCAACAACTATATAGATGGGGAAACCATGCCCGAAGGGGGCCATTCCCAATCCACCAATTGTTCTAGAAATATGTCCACTTCCCGTTGTGAACCTTGTGTTTAGAGCCCAGCTTGAAGTGCCATTTGATTTTCTGGATGGCATTCCGAAACTGAGAGCCGCGCTTGGGGATCTTGTTAGCAAAGATGTCCCGGGCCCCCAAGTACTTAGCGCGGATCAAGTCAGCCCACAGTCCCTCTGCGTTCTGGTAGAGTTTACATGCCCATTTAAGCATGAGCGCATTGTTCATGATTTTGGTGTCGAGGATGCCCAAACCCCCACACTCCTTAGGTATGCACACCGTGGTCCAGTCCATCATGTGGTACTTACGTTTGTTCCTGACTCCCTCCCAGAAGAATTGGGACCTTCACCGGTCCATGGCGTGATGGGTGGTATCATACAGCAGGTAAATGCCCATGGTAAACATCGGTAGGATGGACATGCAGGAATTAGTAAGATCTAATTTACCGGTAGAGGCCAGGAAGAGACCGTGCCAAGGGTCCACCCGATGTCCCACCTTCTCAGGGAGGAAATTTGAGTCCACTACCCTAAGCGGTCTGTCCATTCCCAGATCGGACGGTTCAATCAGAACCATAGTAGCCGTAGCTCCTCCCCCGCATGCTCTGGCCGCCACCGCAGCTCCTCCCCACCTGCTCCGGCCGTTGTTTCTCCCCTGCCGCCGACCTACGGAGCTCCTTCGGCTGTGTTGACGTTGCTGACATGCGCGCAACTCCTCCAACTCCGACCGCACCAACCTGCACAACTCCTCCGACCGCGTTGACCATCGTTGATGCTCCGTCGGCACCGTACACCGTCGCTGCTCCCCAACTCGCCCACATGCCTAGTTGTCGCAGTTGCTGCGCCCACGAGCTCACACCGGCCAAAGCTGCAGCTTCTCCGCCCGTTGCTCGTCTGCCCGCGTCGGTCGCCTCCGATGCTCGTCTGTCACCGATTTGGCCCCACCTAGTCTCCCATGTGGAAGAGGATCCGGGAAATTTCACATGATTTTCGGTCCGCGACTCCCCGATCTACCTCCAAATGATCTTCCCATGGCGTATTAGTGGCCGGCGAGCTCAATTCGTTCATGGTGGTTCTCCCATTTATTTGTAGAGAAGACCATTTTGTGGGGAATTTTTTTGGATGTTAGGTACGTTGTCAAGATCTGTTACATCTGCTGTTGTTTTTTAGTTTGTAAGTATGTGTAAAGTAATACAATAATTTTTATGTATATGATACATAGAGGTTGTACCAATGCTGCGTACGTTCTCTGTAATGTTGAATAATTTAGGAGAACATGTTGGATATGCTGCAGAAAAATATTGGAAAATGATGTAACATTTTCGAAAATGTTAGATACGCAGAGAAAAATGTTACATTCAAAATTATTTTTGTACCATTGGCGGATTTTTTGCACCATAATTTCACGATTTTGACATATTAGGATAAAATGTCGGGGACAAATGTTACATATTCTGAAGAAAAAAACTGATACATACGAACCGTTTTTGTACCATGATCGGATGCGCGAGAATCACCCACTTAAGTGCATCCGACGGCTCAGAAGTGGGCTGATGGTTTGGCCAGCTACAGCCGGCTGTGGCCTAGCGGCTCGCCTTTCTGTATTCTATATTTGGTTCTAATGTGGTGTTTTGGAACATGGGAGCACATGTTCCCTCTATTTCAAAATGCATCTTAAAAATATTTTGAATTTAAAAAAATTGAAACAAAAAAAATTCGTACATACATCTTCACGTGCTACGTGCTCATAAAGTTGTTTCATAAAAAATTGACTTGTCATATGACGTGTGTAAAAAAGACAAAAATTAGTGCTAAAAATAATGCTTTTCACAAGAGAAGATTTCTGTTTTTTACATAGGCCACAAAAAATATTGGTTTTCATGAAAATTGACGAACGCACATGTATTATGAAGATGTTACGTGTAAAAAAATATTTTCAAAAAATTTCAACACTTCAAAATATGATTTTTTGGTAGAGGGAGCATACGCACCCGGAAGCCGAATTAAATTTCCTCTTCCAATGCATAAAAACGACTCCTTCATTATATATTAGTAGTTGTTGTGGATATATTTTTCTAATACATCATATGAAAACGTAGATCTACTTGTTCACAAAAAAACAAAAGCTTTGAACACGAAAATTGCGTGAAACGGTGAGATAAATCTACTTCTCAAAGCAAATTTCAAATCAGCGATCGTGTCACTACTAGAAAAGTCTAGCTGTGGGAGAACTATCAGTGGTGCACTACTGCTATATAGCAGTGGCGCACCATGAGTAGGTGCGCCACTGGTAGTATATTACCAATGGCACACCTGGTGAGGTAGTGCCAAACATAGGTGTGCCATTGTAGCGGTGGTGCACCTATGCTTGGTGCGTCATTGGTAAGTGCGGGCCTGCGGGTATAGATACGCTTAGGGTTACGAGTGGCGCACCACATATAGGTGTGCCATTGGTAGCAGTGGCGGCCCACCCCCCCTCCCCCCGACCGCCTTTCTAGTTTTCATAAAAATAAAAGAAATTGATAAAATATTTTAAAATAAAATCCTTCGAGATGTCCATGTGTTATGTCATCTAGTTGCAATGGAAATTAACAAATATCAATTTCGACTTTTTTTGTAAATGCGGTCATGTACCGGTAAAACGTTTTTTCTGGTTGCATACGGCCTCCAATGAAAACGTAAATTTTACATCCAAATTGAACTACCTAGGATCGTTTAGCCATTTTTTAGATTCCCAAAACTAAAAAAATAAAAATGACTTTTTTAGGTTTTAGGTTTCAGCAAAAAAAAAATTGCAGTGGCGCACCAAACTTGTGGTGCGCCACTGCTACCCTTCCCGCCTCCAAAATTCGAAATGGCCGGCCACCACCCCCTCTCTTATCCATGGTTCCACTACCATCTTATCAACCTACCTCCTTCACAGATTCCTCTCCTCCTCTTTTCATCCGTCCTCTCCTCCTCCTCCATCCTCTCCTCCTCCTCCTCCTCCTCTCCATCCTCTCCTCCACTCCGGCGACACGCCCTCCTCCCCATCCACCTCTCCTCCAAGCACTCCACCTCCCTCCTCCTCCTCTCTCTTCCATTCTCCATCCTCTTCTCTCCTCACCATCTCTTTCCACTCCATCCTCTCCTCCCTCTCTTCTCCATCCTCCAACCTCCCCCATGGCACATCTAATTGGGAAAACAAAACGGGCAAAAAAATTGTGTATATGAACGGGACCAATAATTTGAAAAATAAAAACAAGCAAAACAATCGCGAAAAATATGGTGGTTGATCCAGATCTAGATATCCAAATTTCAAAAAAAAATTACTAATGGCGCACCCCAAAGAGCTAGTAGTGACGCATCTGGAGGGTCTACCAGTGGCGCACCTAAATGTTAGCGGTGGCGCACCATGTGCTAACACTTAGCAATGGTGTGATAGTAGTGGCGCACCATGGTAAGAAAAACCGGTAGCCTTTTTCTAGTAGTGTGTGCGACGAATTTGACAAAATTCGTCCGAAAAAAAACTCTAAATATAAACACGAAATAAACTTTGAAACACTCAATGAAGTTGGTCGCAGGAATGGAACCATAACATCAAGGTACATCTTTTTCATAAAACTTATCTCGAATCAAAGCACCATTATGTAGATTAGACAGAGATTATGATGAACTAAATTAGAGACAAGGCTACCTCTATTGCCTGCATACCAAGAAGGTCTTACTTTTACTTTCATATGTGCCTCGCGGGCCAAGTTTGGGTCACTTTGAGGCTGTTTTAAGAACCATGTTATACATGAAATATATTTCTCGTAACAAACACATGATTCTAGCTCAATAAATACAAGAAACAAATATACGAGCTATCAAACAGGCCATCCAAGGAAATCGAAGTAGTGGGAAGCAGCATCCCTCCGCATAGTCGGAATGCGATAGATTACTTCGATGCTTCAGCTGCACGATTGCTTTCGTTCTGCTCTGATGTCTGAATCGAAGTACCCCCACCCAGTAAAGCACGAACTCATGTTCCGTAGCATCATGGCAATAACACGTATCACCGCACTACTACAACTGTACAAGCAGTCGAGCACCGACGCAACAAACCAACAACACATTCACAATGATGTCTAGCCTGGATGGACAGTCATGTCAAGAAACAAAAATACTGCTCTACTGCATTGAGGCATTCGACGCTCTCAAACTTGCATCCAAATGCAACGTACTAATCCTAATCACAGAGTCTTTGACCATCTTCTAGAAATACTCTCCTCATATCATGATACCACACGGTTCACCAAGTATTCTCCTTAATCGCCTGCCTGGCCGGATCTTGCTACAGTGATTTCGTCGGTTGACTACGGCCAAGTTGATCGATCATTGTCTCGGGCTCGACTCCAACAGAATCTGGGTATCCGTTGTGCATCGAGTCCCCACGCCCGCGTGAGCCGCAAGCGCAACTGCAAGAGAAAAGAGCGCGGGCACACCACCTCACATGCATACGGATACGCATGCCGGCCAGCGACCCGGCGTGCCACCTTGCTGTTGGAGGAACACAGCCTGAAACAAACAAGGCCGTCCCGTACTCCCGTGAATGTTTTTGGCACCCATCTTTTCGTCTATTCCTCGCCATGATGACTCAAGGACCGAAAATGACAGTTATGTTCAAAATTCAAACCCGACCGAATAATTCCAAGACGATTTTGACCAATGACTATTTGAATTGAATTTAAGATGGTATCAGTGTTCACACATGGTGAGCCAAACCGCGACAAGTCGGGTGTAAGACTGTAAGAGCATCCTAGTGGCGAGCCTCATTGCGTGCCAGACAGAAATTCGTGCCCGGCTGCGTCTCCCAAACAGGAATTCTTTCCAACACGAGTTTGTCCGGCGTCCCCAGGTCGCCCCCAATCCACAGGGCGCATGATGAGTGCGTTAGATACGAGCGACGAGGCACGTAGAGATCTGATGGCCACCCTTGCTATTGACACATGTGAAATCCTATTTGACTTTCCCTTTTCTCTTCCCATTTCATTTGTCTTGTGTTGTCGCCATCCTTTCCTGCCTAGCTCACGCCATCACTGCCAACGCAAAGCCAATCTCCATCGTTGCCATGTCGTCCAATGCGGTGAAGGGGGCAAACAACGAGAAAGGGGCCTTCATCAAGCCACGCAGGTTGGTGCCACCAAAGACGAAGCTGACAAGGATGATGGAAGAAGAATGGGAGGTTATCCTCGTTCGGCGCAAGTACTCCACGGCGGAATGCCAACAACGGAACGTCAAGGTGAGCATCAAGAAGGAGACGGCCACAAACCTTGCCTCAATCTAAGGGTTGCGCGTAGCCAAGGTAGCACCACGTCGGTGAACTGTTCGAGGACCATGTCGCTATCATCCACGTCCTTATTCCATGAAAGTGCAGTCGTGACGCCATTGTCAAAGTTCTTCCATGAAAGTGTGGTCGTCGCTCTTAGTTATTTGAGCTCAATAGACAATAAAAGGTGGGTGTCCATGGTGGAGAAGCAAAAAAAAGATCGAGTTCGAGACAACAAGGGTTGTGGTGGAGAAGAGAAAAGAAGACTTCATAATATTAACCGCTGACACATCGAACATGGATCACAAGGTGAATGTGGCGCATATGCTTTTCGACGACGTCATCTTGCGAAAAATGGGCACTCACATGCCGTCGAGAACATCAAGAACTACGACTTCGGGCGATTAGAATGCGACAGCCTCGAATGAGCATGTGGGGACGGCGACGGAAGAGCCAGTGGTGACAGACGAACAGATTTTGAAATATTTTGCCGGACTTGAGGGCTTTTGGCAGCGGGAACTTTGAACTCATACTTCGTCGAGACATTTTGCTATTGTGGTTTTTTTTAGGTCAAAATCTGTTTAGGGACGCCTCTAACACGCGTTACAAATTTTTAAACACGTTCAAATCATCCCGTGCACAAAGCATTCGATAGCCTTTTCCGTTCTCCACACAAAACAAACTGGCAAAAGCTACTCACCGGGGCAAAAGCACATCTGAACAAGAGAAGACCCCAGAACGTGCAAAAGCCAAAGCACCATCCTCCACTTCACCGTTCACATTCTCCACCACTACACTTCACTGACGCACACGGACGAACACCTGACCTGGGAGCCATGGCTCCCCCGCTCCTCCTCGTCCTCTTCCTCCTCCCGGCCCTCGCTGCCGCCCACGAGCGCCCGTCCTCCTACGGCTCCTCCGCCCTCACGGAATGGCGCAACGCCAAGGCCTCCTACTTCTCCATAGACCCCGAAGACGCCGTTGGTAAGCATAAACTAGCCTGTCTCTCTTTCTCCTCAGTCATACCCATCTGCATCTTGGCAAGAAATCTACCAAACCGTCCTTGCAATCATCATTCAATTTCTTTCCCTCTTCCGGTATGCGCCGCGAGCGAAATTTCAGCAGTCCGCACGCTCACTTACCAGAGTTCCTGCTCGTACTGTTCTTGCAATTCTTGATGTACCATCCATTGCGTACGGAAACTGATTTGTGCTTCTGGGATGCGGGCGTGCAGGCGGGGCGTGCGGGTTCGGGGATCTGGGGAAGCACGGGTACGGGATGGCCACGGTGGGGCTGAGCACGGCGCTGTTCGACCGCGGCGCCTCGTGCGGCGGCTGCTACGAGGTCAGGTGCGTGGAGGACCTCAAGTACTGCCTCCCCGGCACCTCCATCGTCGTCACCGCCACCAACTTCTGCCCACCAAACTACGGCTTCCCCGCCGACGCCGGCGGCGTCTGCAACCCGCCCAACCACCACTTCCTCCTCCCCATCCAGGCATTCGAGAAGATTGCGCTCTGGAAGGCCGGCGTCATGCCCATCCAGTACCGCCGGTATGCTCCATTCTCGCCTGCATTCTACCTCACTCTACTGCTTTGCACTCGATGCTCGGCTAGATCTAAGCCTAAAGCTTTCTCAATTTTCTAATTCGCTTTGTGTTTAACTATAAAATGTGAGCTGGAATTGCATTGGTTTGCGCAATGTGGGATCCCAAAAAAGCTGAACCGCAAGTGTCCGTTGGTGAGGAGAGTGTGGATGTGGACCCTCTTTCGGTTAGGCAAAGTTCGGTTAGGGTTCGTATTGTGGTATCTTTATCTGCTGTCTTGGCCGACTAGAAAGATCTTTCAAGGACCAGAAGTGCATAGAACCAAGTAAAAATGTACTAATGCAGTCTGGTGTCTGGGTTAAGAAAGCACCTATGGGCCTTCGGGACAGCATTGACTATCTGGAAGATCACATGCTCCATTTCCGTGATGCTGGATTCGAGTACCTCGAGTAATAATATAATGGAGTTCTAATTCAGTATTTGCTTCATGTTCAGTGTTGTAGCCATAGACTTCCGAGCGTCTGTTTCAGTTTTGGGGTAATGTATATTTGGGTTGGAATTAAAACAGAGCTATCATCTTGCTGATCATAATAAAATGGGGAAATTTGCTACAGGACATCGTTCTAAAACAAGCTTAACATTAAGATATTTTGTGATGACGTAAGGTTGCTACCTACTAGCGTGCAAAATCAATATGCTGGGGTGTGATAGCTCATACAAGTTCAATATCATAAAGAAACACCTTGTATCTGAGACTCTGAGTGAATATCCGGTGTTTCGTCGATAACTGAAAACTTCTAGGAAACGTGGAATTTATAACAGTTTACTTAACTTTTTATTGGCTGCTGTAAGGATTTGTTGAACAATTTCGAGGCAGAAAGAAATATTTCAGGAACTTATACACTTGTTGATCTGCACCATTACACAAGTTACTGGAGTGCAGAATGAATATACTGAGCTAAGACACTAACTCATATGAAGTTCACAAAGATAAAGCAACACCTTGTATCTAAGCGAGTATCTAAAAATCTAAGCGAGTATCTTTTGTTTCGGTGATAATTGAGAACTAGGAAATGTGGATTTTATTAACAGTTAGAGTACTTAACTTCTTATTAATGGAGAGGCGGCAAGAAATGCTTCAGGAACCCCTAGAGTTATTGATCTGCAGTGTTACGCAAGTATCTAGCATCACCCAGTTATTTTCTTCTGAGTTGGCTGATGTGGTATCATCAAACTAGCCCTGCATGGCACATTGCACTTGTTGTCCTTAATATTCTGTCTTTGTATTACATATTTATGCCGGTTGGTAGCTCCTTGAGATCCTTGAAACAACTGCATTTATTTTCTTGAGGTACTTCAGATAGTGACTTGATAGCTGACCATTAATCATCCTTCTGTCTACTTACTCTTCTCTTTGTTTGTTCTGTACTCAACATCCAAATTGATTAGGATCTGTTAATACTTCCCACTCAAATTCGGTAAATTAGGAAGTGCTATTCTGGTGCCGTTCAGAATATAAATTTAGGAACCTGCATATATGGGCTCTATATTTAAATATGTGTGATCTATTTGCTTAAAAGGTGTAGTAGAGATCTATAATAATAGGTTCGGCTTCAAGATGGTTTCGTGAATAACGGGTTTAACAAATATTTTGTTAAGGTGCTTATTTTATTTTCAAGATTCCATGTTTCAGAGTACAATTGGTCTGTGAGGAATTAGCATGACTACCCACCCTGCTGTGTTCCTGGACTTGTCTGCGACTAAACTATGTCAGACTTCAACTTCATCAGCAGTTACATAGGTTAATTAGCAGAATTTCCAAGAGAAAGAAGAAATTTAGAAAATGAACCACTCTGTTTCACGGGGCAGCAAAAGTGCACCTGGTCAGCTAATAAAGCTAACATGTTAATCTGTCGAAAGAAGCAAAATAGCTCTGATTGTTGGCTGAAATTGACTTTTTTTCTTATGAACAGGGTCAAGTGCCTCCGTGAAGGTGGTGTGCGGTTCTCAGTCTCCGGGAAGGGCTCCTTCTTCACGGTTCTAATAAGCAATGTTGGTGGCGCTGGTGATGTCAGATCAGTGAAGCTCAAAGGAACGGAGTCTGGGTGGCTCTCAATGGGCCGCAACTGGGGCCAGATATGGCACATCAACCTAGATCTCACGGGGCAACCGGTGTCCTTTGAGCTCACCTCAAGCGACGGCACAACAATGACCAACTTCAACGTTGTGCCCAAAGATTGGGAATTTGGCAAAACTTACACCGGCAAGCAGTTCCTGCTCTAGAAAGGGATTACCAATAGGCCTCATAGTTATTCTTCTTTTATCCCCACGAGTTGGTTGTACTGTATATTCCTCTGAGGAACAAGATTATTAGGGAGAAAGTTATAATCTCTACTGTATATTCCTCTGGGGTAGGAGAATATGAGTATTAGGAAAGGAAATGTTCAGTTCAGAGCCTCAGATAGATCTACAGATTACAGGAGCTTATAAATGCTGCACGTAACATTTTGACTCTGATAATTGCTCCCCAGAGGTTGATGTACCAATTGAAATATACGGCCATATGCCCATATCTGTCTTTATTTTGTAGCAACTTATAATGTTATCTCCGCACATGTAGATCTACTACTATGTAAAGTCACAAGGACTTCAATTTACAAAAATACATGGGCTATTACATGAAGCAAACACAAATAACAACTGTCATTACTGAGCAGATTGTATAACTGCAGTTTGGAGACAAAAATAATTGAGCATAGAAAATACAGGTTCATTTTGGACAGCAAATTACTGTACTGTATGATACATACCAATGTGGATTGTGGAACCAGGGAAAATTGGCGACAGTTCTTTACTACACAAGAGGTAAAATTACTGTCGTATTGTATTCTCGAAAAAATTACTGTCGTTTACCTTACACAGATGCAGTTTCAGAAGCACACATAACAGTTAAATACAGATTCATAGATTCTGTCGCATGAGAAAGTCAATCAGGAATAGTGAGCAACGCAGCAAATCAAAATAAAGATACAAATCAACACAGGCGAATCACTATCGAGTCGAGATTCAGGATCTGGCATATTTCATTGAGCACGACAAGGTATTACAGCCAACTGAACACATCAGACGTAACACAACGCCGAACATAAGGAAGGAGCTAGTCCCATCTACTACGGCAGAACATTATCACACAGCGACCACGACGCAGCAGCACTTCAACGCCACCGTCCCGTCCAGGAATCTAGCCTCCGAATCCGTAGAGGGTGCGTCCCTGGCGCTTGAGCGCGTAGACGACATCCATGGCGGTGACAGTCTTGCGGCGGGCGTGCTCGGTGTAGGTGACGGCGTCGCGGATGACGTTCTCGAGGAAGATCTTGAGGACGCCGCGGGTCTCCTCGTAGATGAGGCCGGAGATGCGCTTGACGCCGCCACGGCGAGCCAGGCGCCGGATGGCCGGCTTGGTGATGCCCTGGATGTTGTCGCGGAGAACCTTCCGGTGGCGCTTGGCGCCGCCCTTGCCGAGCCCCTTGCCGCCCTTGCCGCGTCCAGACATCGCCGGAAACCTTGCTGCTGCGCTGGGAGAGATTTGAATTTGGGAGAAGAGGAGCTGCGGGAATTGGTGATTGGGGGATTGGTGGTGAGCGTATTTATCGGGAGGATTTGGGAGGGAAGGCCGAAATTTTTCGGGGTTGGGCGCGGTGTGAGCGCGGGATCGATCCGTGGGATGTTGAGGCTAGAACGTTGGATCTAAAATCGGAAGGCTGTGATGGAGTGGGAGAGTGGTGGCGCGGATCGGTGACGTGGCGAGAACTCTGCTTGCTCTGGGCCAGGCCAATAGTATGCAGAATTTTGGTTGAATTGAGAGTTTCGCGTGGGCCAGCCAAGCTCTTCTTTTAGACGTCCAAACTTTGTTTGTTGCTCCTGAAAATAAATGTGTCTATTTGGTTGGATTGAACCTTTTTTTTTCAAGTAAGGAAACACAACGGATCCCAAATTCGTTACGAAATTTAAATGTGTGTTAAGGTGTGATTAAGACACAGATTTAGGATATAAAATGGGACAACTACCCTTTATGTCAAACAACATCATCATATTCATTTTCCACCACCACATAAAGGTTACAATCGTGGATCAGACAAGGTTGATACATGAATCAACCAAAGGAAGATGAGACACATATTCAGGCTACCCATTTTGTATCCTATTAATATGTCGCCACTCAGTAGCCTGGATATAGAAGTTCTGAGCAACCGTCAGCAGCCGGTTGCATCAAATATCCATATCCTTCCGATGATACTCCGGAAGGAGAAAAGCCCATAGCTGGATCCAGTGCGTAGCCCGATGAATAACCTGCAAAAATTTAGTTCCCCACTGTCTGATAAAAATAATATCGTTTCTTCATCACGACATTCTTTTGCGTTTTTCGTGTCCATATTAAAGAAGTAATATTAAAGAAGCTTTCATTGAAATATGACTCAATCAAGAAAAGATTAGAATAATATCACCTGGAGCGTATGACCTGGCTCTGCTTAGGGCATCTCCAGCGGCGCGACGCAAATGGACGCTGAGCGTCCGTTTGTGTCCGCCGTGACCGAAAATGCGTCGTGCACCCTCTCCAGCAGCGCGACGCAAAGTGACCGGGCCGTCCATAGAGACGCAAACCTGGCCCAAATATGCGTCACGTTTGCGTCTCTGCGGACGCTGCGCGGACGCGCAAAGTGTCCGCTCGGTCCTCGCACGGGCCCGCCTGGCAGCGGCACAACTGCTTCGTCTTCCGCGGCATTACTTCCGGGCGACGCGTTGCAGCCTTTGCAGGGCCGCGTGTCGAGGGTACTCCTTGGCAATGCCCTCCGACAGGGGCTTAGGGTTGATGGAATCCTGTAAGCTGACACGAGTCATCGGTTCACAGACAAGCGGGGAGAGCGATTTACCCAGGTTCGGGGCCCTCGATGAGGTAAAACCCTTACGTCCTGCCTATCTGATCTTGATTATGAGAATATTGGGTTACAATGGAGTGCCGAAGGGTTCGGCTTAGATCTCGTCGAGAGGCTAAGTGCTGCGGCGAGCTAGCTCTAAACTTTTGGTGGCTGAGATTGCTAAGATTGATCGTGTCCTTCGGCAGCCCCTCTCCTGGCCTTTATATAGGAGGTCAGGTCTCAAGAGATCTAACCGAGTACGACTAGGTTTACAGTAGTCATATCTCCTAACTTTTCTTGTTCGGCTCCTTCCTTGTCTTGCTCGCCAAGGAATCATCCGCCGAGCCATCCAGGTGAACCGTCTTGTCATCGAATACCTTCATGGGCCTCCAGCTAGATCGTATAGGGTAGGGCAATGTTGGTTACCCGAAGGGTAATGCCCACGTCAGTAGCCCCCGAGTGTCTAGCCAAAGATAGTTCGGGTAGAGACTAAAGCATGCCTCCACCTAATGTTCTTCTCCTTGATTGTTTTTGTCCATCTTGTATCAGCATCATCTTCTTCTATCGGGTGCGCGTAAAGCGCTCCTGATGGGAGTAGCCCCCGGGTCTAGGTACGGATGCTTGCAATCCGTGCGTAGACTCAAGTTTTATCATTCGAACGTTTTCCTCTGCCGAAGTTTTGCTGCAACTCTTCATGGGTCATCCGATACATTTGTATCAAGGCTTGTTTTCTTCGATAAGTTTTCCACGCGTAAGGGATAATGAGTAACGTGCCCAACTTTTGCTGGTTAACTGCCGATGGCAAAACAACGTCACCCTACACAGAATCAAGTCCCCGGGCATGATCCTGGAATGCAAAAAAGTTCTATCGGGTGCGCGTCCAACGCTCCCGATGGGAGTAGCCCCCGAGTCTGGACACGGGCGCTTGTAACCGGGTGCAGATTCCATCCTTTTTGCCGAAGCTTTCTTCGCAGGAATATCTTCGAGTGTTCATTTTATCGGGTGCGCGTCAAGCGCTCCCGATGGGAGTAGCCCCCGAGTCTAGGTACGGATGCTTGCAATCCGTGCGTAGACTCAAGTTCACCATCCGATACCTTTTACATTTCTTCGAATGCTTCGAGCGTTCCTCACGACGTCAGTGATGACGTTATTGACACTCTGATTTTGACTGACATGACGTGAACCGATGGGCCCATCCTACCTCTGCATGGCTCTGTTCTCAAGTAATGTCCGCCTCCCTCGTATAGTTACCAAGGTGCCTCCTCGATTTCCGCGATCAATGATGGAGAAAGGGTCCACTGGCAGCAACGACACGTGCCCACGCAATCCTCAAGTTTTCCTCTTCTTAAAATTTCTTAGGAAAAAATCCTTAGCATTCTCTTATATTCGCTGTAGCGTCCTCCTGTCCTTCTTCTACCTTTCTCTTTCACAACCGCCGCGCCGCCGCCACCGCTTCTTAGATCTTCTCCAGATCTTGCGATGATGAAAAAGAAGAACCCCGCAGCCGCCGCCAGCTCCACGAGCGGTGGCACCGCCGCCAAGGCCTCCTCGAATCTTCTGAAGAGGAGTGCGTCAGATGCCCCTCCTCCAGCTCCAGCGCCGTCAGCGCCGCCAAGCTCGATAGCCACAGTCAAACCCAGAGACTGGCTAGCGTCCTCCATCACAAAGCGTGATGAGAAGACGGCCCGAAGCCTTGGGCTAATCTCCTTCGATGAGGGGAATGTGATTCTCCCAGGTGCGATCTCTCGGCCCAATCCTCCCGCTGGTTTTATCGTGATGTTCCTGTCGTTCTTGTATCGGGGTCTCTCGCTTCCTGCTCACGAGTTCCTCCATCGTCTTCTGCGGGCTTACGAAATCCAACTATGGCAACTCACCCCTAACTCAATCATCCACGTTGATGTGTTCATCACCCTTTGCGAGGCGTTCTTGGACATCGAGCCTCACTTTGGGTTGTGGAAGAAAATTTTCTTTGTAAAGAGATACAACAGTAGCAATGGATCCTTCGTCATTGGGGGAGTTGGGTTTGTTGTTCGTTCAGAGGTCAACTATTTCAGTTTCCCAATGAAAGAATCCGTGCAAGGATGGTGACTGAAATGGTTTTATGTTAAGGATTCCTCAACAACCGAGTCCCAGCTTCCTCGCTTTGCCGACGTCCTTGAAGCCAAGCCTAAGCATTCTTGGAAGAACATTCTTTCTCCCGACGAAAAGACAACAGCCGACGAATTATTTGCCAAATTTCTTTGGATCAAAGAAAACAACGGCCAAACCATGATTGGTACAGAGGTGGCTGCGGTGTTCTTGAAACGTCGAGTTCAGCCAATCATGGCCAGGATTCATTCAATGTGGTTGTATTCGGGTCCAAAGGATGAAACCAGGATAAACATCGCTGAACTATCGGAAAAGGAGCTGCTTGATGAAGTTCGTCGCCTTACTCTCTTTAGCCAGGAAGACTCGATCCTGTTGACATCTTCTTATCCTCCTCTTGATGCCGATCATCCGCTAACAGAGGTAAAAAAATTTCTCATACTCTCATTACCCTGTTCCACTCTACTGACACAACTACTATTGTTCTTATTCACTTTTTTCTTCGACAGATTCCCATAGTTTCTGAAAACCTGCATGATTTACCAAATGACACTTCCGAGGGAAGAGGTTCCTCAACTCCTGTTGATTTTCGTACTGCCGAATACACGAACTCAAAGAACGAACATGATGATCCGATAGATTCTGAAGTTGTCTTCGTCGATCCTCCACCCTCAGCCAACGATACTTGCGACACAGCGAGATCAGTGTGTGATGACGACGCTGATCATGATGCCTTTATTAATGCAGCTGAGGAAAAGGCCAGAGCTCCGCCTGCGAAGAGATCAACCGGCGGCTTTGCTGATGAAGACGATCTCTTCGACTCGTAAGTGCCTTTTTCCTAGAATTCGTATTTTGCTTTCATAATTCGTATTTATTTCATAATTCTTGCCAGCCATTCCCTTTCACAGTGACGAAGGTCTCATCGAGCCCCCGCCTAAGAAGGCCAAATCTGACGCCGCTCTGCCGGACGTCGCAGCTTCTGAAGCTTCGGCTCCTACTGCAACCCCCGCGGCCCAAATATCGACTGCCTCCTCCCTTTCTAAGGGGAAGGATATTCCCTCGACTGTCGCCACCGCGACTCCTCCTTCAGGAAAAACTGTAAGTCTTTCTCGATTGTAACACAAACTTTCCTGAATGTGCCCTGATTAGTGATTCCTCGTCAAACATCTATCTTCCCCTTTCCTTAAGGATCTGCGAGGCGTTGTATCTTCTTTGGAAGCCTTCGCCTCCCAATTTACTTCCCTTGAAGCGGACAAGGTTCGGCTGCAGAAGGAAGTTAACTCTTCTTCCTTGAAGTTGGAAGGCGCAAACAAAATAGCCGCCGCGGCTCGCCAAGAGACCGACTCCCTGAAGGAGGAACTCAACAGGCTGACGGAGAAGCTAAAGGAAGAGGAAACGTCTAGGCTGATCGCCGAAGCTTGGGCGACTGAAAAAGATGAACTTCTTCGCCAGTCTTCCTTGGCTTTGCTTGGTAATTCTTTTTATGCTTTTTTGTCGATTATCACTTTGCAAATTCGATCCTTTGATAGTAACTTTTCCCATTCCATTCCCTTGCAGAGGCCTGATGCGCGTAGATGTACACGTCCGTTGGGAACCCCAAGAGGAAGGTGTGATGCGCACAACAGCAAGTTTTCCCTCAGAAAGAACCAAGGTTATCGAACCAGTAGGAGCCAAAAAGCACGTGAAGGTTGTTGGTGGAGGAGTGTAGTGCGGCGCAACACCAGTGAAACCGGCGCCAATGTGGAACCTGCACAACACAATCAAGATACTTTGCCCCAACGTAACAGTGAGGTTGTCAATCTCACCGGCTTGCTGAAAACAAAGGATTAAGCGTATCGAGTGGAAGATGGTGTTTGTTTGCAAATAACAGTAAAAACAATGATTGCGGTAGAATGTATTCAGATGTAAAAGAATGGACCGGGGTCCACAGTTCACTAGTGGTGTCTCTCCAATAAGATAACTAACATGCTGGGTGAACAAATTACGGATGGGCAATTGACAAATCAAGATTCAATACATATCAATGGTGATTACTATGAGATTTAATCGGGGCATTACGACAAAGTACATAGACCGCTATCCAACATGCATCCGTGCCTAAATAATCCACCTTCGGGTTAGCATCCGCACCCCTCCGGTATTAAGTTGTAAACAACGGATAATTGCATTAAGTATGGTGCGTAATGTAATCAACACAAATATCCTTAGACAAAGCATTGATGTTTTATCCCTAGTAGCAACAAGCACATCCACAACCTTAGAACCTTCTATCACCGTCCTGCATTAAATGGAGGCATGAACCCACTATCGAGCATAAATACTCCCTCTTGGAGTTACAAGTATCAACTTGGCCGTAACCTCTACTAGCAACGGAGAGCATGCAAGAACATAAACAACACATATATGATAGATTGATAATCAACTTGACATAGTATTCTAGATTCATCGGATCCCACCAAGCACAACATGTAGCATTACAAATAGATGATCTTGATCATGTTAGGTAGCTCACAAGATCTAAACAATGATAGCACAAGCGGAGAAGACAACCATCTAGCTACTGCTATGGACCCATAGTCCAAGGATGAACTACTCACGCATCAATCCGGAGGCGGGCATGATGATGTAGAGCCCTCCGGTGATGATTCCCCTCTCCGGCAGGGTGCTGGAGGCGATCTCCTGAATCCCCCGAGATGGGATTGGCAGCGGCGGCGTCTCTGGAAGGTTTTCTGTATCGTGGCTCTCGGTACAGGGGTATTCGCGACGAAGGCTTTAAGTATGCGGAAGGGTAGGTCAGGGGCGGAGCGAGGGGCCCACACCATAGGGCGGCACGGGCCCCCCTCTGGCCGCGCGTCCCTATGCTGGCGGCGCCTCGTCGCCCCACTTCGTTATCCCTTCGGTCTTCCGGAAGCTTCGTGTAAAAATAGGACCCTGGGCGTTGATTTCGTCCAATTCGAGAATATTTCCTTACTAGGATTTACGAAACCAAAAACAGCAGAAAACAACGAATCGGCGCTTCGGCATCTTGTTAATAGGTTAGTGCTCGGAAAATGTATAATAATGATGTAAAGTATGTATAAAACATTCAAGTATTGTCATAAAAGTAGCATGGAACATAAGAAATTATAGATACGTTTGAGACGTATCAGCATCCCCAAGCTTAGTTCGTACTCGCCCTCAAGTAGGTAAACGATAACACAAATAATTTCTGAAGTGACATGCTACCAACATAACCTTGATCAACATTATTGTAAAGCATATGAGATGAATGGAGTGATATGAAGCAAAAGATTGCTAACAAAGATAATGACTAAACAAATGAATCATATAGCAAAACTTTTCATGAATAGTACTTTCAAGACAAGTATCAACAAGACTTGCATAAGAGCTAACTCATAAGCAATAAATTCAAAGCAGAATGCATTGAAGCAACACAAAGGATGATTAAGTTTCAGCAATTGCTTTCAACTTGTAACATATATATATCTCATGGATATTTGTCAACATAGAGTAATATAACAAGTGCAATAAGTAAACATGTAAGAATCAATGCACACAGTTAACACAAGTGTTTGCTTCTAAGACAGAAAGAAGTGGGTAGACTGACTCAACATAAAGTAAAAGATAGGCCCTTCGCAGAGGGAAGCATGGATTACTATTTTTGTGCTAGAGCTTTTGTTTTGAAAACATAGAAACAATTTTGTCAACGGTAGTAATAATTCATATGTGCTATGCATAATACTTCCTACAAGTTGCAAGTCTCATGCATAGAGTACTAATAGTGCTCGCACCTTGTCCTAATCAGCTCGGATAACACGGATTATCATTGCATGACATATGTTTCAACCAAGTGTCACAAAGGGGTACCTCTATGCCGCTCTGTACAAAGGTCTAAGGAGAAAGCGAGGCATTGGATTTCTCGCTTTTGATTATTCTCAACTTAGACATCCATACCGGGACAACATAGACAACGAGATAATGGACTCCTCTTTTAATGCTTAAGCATTCAACAACGGATAATATTCTCATAAGAGATTGAGGTTGTATGTCCAAACTGAAACTTCCACCATGATACATGGCTTTAGTTAGCGGCCCAATGTTCTTCTCTAACATATGCATACTCAAATCATTTGATCATGAAATCACACTTACTTCAGACAAGACGAACATGCATAGCATCTCTCATGATATCCAACAAAGGTAAAAAGTTGATGGCGTCCCCAGAAACATGGTTACCGCTCAACAAGCAACTTATAAGAATTAAGACACATAACTACATATTCATCACCACAATAGTTTTTAAGCTATTTGTCCCATGAGCTATATATTGCAAAGATAAAGGAATGAAATTTTAAAGGTAGCACTCAAGTAATTTACTTTGGAATGGCAAAAAAATACCACATAGTAGGTAGATATGGTGGACACAAATGGCATGGGTTTTGGCTCAAGGTGTTTGGATGCACGAGAAGCATTTCCTCTCAGTACAAGGTTTGGGCTAGCAAGGTTGTTTGAAGCAAACACAAGTATGAATAGGTACAGCAAAACTTACACAAGAACATATTGCAAGCATTATAAGACTCTACATTGTCTTCCTTGTTGTTCAAACATTTACCAGAAATTATCTAGACTTAGAGAGACCAATCATGCAAACCAAATTAAACAAGCTCTACGGTAGTTCTCCATTAATATATAAAACTACATGATGCAAGAGCTTAAACATGATCTATGAGAGCTCAAACAATTGCCAAGTTATTCCAAACCATATGCAGCATTTTCTGATTCCAACCAAATAGCAATTTAACGAAGCAATTTCAGCCTTTGCCATGAACATTAAAGCACAGTTAAGAACACAAGTGTTCCATATGAAAAAGCGGAGCGTAATATCTCCAATATAAGGATGATAGGATCCAACTTTATTCAAACCAAAACAAAAATAAAAGCAAACCGATGCTCCAAGTAAAGAACATAAGATGTGATGGAATAAAAATATAGTTTCACTAGAAGTGACCTGATAAGTTGTCGATGAAGAAGGGGATGCCTTGGGCATCCCCAAGCTTAGATGCTTGAGTCTTCTTAAAATATGCAGGGATAAACCACCGGGGCATCCCCAAGCTTAGACCTTTCACTCTTCTTGATCATAGTATATCATCCTCTTCTCTTGACCCTTGAAAACTTCCTCCACACCAAACTTCAAGCAAACTCATTAGAGGGTTAGTGCATAATTAAAAATTCACACATTCAGAGGTGAAACAATCATTCTTAACACTTCTGGACATTGCACAAAGCTTCTGAAAGTTAATGGAACAAAGAAACTCATTCAACATAGCAAAAGCGGCAATGCGAAATAAAAGACAGAATCTGTCAAAAACAGAACAGTCCGTAAAGACGAATTTTGCAGGGGCACTTAACTTGCTCAAACGGAAAAACTCAAAACTAATGAAAGTTGCGTACATATCTGAGGATCACGCACGTAAATTTTCAGATTTTTTTGACTCTTCTACAGAGAGATCTGCGCGAATTCGTGACAGACAGCAATGCTGTTTCTGCGCAGCAATCCAAATCTAGCATCAACTTTACCATAGAGACTTTACTTGGCACAAAAACATGATAATGAGAGGTTGCTACAGTAGTAAACAACTTCCAAGACTCAACAATACAGTAAATAAAATGAAACATGGGTTATCTCCCAAGAAGTGCTTTTCTTTAACGCCTTTCAGCTAGGCGCAGAAAGTGCAAATCAAGTAACATCAAGAGAAGAAGCATTAACATCATTACCTGAGGAGTCGGGAGTTTTCTCAACAATGCATTGTATCTGGTCTATATAAGTAACTCCTCTTTCATTGCTCCTAGGCTTACTATTCTCATCAAACAAATTTTCAGGAACAAGCCAAGCATAGTTATTTTCTAAAGCTTCATGCATCCCTAGGAGTTTATGAGGTATTGGTACTTTAATCTCTCCCTCATAATTGAATTTATTAGTGTATCTTAGCCTATCATTTTCCCTTTTTTCAAGGATACTTGCGAAATTGGTACACAAGCCTAGCATCTTATATCGAATAAAGACTTTCCTAGCTTCTCTAGCTATATCACCAAATTCTCTAAGAAGGGTTTCTAGAATAAAATCTTTCTTTTCTCCTTCTTCCATATCACCCAGTGTAAGAAACATATGTTGCATTATTGGATTAAGATTAACAAATCTAGCTTCCAACATGTGCACTAAAGAGGCAGTAGCAATTTCATAATCATGAGCAAGTTCTACCAAGGATCTATCTTCAAAATCTTCAGTCTTACTAACATGAGTGAAAAATTCTTCTATATTATCTTTTAAAATGATAGACCCACTTCCTACCGGTATATATTTCAAAGTAAACTTAGGATGAAGCATGATGAAATAAACAAAAGGTAAATAAAGTAAATGCAAGTAACTATTTTTTTTGTGTTTTTAATATAGAGCTAGTAAACAAGACAGAAAGTAAAGTAACTATTTTTTTTGTGTTTTTAGATATGAAGCAAACAAGACCGTAAATAAAATAAAGTAAAGCAAGACAAAAACAAAGTAAAGAGATTGGATGTGGAGACTCCCCTTGCAGCGTGTCTTGATCTCCCCGGCAACGGCGCCAGAAAAAGTTATGTTGCCGTGGGAGGCAATTCTCTGTGGTGTAGCTTTTCTTCAAATCCCCGGCAACAGCGCCAGAAAAAGTTGCTTGATGCGCGTAGATGTACATGTCCGTTGGGAACCCCAAGAGGAAGGTGTGATGCACACAGCAGCAAGTTTTCCCTCAGAAAGAAACCAAGGTTATCGAACCAGTAGGAGCCAAGAAGCACGTGAAGGTTGTTGGTGGAGGAGTGTAGTGCGGCGCAACACCAGTGAAACCGGCGCCAACGTGGAACCCGCACAACACAATCAAGATACTTTGCCCCAACGTAACGGTGAGGTTGTCAATCTCACCGGCTTGCTGAAAACAAAGGATTAAGCGTATCGAGTGGAAGATGGTGTTTGTTTGCAAAGAACAGTAAAAACAATGATTGCAGTAGAATGTATTCAGATGTAAAAGAATGGACCGGGGTCCACAGTTCACTAGTGGTGTCTCTCCAATAAGATAACTAACATGCTGGGTGAACAAATTACATATGGGCAATTGACAAATCAAGATTCAATACATATCAATGATGATTACTATGAGATTTAATCAGGGCATTACGACAAAGTACATAGACCGCTATCCGAGCATGCATCTATGCCTAAATAATCCACCTTCGGGTTAGCATCTGCACCCCTCCGGTATTAAGTTGTAAACAACAGATAATTGCATTAAGTATGGTGCGTAATGTAATCAACACAAATATCCTTAGACAAAGCATTGATGTTTTATCCCTAGTAGCAACAGCACATCCACAACCTTAGAACCTTCTATCACTGTCCCAGATTAAATGGAGGCATGAACCCACTATCGAGCATAAATACTCCCTCTTGGAGTTACAAGTATCAACTTGGCCAGAGCCTCTACTAGCAACGGAGAGAATGCAAAAACATAAACAACACATATATGATAGATTGATAATCAACTTGACATAGTATTCTAGATTCATCGGATCCCACCAAACACAACATGTAGCATTACAAATAGATGATCTTGATCATGTTAGGCAGCTCACAAGATCTAAACAATGATAGCACAAGCGGAGAAGACAACCATCTAGCTACTGCTATGGACACATAGTCCAAGGATGAACTACTCACACATCAATCCGGAGGCGGGCATGATGATGTAGAGCCCTCCGGTGATGATTCCCCTCTCCGGCAGGGTGCCAGAGGCGATCTCCTAAATCCCCCGAGATGGGATTGGCGGCGGCAGCGTCTCTGGAAGGTTTTCCGTATCGTGGCTCTCGGTACAGGGGTATTCGCGACGAAGGCTTTAAGTAGGCGGAAGGGTAGGTCAGGGGGCGTCGCGAGGGGCCCACACCATAGGGCGGCGCGGGCCCCCCTCTGGCTGCATGGCCCTATGGTGGCGGCGCCTCGTCGCCCCACTTCGTTATCCCTTCGGTCTTCCGGAAGCTTCGTGGAAAAATAGGACCCTGGGCGTTGATTTCGTCCAATTCCGAGAATATTTCCTTACTAATATTTCGAAACCAAAAACGACGAGAAACAACAGAATCGGCGCTTCGGCATCTTGTTAATAGGTTAGTGCCGGAAAATGTATAATAATGATGTAAAGTATGTATAAAACATTCAAGTATTGTCATAAAAGTAGCATGGAACATAAGAAATTATAGATACGTTTGAGACGTATCAAGGCCGCTGACATCCCTGCCGATGCCGTGGATAAAATTCCACACAATTCTCCGGCAAACAGTGTGTCAATGACTCTTGCTGCACACCAGCTTACACGGGAGCTCCTTGATAAGGGTAAAGGTGCCATGGCGCGAATGCACTCGATGATCTTCCCCAAGATTAGTCAAGACAAGACTCTGGGGCAGCTGATTGATGCCTTCGCAGTCAGCACCAAGGAGGTTATCGAGGTATTCAAACGTACTTCACGTACCTATGGTGCCCTCCTAGCCTTCGAACTTATGATGGGTCATGGCTTCAAGTCCGATACTGAAGAGATGTCTAGGGAGCTTCCAAAAGGTCAAGATGGGCAGTTGATTGATTTAAGCACTTTCAAAACGTCAGCTCTTAAATGTGCACGTCAGCTCCTTGAACTGGTTTCATCAAAGAAAACATCGGGTGGCCCAAGTTTATCGACCCAGACTCAAGCCCCTTGATTTTTGTACAAACTTCTCTTTGAATTGATGTGAAACAATGTTCTGTCGCAAAACTTGTGATTGTAATAAATTCCGTGCTAGCAATGTTGTTAGTGTACCCTTGCTATGACATTTGTGCTTGCATTCTCCCAATGGGAGTTATTCCTGATGCTGAAGCGATGCGATCCGTCATGCCTTTGATGCTGTTTTTTGCAGATTTTCCCAGCGCCTGCGTTTGTCGATGATTCTTCGGGTGCTCTTTCTGAAGGTGATCGAATCCAGCGTATGAAGGAGCGGATTGCGCAGATGGAAAAGGATCAGCGCAGTACCTGTGCCTTGGCTGCCATTGTCAGGAAGAAGGGCGAAATTGCAGCCGACATAGAGCGCTATGCTCTTACTGAGCTGCATAAGGCCACTGAAAGTTTAAACTGTAAGTTTCCTGGTCCTTGTGATTGTTATTCCTTGTAAAAAACGTATTGCCTGATCTTTCGTAAATTCCTTTGCTCGTCATAGCCCTGAACCGTGCTGAAGAGAACAAGCGGATTGATACGCGTAGATGCACACGTCCGTTGGGAACCCCAAGTGGAAGGTATGATGCGTATAGAAGCAAGTTTCCCTCAGTATGAAACCAAGGTTATCGAACCAGTAGGAGTCAAGAAGCACGTGAAGGTTGTTGGTGGAGGAGTGTAGTGCGGTGATACGTCTCCAACGTATCGATAATTTCTTATGTTCCATGCTACTTTATTGATGATACCTACATGTTTTATACACATTATATGTCATATTTATGCGTTTTCTGGAACTAACCTATTAACAAGATGCCGAAGTGCCAGTTCCTGTTTTCTGCTGTTTTTGGTTTCAGAAATCCTAGTAACGAAATATTCTCGGAATTGGACGAAATCAACGCCCGGGTTCCTATTTTGCCCGGAAGCATCCAGAACACCCGAGAGCCGCCAGAGGGGGGCCCTGTGGGCCCCAGATGATAGGGTGGCGCGGCCAGGGCTGGGCCCGCGCCACCCTATGGTGTCGTCGCCCCTTCGCCCCTCCGACTCCGCCTCTTCGCCTATTTAAAGGTCCCCGACCTAAAACGCGATACGGAGACCCACGATACGGAGAAAACCTTCCAGAGCCGCCGCCATCGCGAAATCAAGATTCGGGGGACAGAAGTCTCTGTTCCGGCACGCCGCCGGGACGGGGAATTGCCCCCGGAAGCCGTCTCCACCGCCATCTTCACCGCCATCGCTGTTCCCATGATGAGGAGGGAGTAGTTCTCCCCTGGGGCTGAGGGCTCTACCGTAGCTATGTGGTTAATCTCTCTCTCTCTGTACTCCAATACAATGATCTCATGAGCTGCCTTACATGATTGAGATCCATATGATGAGCTTTGTATCGCTACTAGTTGTGTGCTACTCATGTGATGTTATTAAAGTAGTTCTATTCCTCCTACTTGGTGTAAAGGTGATTAGTGTGTGCACCCTGTGGTTCTTGTCATAGGCTATGATCACGATCTCTTGTAGATTGTGGAGTTAATTATCATTATGATAGTATTGATGTGATCTATTCCTCCTTCATAGTGTGCACTATGTTAGTTCTTGGTTTATTTTGCAATGATCTATTATGCTCTAAGGTTACTTAAATATGAACATGGAATTGTGGAGCTTGTTAACTCCGGCATTGAGGGTTCGTGTAATCCTACGCAATGATGTTCATTATCAAACAAGAGTGTATGTAGCACATTTGAGAAGAAGTATTTATTATGCGATCAATGTTGAGAGTGTCCACTAGTGAAAGTATGATCCCTAGGCCTTGTTTCCAATACTGAAAACACCGTTTACTTACGTTACGTTGCATGTTTACTCGCTGCCATATTTTATTCAGATTGCTATTACCACTCATATACATCCATATTACTTGTATTTCACTATCTCTTCGCCGAACTAGTGCACCTATACACCGACAAGTGTATTTGGTGTGTTGGGGACACAAGAGACTTCTTGCTTTGTGATTACGGGGTTGCTTGAGAGGGATATCTTTGACCTCTTCCTCCCTGAGTTCGATAAACCTTGGGTAATCCACTTAAGGGAAACTTGCTTGTTGTTCTACAAACCTCCGCACTTGGAGGCCCAACACTGTCTACAAGAATAGAAGCACCCGTAGACATCAAGCACTTTTACTGGCGCCGTTGCCGGGGAGGAAAGGTAAAAGGTACTCACACTCCGGTTCCAGGTAACAGTACTTTTCTGGCGCCATTGTGTGTGTGCTCGAAGCTATTTCCTTTAGACTCTGCAATTGCATCTTTTTGTTTCTTGTTTTTATTTTTCACTAGATAGGCATAATGGAAAACAACAAAAAAATTAGTGAGCTTCTTATTCTATTTCCTGATTTAAGACATGGATGGTTTGATGCGAAAATTAAAAAACCTATGGAACCTTATTTACATGATAGTAGCAATGTTATTAGTATGAATGCAATTACTACTAATGCTATGAAGAAGTCTAAGCTTGGGGAAGCTGGTTTACATAAAAATAATCTTTTCAGCTCCTCCGCTTTGGAAGAAATATTTTGTTCTGATAATGCTTTATCTCCCATATGCGATAACTTTAATGATGCTTCTGATATTTTAAATCCACCTGCTGAAAGTATTCCGTACAAAATACCTATGAAAATTATTGAACGTGTTATGGATAACCGCTATGAAGGGGATGGAACTGTCCACCCTGGAGATCATTTACTGTTTTTGCATGAATTATGCGGGTTATTCAAGTGTGCAGGTATCTCTATGGATGAAGTGAAGAAGAAACTATTCTCTATATCGCTATCTGGTGAAGCGGCGCATTGGTATAAACTATTGAAGGACGGGCACTCTCTTGATTGGAAGGATATTGTGCCTCTATTTTATTCCAAGTTCTATCCTCCAAGTGAAATTCACAAAGATCGAAACCATATATATAATTTTTGGCCTCATGATGGAGAGAGTATTGCCCAAGCATGGGAGAGATTGAAGACTTTAATGCTCAAATGCCCCAATCATGAGCTTCCGGGTAATATCATCATTGATAATTTCTATGCAAGACTTTCTTTTCAAGATAAGACCTTGCTTGGATACTACTTGTTCTGGATCATTCACGAGCAATAAAGAAGAGTTTAAAAGGGACCTTCTCGATCGGATTAAGGAGAACGCTGAAGATTGGGAGAACGACAAAGGTAAAGAGTCAGGTATAAATTATGATTATGAATGCATTGAAACTTTCATGGATAGTGGTAAATTTCGAAATATGAGTGCTACTTATGGTCTTGACTCTCAAGTTGCTGCAAATCTTTATAAAGCCTTTGCTTCTCATTTAGAATTGCCTAAAAAGAATTTTGATAAGTATCATGAACCTTTTAAAGACGCTTGCATGAAGAATGAAATTGTTGTTAATAATTGCAATAAGCGTGCTCAAACTCCTAAGAATGCTATTTCCTATAAGCATGTTAATTTTTGTGGAATACATAGACCTTGTGGAATTAATCAAATAGAAGATGAATATTGTATCCATCACAGAAATGAAAAAACTAGAAAGTGGTCTAGAGCTCTAGATGATCTTGGAGAAAAAGTGTGTGCCCTCTATCCTTTTATTTGTGAACTTTGCCATAGAGTTGGTCATTTTAATTTTCAATGTTCCTCCAATGATAATTTAAACCCCATGAGTGCTTGCAAATTTGTATTGTGATGATGAAATTATTCCTAATCAGCATGATGAACTTACCTTATTTTTGAAGTGTGAAGAGTTATCAAGAAAAATTTCTTTGTTAAATATTAACGATCTTGATATTGATGATGTCTGCATGGTTGTCTTTCTTACTTGCATTAATAATAGCCATACAAATACTTACATACAAAATATTTTAGAAGACGACACCTTGCCAAAATATGATAGGACCATTGTGTGTTTTCAACTAATTAATGAAAAGGAGGGATCCTCCCAAGTTTCTTCTATTGTTTCTAAAAGTAAATCAGGTTATGCGGACAAGCCACCCTTCAAGCCTCTTCCTCCTAAAGAAGGGAATGAGGAGAAGGAAGAGAAGAAGAAGAAGAAGAAGAAGGGAACGAAGAAGAAGAAGAAGAAGGAGAATAAAAAGAAAGAGGTAACGGCGTATCCCCGCGTGAATGAGATAACGCTAGGTAACCGTAAGTATGTTGCTCCTAATGATTATTGTGATAATGAATCTGAATACGATGATCTTCCTATGCCCTTTACATACATTAGCGATCATGATTTGAATGAGCACACTACCTTTGATATTGGAAATCTCTTTGGTACTGATTATGAAAGTAATGATGATAGCATTATTCATGTCCCCTTAAACGATGATATTGAAAGCCCTAAGCTTGGGGATGCTGTGCTTGAAGATCCTATATTTGAGACTTCTACTTTTAGTGAAAATGATGATATTACATATTCAGGTTTAGATAATTGCTATAGAGATGTATATGACACATGCTACAATTATCCTTATGAAACTTGTCATAGTTATGATGGGCTTGCCAAAAACAATTCTTTTAATATGCAACTTGTTTACCATGTTCAAATTCTTGATAATAATCTTGCTCCAATTACTATTAATGAGAATAACTCTTCTTATGCCAAAATTAATGATACTTCTATGTATATGAACCATGATAAGAATGTTTTAAGTGACGGGTATATTGTGGATTTTATCAATGATGCTACTGAAAGTTATTATGAGAGAGGGAAATATGTTTATATGCATCTTAATAATATTAAGTTTCCCCTCTTTATGTTGAGAATCTTTAAGTTACTCGTGTTTTATCCTCTTATGCTTGTCACTTTGCTCTTCATGAATTCATTTGTGTATAATATTCTTTTGCATAGGAAGCATGTTAGGCTCAAATGTGTTTTGAATTGCCTCTTGAAGCTCTCTTTTGCTTCAAAAACTATTTCTTGCGGGTGCATCACCAAAATTGCTGAGCCCATCTTAATGGCTATAAAGAAAGAACTTCTTGGGAGATAACCCATGTGTTATTTTGCTACAGTACTTTGTTTTATATTTGTGTCTTGGAAGTTGTTTACTACTGTAGAAACCTCTCCTTATCATGTTTTTGTGCCAAGTAAAGTTTCTATGTCAAAGTTGATGTTATATTTGGGATCGCTGCGCAGAAACAGCATTGCTGTCTGTCACGAATCTGGGCACAGTTCTCTGTAGAAAATTCGAAAAAATCTGCCAATTTACGAGCGTGATCCTCAGATATGTACGCAACTTTCATTAGTTTTGAGTTTTTCCATTTGAGCAAGTCTGGTGCCAGCTTTAAATTCGTCTTTACGGACTGTTCTGTTTTTGACAGATTCTGCCTTTTATTTCGCATTGCCTCTTTTGCTATGTTGGATTCATTTCTTTGATCCATTAATGTCCAGTAGCATTATGCAATGTCCAGAAGTGAAAAGAATGTTTGTGTCACCTCTGAACATGTGAATTTTTGATTATGCACTAACCCTCTAATGAGTTTGCTTGAAGTTTGGTGTGAAGGAAGTTTTCAAGGGTCAATAGAAGAGGGTGATATAATGTGATCGAGAAGAGTGAAAGGTCTAAGCTTGGGGATGCCCCGGTGGTTAATCCCTGCATATTTCAAGAAGACTCAAGCATCTAAGCTTGGGGATGCCCAAGGCATCCCCTTCTTCATCGACAACATTATCAGGTTTCTTCTAGTGAAACTATATTTTTATTCCGTCACATCCTATGTATTTTACTTGGAGCGTCTGTGTGCTTTTATTTTTGTTTTTGGTTTGTTATCTTAGTTCTCTGAACAAGTTCATCCTTGTGTGGGAGAGAGACACGCTCCGCTGGTTCGTATGAACACATGTGTTCTTAGCTCATAATATTCATGGCGAAGTTTCTTCTTCGTTAAATTGTTATATGGTTGGAATTGGAAAAATGCTACATGTAGTAATTGGTGTAATGTCTTGAATAATGTGATACTTGGCAATTGTTGTGCTCATATAGATCTTGTTTAAGCTCTTGCATCATGTACCTTGTACCCATTAATGAATAATTACATAGAGCTTGTTAAAATTTGGTTTGCATGATTGGTCTCTCTAAGTCTAGATATTTTCTGGTTGAGGTGTTTGAACAACAAGGAGACGATGTAAAGTCTTATAATGCTTACAATATGTTTATATGTGAGTCTTGCTGCACCATTTCATACTTGAGTTTGCTTCAAATAACCTTGCTAGCCTAAAACCTTGTATCGAGAGGAATACTTCTCATGCATCCAAATACTTGAGCCAATATTCATGCCATTTGTGTCCACCATACCTACCTACTACATGGTATTTCTCCGCCATTCCAAAGTAAATTGCTTGAGTGCTACCTTTAAACAATTCAAAAGTTATTACCTCTTATTTGTGTCAATGTTTTATAGCTCATGAGGAAGTATGTGGTGTTTATCTTTCAATCTTGTTGGGCAACTTTCACCAATGGACTAGTGGCTTCATTCGCTTATCCAATAATTTTGCAAAAAGAGCTGGCAATGGGATTCTCAGTCCCAAATTAATTAACAAAAATAGACACTCCTCCATGGTATGTGATTGTTGGACGGCACCCGAAGGATTCGGTTAGCCATGGCTTGAGAAAGCAAAGGTGGGGAGGAGTGTCATCATAATAAAACTAAAATAAAAAGGCACTCCTTCATGGTATGAGATTGTTGGCAGGCACCCGAGGATTCGGTTAGCCATGGTTTGTGAAGGAAAGGTTGGAAGGAGTGCCACCCAAAAATAAATAAAATGGGAGCCGCTCTTTGAAGGTTTGCCTGGCAAGGGGGTTAGAGTACCCGCTACCATTCGTTGACAACAACAAACACCTCTCAAAACTTTACTTTTATGCTCTCTATATGTTTTCAAAATCAAAGCTCTAGCACAAATATAGCAATCGATGCTTTCTTCTTTGAAGGACCATTCTTTTACTTTATTGTTGAGTCAGTTTACCTATTCTTTCTATCTTAGAAGCAAACACTTGTGTGAAGCTGTGTGCATTGATTCTTACATGTTTACCTATTGCACTTGTTATATTACTTTGTGTTGACAATTATCCATGAGATATACATGTTAAAGTTGAAAGCAACCGCTGAAACTTATATCTTCCTTTGTGTTGTTTCAAAGCTTTCTACTAAGAGTTTATTGCTTATGAGTTAACTCTTATGCAAGACTTATTGATGCTTGTCTTGAAAGTATTATTCATGAAAAGTCTTTGTTATATGATTCATTTGTTTACTCATTATCTTCATCATTGCTTCGAATTGCTGCATTTATCTCATATGCTTACAATAGTATGATCAAGGTTATGATGGCATGTCACTTAAGAAATTATCTTTGTTATCGTTTTACCTGCTCGGGACGAGCAGAACTAAGCTTGGGGATGCTGATACGTCTCCAACGTATCGATAATTTCTTATGTTCCATGCTACTTTATTGATGATACCTACATGTTTTATACACATTATATGTCATATTTATGCGTTTTACGGAACTAACCTATTAACAAGATGCCGAAGTGCCGGTTCTCGTTTTCTGCTGTTTTTGGTTTCGAAATCCTAGTAACGAAATATTCTCGGAATTGGACGAAATCAACGCCCAGGTTCCTATTTTGCCCGGAAGCATCCAGAACACCCGAGAGCCGCCAGAGGGGGGCCCTGTGGGCCCCAGATGATAGGGTGGCGCGGCCAGGGCTGGGCCCGCGCCACCCTATGGTGTCGTCGCCCCTTCGCCCCTCCGACTCCGCCTCTTCGCCTATTTAAAGGTCCCCGACCTAAAACGCGATACGGAGACCCACGATACGGAGAAAACCTTCCAGAGCCGCCGCCATCGCGAAATCAAGATTCGGGGGACGAAGTCTCGTTCCGGCACGCCGCCGGGACGGGGAATTGCCCCCGGAAGCCGTCTCCACCGCCATCTTCACCGCCATCGCTGTTCCCATGATGAGGAGGGAGTAGTTCTCCCCTGGGGCTGAGGGCTCTACCGTAGCTATGTGGTTAATCTCTCTCTCTGTACTCCAATACAATGATCTCATGAGCTGCCTTACATGATTGAGATCCATATGATGAGCTTTGTATCGCTACTAGTTGTGTGCTACTCATGTGATGTTATTAAAGTAGTTCTATTCCTCCTACTTGGTGTAAAGGTGATTAGTGTGTGCACCCTGTGGTTCTTGTCGTAGGCTATGATCACGATCTCTTGTAGATTGTGGAGTTAATTATCATTATGATAGTATTGATGTGATCTATTCCTCCTTCATAGTGTGCACTATGTTAGTTCTTGGTTTATTTTGCAATGATCTATTATGCTCTAAGGTTACTTAAATATGAACATGGAATTGTGGAGCTTGTTAACTCCGGCATTGAGGGTTCGTGTAATCCTACGCAATGATGTTCATTATCAAACAAGAGTGTATGTAGCACATTTGAGAAGAAGTATTTATTATGCGATCAATGTTGAGAGTGTCCACTAGTGAAAGTATGATCCCTAGGCCTTGTTTCCAATACTGAAAACACCGTTTACTTACTGTTCTGTTGCATGTTTACTCGCTGCCATATTTTATTCAGATTGCTATTACCACTCATATACATCCATATTACTTGTATTTCACCATCTCTTCGCCGAACTAGTGCACCTATACACCTGACAAGTGTATTTGGTGTGTTGGGGACACAAGAGACTTCTTGCTTTGTGATTACAGGGTTGCTTGAGAGGGATATCTTTGACCTCTTCCTCCCTGAGTTCGATAAACCTTGGGTAATCCACTTAAGGGAAACTTGCTGCTGTTCTACAAACCTCTGCACTTGGAGGCCCAACACTGTCTACAAGAATAGAAGCACCCGTAGACATCATGCGGCGCAACACCAGTGAAACCGGCGCCAACGTGGAACCTGCACAACACAATCAAGATACTTTGCCCCAACGTAACAGTGAGGTTGTCAATCTCACCGGCTTGCTGAAAACAAAGGATTAAACGTATCGAGTGGAATATGGTGTTTGTTTGCAAAGAACAGTAAAGAACAATAATTGCAGTAGAATGTATTCAGATGTAAAAGAATGTACCGGGGTCCACAGTTCACTAGTGGTGTCTCTCCAATAAGATAACTAACATGCTGGGTGAACAAATTACAGGTGGGAAATTGACAAATCAAGATTCAATACATATCAATGATGATTACTATGTGATTTAATCAGGGCATTACGACAAAGTACATAGACCGCTATCCGGACATGCATCTATGCCTAAATAATCCACCTTCGGGTTAGCATCCGCACCCCTCCGAGTATTAAGTTGTAAACAACGAGATAATTGCATTAAGTATGGTGCGTAATGTAATCGACACAAATATCCTTAGACAAAGCATCGATGTTTTATCCCTAGTAGCAACAACACATCCACAACCTTAGAACCTACTGTCACGATCCCAGATTCAATGGAGGCATGAACCCACTATCGAGCATAAATACCCCCTCTTGGAGTTACAAGTATCAACTTGGCAGAGCCTCTACTAGCAACGGAGAGCATGCAAGAACATAAACAACACATATATGATAGATTGATAATCAACTTAACATAGTATTCTAGATTCATCGGATCCCACCAAACATAACATGTAGCATTACAAATAGATGATCTTGATCATGTTAGGCAGCTCACAAGATGTAAACAATGATAGCACATGCGAAGAAGACAACCATCTAGCTACTGCTATGGACCCATAGTCCAAGGATGAACTACTCACGCATCAATCCGGAGGCGGGCATGATGATGTAGAGCCCCTCCGGTGATGATTCCCCTCTACGGCAGGGTGCCGGAGGCGATCTCCTGAATCCCCCGAGATGGGATTGGCGGCGGCGGCGTCTCTGGAAGGTTTTCCGTATCGTGGCTCTCGGTACAGGGGTATTCGCAACAAAGGCTTTAAGTAGGCGGAAGGGCAATGCAGGGGGCCACACGAGGGCCCCACACAGCAGGTCCGCGCGGCCAGGGCCCAGGCCGCGCCGCCCTACTGTGTCGGCGCCTCGTGGCCCCACTTCCTTTCCCCCTCGGTCTTCTGGAAGCTTCGTGTAAAAATAGGACCCTGGGCGTTGATTTCGTCCAATTCCGAAAATATTTCCTTACTACGATTTCTGAAACCAAAAACAGCAGAAAACAACAACTGGCGCTTCGGCATCTTGTTAATAGGTTAGTGCCGGAAAATGTATAATAATGCTGTAAAGTATGTATAAAACATTCAAGTATTGTCATAAAAGTAGCATGGAACATAAGAAATTATAGATACGTTTGAGACGTATCAAGCATCCCCAAGCTTAGTTCCTACTCGTCCTCGAGTAGGTAAACGATAACACAAATAATTTCTGAAGTGACATGCTACCAACATAATCTTGATCAACATTATTGTAAAGCATATGAGATGAATGGAGTGATCTGAACAAAAGATTGCTAACAAAGATAATGACTAAACAATTGAATCATATAGCAAAACTTTTCATGAATAGTACTTTCAAGAAAAGCATTAATAAGACTTGCATAAGAGCTAACTCATAAGAAATAAATTCAAAGTAGAATGCAATAAGTAATGATTAAGTTTCAGCAATTGCTTTCAACTTGTAACATGTATATCTCATGGATATTTGTCAACATAGAGTAGTATAACAGGTGCAATAAGTAAACATGTAAGAATCAATGCACATAGTTAACACAAGTGTTTGCTTCTAAGATAGAAAGAAGTGGGTAGACTGACTCAACATAAAGTAAAAGAATGGCCCTTCGCGAGAGGAAGCATGGATTACTATTTTTGTGCTAGAGCTTTTGTTTTGAAAACATAGAAACAATTTTGTCAACGGTAGTAATAATTCATATGTGCTATGCATAATACTTCCTATAAGTTGCAAGTCTCATGCATAGAGTACTAATAGTGCTCGCACCTTATCCTAATCAGCTCGGAAAACACGGATTATCATTGCATGACATATGTTTCAACCAAGTGTCACAAAGGGGTACCTCTATGCCGCCTGTACAAAGGTCTAAGGAGAAAGCACGCATTGGATTTCTTGCTTTTGATTATTCTCAACTTAGAAATCCATACCGGGACAACATAGACAACAAATAATGGACTCCTCTTTTAATGCTTAAGCATTCAACAACAAATAATATTCTCATAAGAGATTGAGGTTGTATGTCCAAACTGAAACTTCCACCATGATACATGGCTTTAGTTGGCTGCCCAATGTTCTTCTCTAACATATGCATACTCAAACCATTTGATCATGAAATCACACTTACTTCAGACAAGACGAACATGCATAGCATCTCACATGATATCCAACAAAGGTAACAAGTTGATGGCGTCCCCAGAAACATGGTTACCGCTCAACAAGCAACTTATAAGAATTAAGACACATAACTACATATTCATCACCACAATAGTTTTTAAGCTATTTGTCCCATGAGCTATATATTGCAAAGATAAAGGAATAAAATTTTAAAGGTAGCACTCAAGTAATTTACTTTGGAATGGCAGAAAAATACCACATAGTAGGTAGATATGGTGGACACAAATGGCATGGGTTTTGGCTCAAGGTGTTTGGATGCACGAGAAGCATTTCCTCTCAGTACAAGGTTTGGGCTAGCAAGGTTGTTTGAAGCAAACACAAGTATGAACAGGTACAACAAAACTTACACAAGAACATATTGCAAGCATTATAAGACTCTACACTGTCTTCCTTGTTGTTCAAACACTTTACCCGAAAATATCTAGACTTAGAGAGACCAATCATGCAAACCAAATTAAACAAGCTCTACGGTAGTTCTTCATTAATAAATTAAACTACATGATGCAAGAGCTTAAACATGATCTATGAGAGCTCAAACAATTGCCAAATTATTCCAAACCATATGCAGCATTTTCTGATTCCAACCAAATATCAATTTAAGGAAGCAATTTCAGCCTTCGCCATGAACATTAAAGCACAATTAAGAACACAAGTGTTCCATATGAAAAAGCGGAGCGTAATATCTCCAATATAAGGATGATGGGATCCAACTTTATTCAAACAAAAACAAAAATAAAAACAAACCGACGCTCCAAGTAAAGAACATAAGTTGTGACGGAATAAAAATATAGTTTCACTAGAAGTGACCTGATAATGTTGTCGATGAAGAAGGGGATGCCTTGGGCATCCCCAAGCTTAGATGCTTGAGTCTTCTTAAAATATGCAGGGATGAACCACCGGGGCATCCCCAAGCTTAGACCTTTCACTTTTCTTGATCATAGTATATCATCCTCTTCTCTTGACCCTTGAAAACTTCCTCTACCAAACTTCAAGCAAACTCATTAGAGGGTTAGTGCATAATCAAAAATTCACATATTCAGAGGTGACAAAATCATTCTTAACACTTCTGGACATTGCACAAAGCTTCTGAAAGTTAATGGAATAAAGAAACTCATTCAACATAGCAAAAGCGGCAATGCGAAATAAAAGGCAGAATCTGTCAAAAACAGAACAGTCCGTAAAGACGAATTTTGCAGGGGCACTTAACTGCTCAAATGGAAAAACTCAAAACTAATGAAAGTTGGGTACATATATGAGGATCACTCACGTAAATTTTCAGATTTTTTTATTTTTTTTACAGAGAGATCTGCGTGAATTCGTGACAGACAGTAATGCTGTTTCTGCGCAGCGATCCAAATCTAGCATCAACTTTAACATAGAAACTTTACTTGGCACAAAAACATGATAAGGAGAGGTTGCTGCAGTAGTAAACAACTTCCAAGACTCAACAATACAGTAAATAAAATGAAACTTGGGTTATCTCCCAAGAAGTGCTTTTCTTTAACGCCTTTCAGCTAGGCGCAGAAAGTGCAAATCAAGTATTATCAAGAGATGAAGCATCAAAGTCATTACCTCGGGAGTCGGGAGTTTTCTCAACTATGCATTGTATCTTATTTATGTATGGAACTCCCTTTTCAATACCCTTAGGCTTACTATCCTCCTCAAATAAATTTTCAGGGACAATCCAATCAAAATTCTTTTCTAATGCCTCGTGCATTCCTATGAGTTTATGAGGTATTGGTACTTTAATCTCTCCCTCATAATTGAATTTGGTACACAAGCCTAACATCTTATATCGAATAAAGACTTTCCTAGCTTCTCTAGCTACATCACCAAATTCTCTAAGAAGGGTTTCTAGAATAAAATCTTTCTTTTCTCCTTCTTCCATATCACCCAGTGTAAGAAACATATTTTGCATTATTGGATTAAGATTAGAAAATCTAGCTTCCAACATGTGCACTAAAGAGGCAGTAGCAATTTCATAATCAGGAGCAAGTTCTACCAAGGATCTATCTTCAAAATCTTCAGTCTTACTAACATGAGTGAAAAATTCTTCTATATTATCTTTTCCAATGATAGACCCACTTCCTACCGGTATATCTTTCAAAGTAAACTTAGGATGGAGCTTGATGAAATAAACAAAAGGTAAATAAAATAAACTAAGCAAGTAGAATAAAGACAAGTAACTAATTTGTTTTTGTGTTTTTGATATAGAGCTAGTAAATAAGACATAAAGTAAAGTAACTAATTTTGTGTGTGTTTTTAATACGAAGCAAACAAGAGTAAATAAAATAAAGTAAAGCAAGACAAAAACAAAGTAAAGAGATTGGATGTGGAGACTCCCCTTGCAGCGTGTCTTGATCTCCCCGGCAACGGAGCTAGAAATTTAGCTTCATACGCGTAGATGCACACGTCCGTTGGGAACCCCAAGTGGAAGGTATGATGCGTATAGAAGCAAGTTTCCCTCAGTATGAAACCAAGGTTATCGAACCAGTAGGAGCCAAGAAGAACGTGAAGGTTGTTGGTGGAGGAGTGTAGTGCGGCGCAACACCAGTGAAACCGGCGCCAACGTGGAACCTGCACAACACAATCAAGATACTTTGCCCCAACGTAACAGTGAGGTTGTCAATCTCACCGGCTTGCTGAAAACAAAGGATTAAACGTATCGAGTGTAAGATGGTGTTTGTTTGCAAAGAACAGTAAAGAACAATGATTGCAGTAGAATGTATTCAGATGTAAAAGAATGGACCGGGGTCCACAGTTCACTAGTGGTGTCTCTCCAATAAGATAACTAACATGCTGGGCGAACAAATTACAGGTGGGCAATTGACAAATAAAGATTCAATACATATCAACGATGATTACTATGTGATTTAATCAGGGCATTACGACAAAGTACATAGACCGCTATCCAGCATGCATCTATGCCTAAATAATCCACCTTCGGGTTATCATCCGAACCCCTTCAGGTATTAAGTTGTAAACAACAGATAATTGCATTAAGTATGGTGCGTAATGTAATCAACACAAATATCCTTAGACAAAGCATCAATGTTTTATCCCTAGTAGCAACAGCACATCCACAACCTTAGAACCTACTGTCACGATCCCAGATTCAATGGAGACATGAACCCACTATCGAGCATAAATACTCCCTCTTGGAGTTACAAGTATCAACTTGGCCAGAGCCTCTACTAGCAACGGAGAGCATGCAAGAACATAAACAACACATATATGATAGATTGATAATCAACTTAACATAGTATTCTAGATTCATCGGATCCCACCAAACACAACATGTAGCATTACAAATAGATGATCTTGATCATGTTAGGCAGCTCACAAGATCTAAACAATGATAGCACATGCGGAGAAGACAATCATCTAGATACTGCTATGGACCCATAGTCCAAGGATGAACTACTCACGCATCAATCCGGAGGCGGGCATGATGATGTAGAGCCCCTCCGGTGATGATTCCCCTCTCCGAAAGGGTGCCGGAGGCGATCTCCTGAATCCCCCGAGATGGGATTGGCGGCGACAGCGTCTCTGGAAGGTTTTCCGTATCGTAGCTCTCGGTACAGGGGTATTCGCGACGAAGGATTTAAGTAGGCGGAAGGGCAACGCAGGGGGCCACACGAGGGCCCCACACAGCAGGTCCGCGCGGCCAGGGCCCAGGCCGCGCCGCCCTACTGTGTCGGCGCCTCGTGGCCCCACTTCCTTTCCCCCTCGGTCTTCCGGAAGCTTCGTGTAAAAATAGGACCCCGGGCGTTGATTTCGTCCAATTCCGAGAATATTTCCTTACTAGGATTTACGAAACCAAAAACAGCGAGAAAATAGCAAGCGGCGCTTCGGCATCTTGTTAATAGGTTAGTGCCGGAAAATGTATAATAATGCTGTAAAGTATGTATAAAACATTCAAGTATTGTCATAAAAGTAGCATGGAACATAAGAAATTATAGATACGTTTGAGACGTATCACAGATCCACGAGCGCGTGAACGCATTGACTCAGCTGTCATCAGCCGAGGAAATTTTCTGGAGGGAGCATTCGAAAGCTTCGGCTGTCGCACAATTCCAAGATCGGGTCTAGCAGGGTCCACCATTTCTTCGACAAGTGCTACAAAGCCCTAAGGGTAATTTGGAGGACGATGTTCCCCTTGAACGCGGCCCCTCCTACGCTGTTGACTCTGATGTCTGAGTTTGGGAATACCAAGAAAATTCGAGACTTGGTGCGAGCTCAAGTTTTTGCAGGGGCCAGGTTTACACTTGCCCTCGTCCTTGCACGTTATCCTTCGGCGAATCTACTGGCTATCGCCAACGCGGTTGGTGATTTGGAGATAATGTACCCGAAGGTAGTGTTGCCTGCCAATATAATTGTTGACAAGCTTGAAGCGGATTCGAAGATACCTGAAGAAAGGGAAACTCCGCAAGAGTAATTCAGGGTTAAGTTTTTATTGTAAATAACTAATTTGGCAAAAGATTGTGCTCTGCTAAATGGAGAAAAAGAGGAAGGCCCTGCTGAAAATAAAGGAAGAGCTAAACATTATTCATCTACTTTAAGCAAGGAAAAGGTTCTTCTTATCTTCCGGCTTGTCCACCACGCTAGTGGTTTTCGAAGCGTCGTTGACTGCAGTAGGGGTCTCGACAGCGATTGCCAGTGTCTTGCTGTCTCCTAAGACTGCTGTGCCATCATCTGCCGAAGTTATTGCCGCCGAAGCTTCTGGAGCAAGGTCGGCTGGCTTCTTCTTGGTTTCCCTGGTGTGTTTTTCTTCCTTAATATCACGTAACGATGACTTGGATGGAAGATCGGCAATTTCCTGTTTTAACCCAAACTTTGCAGCAATCCTCTGAAAGTCGCGATCACAATTGTCCGAGCGTGAAAAACTTCCATAGACTGTGATGTTTGTCCCGTTGCTCCCAGACATTTTCAGCTTGAGGTATGCATAGTGCGGTACAGCCATGAACTTGGCATAAGCTTGTTGATGACCCACAAGTATAGGGGATCGCAACAGTCTTCGAGGGAAGTATTACCCAATTTATTGATTCGACACAAGGGGAGACAAAGAATACTTGTAAGCCTTAACAGCGGAGTTGTCAATTCAGCTGCACCTGGAAACAGACTTGCTCGCAAGAGTTTATCGAGTAGTAACGAGTTTTATGGCGGTGGAAATAGTGAAATAACGACGAGCGGTGAAATAAAGACAGCAGTAGTGATTATAGTAAACAGCAGGATTAAAATACTGTAGGCACAGGGAAGGATTTAACGGGCGTTGCATGGATGAGAGAAACTCATGTAACAATCAAAGCATGGGCATTTGCAGATAATAATAAAACGGTATCCAGGTACTAATCAATCAATAGGCATGTGTTCCATATATAGTCGTACGTGCTCGCAATGAGAAACTTGCACAACATCTTTTGTCCTACCAGCCGGTGGCAGCCGGGCCTCTAGGGAAACTCTCTGGATATTAAGGTACTCCTTTTAATAGAGTACCGGAGCAAAGCATTAACACTCCGTGAACACATGTGATCCTCACATCACTACCATCCCCTCCGGTTGTCCCGATTCTTGTCACTTCGGGGCCATTGGTTCCGGACAGCGACATGTGTATACAACTTGCAGGTAAGATCATAAACAACGAATATCTTCATGAATCAATAACATGTTCAGATCTGAGATCATGGCACTCGAGCCCTAGTGACAAGCATTAAGCATAACAAGTTGCAACAATATCATAAAAGTGACATCTACGGATACTAGGCACTATGCCCTAACAATCTTATGACTATTACATGACCAATCTCATCCAATCCCTACCATCCCCTTCAGCCTACAACGGGGGAATTACTCACACATGGATGGGGGAAACATTGCTGGTCGATGGAGAGGCGTTGGCGGTGATGGCGGTGAAGATCTCCTCCAATTCCCCGTCCGGCGGAGTGCCGGAACGGAGACTTCGGCTCCCGCGACGGAGTTTCGCGATGTGGCGGCTCTCGCGGAGGGTTTCTTGCGACTTCGACTTCTCCCCGTGCGTTTTCGGGTCGAAACCAATAAGTAGTCCGAAGGGGGCGTCGGAGGCCGGCCGAGGGGCCACACCACATGGCCGCGCGGGCCCCCCGGGCCGCGCCGCCATGTGGTGTGGGGCCCTCGGGCCTCCACCTCCCTTGCCCTTCGGCTCCGTCAATATTTTGGTAAAATAGGGCCTTCGCATAAATTCAGAGGATTTTCCCGAAAGTTGGATTTACGCACAAAAACGAGACACCGAAGCGGTTCTGCTGAAAACAGCGTTAGTCCGTGTTAGTCGTATCCAAAATACACAAATTAGAGGCAAAACAATAGCAAAAGTGTTCGGGAAAGTAGATACGTTTTGGACGTATCAACTCCCCCAAGCTTAGCTTATTGCTTGTCCTCAAGCAATTCGAGTTAACAAGCTGAGCGATAAAAGAACTTTCACGAACACATTTGCTCATATGACGTATATATTCTCATGCTATGGCTAATACTTAAGCAGTTCATAATGAGACACATGCAAATAAGATCATCCAACAGCTATGTCAATCATGGAGAAGTACCAATAATTAATAATAAGCACCATGAATCATGTATATAAGAAGGATTGCAATGTTCATAAGAGAATATGATAAAGTGGTATCTCGCTTGCCTATATTTGATCGGCAAAACATAAATGCCGAGGCACCTCTTGAGTTCATAGAAAGACTAGAAGTAGTGATTGTCAAAGATAAAAGCATCAAAGTTATACCACAATCAATCATATTTTGAGACAAGCATATTATACTAAGAATGACACTTGTGTTCTCAAGACAGTGCTCAAAGAAAGAATGGAGACACAACATAAAAGTAAAAGATTGACCCTTCGCAGAGGGAAGCAGGGATTAACATGCGCTAGAGCTTTTCATTTGTAAAACAGGAGTAAAATTATTTTGAGAGGTGTTTGTTGTTGTCAACGAATGGTAATGGGTACACTAACTACCTCATCAACCGGACTCACAAGAGCGGATCCCATTTATTTATTTTTGGTTGGCACTCCTTCCAACCTTTCTTTCACAAACCATGGCTAACCGAATCCTCGGGTGCCCGCCAACAATCACATACCATGAAGGAGTGCCTTTTTATTTAAGTTTTATTATGATGATGACACTCCCCCCAACCTTTGCTTACACAAGCCATGGCTAACCGAATCCTTCGGGTGCCGTCCAACAATCACAAACCATGGAGGAGTGTCTATTTAAGTTAATTAATTTGGGACTGGGAATCCCATTGCCAGCTCTTTTTGCAAAATTATTGGATAAGCGGATGTGCCACTAGTCCATATGAGAGTTCGTCAAAAGTAAATGACAAGGTTGAAAGCTAAACACCACATACTTCCTCATGAGCTATGAAACATTAACACAAATTGAGAAGCACTTTGAAAGTTTTAAAGGTAGCGCATGAGAATTTACTTGGAATGGTTTGAAATGCCATGCATAGGTATTTATGGTGGACACTTTGGAACAACTTGGTTTTCAGGTGTTTGGAAGCACGAGCGGCGTCACCGCTCAGTACAAGTGAAGGCTAGCAAAAGACTAGGGAGCGACAAATCAAGAGAGCAATGACTCGTCATAATCATGCTTGCGGCAAAATAAATTAACGGAGGCATAAAAGTGATACAAGAACTACGAAGCAATATAAATCATCGAGGCTTAATTGACTTTTTGTTCAGTCATATGCATGCGTGAGCATGTGCCAAGTCGATATAAATGAATTATTCGGAGGAGGATACCACAATGCCATACTTACTTATGAATAAAACAATGCAAGCAAACATCCATGACATGCTACTCATATTAATAAATTGGAGCTAAACATGAGAGATCATGAACTACTAAACTTTCTCAAATAACATATACCTCACATGAACCAACTAAGCATGCTCACATGGATGAGTATATGTACAAAAATGAAAACAAATAGAGTTCATACCAGCCTCTCACCACAATCAGATTGTCGTAGATCGTCATTATTGCCTTTTCACTTGTGTAGCTTGGATAATATGAAATGAAAACCACACTCCAGCCACCGAAGACCATTGAACTCATGATGAACTTTACAAACCAAAGAAGAACAGCAAATATTTTTGGTGTTTTCGAATTAGAAACAAGAACGAAAGAAAACAAGCAAACCAAGCAAAATCTTTTTGGGTTTTCTTATAGCAAACTAACGATAGCAAATAAAGCAAACTAAGAGCAAGGAACCAAATAAACAAATGGTGAAGAGAAACAACAGAAATATTTTTGGTCTTTTTGTGTTTTAGGAGAGAAACAAAGCGAAAACAAAAGAATGCAAACTAACAGAAACACGAGAAAGCGGGATGACAGAAATCTGCCAAATCCGACAGCAGTACAGAAATCGAAATTAACAAAAATCTTCCATTGCTCAGACCAAAAAGTGTTCAACTAATGAAAGTTAGATAACAACCTGGGGAACATGCTCAAAAATTGGCAACTCAAAATAACGTTCTGGCTGTGCATACGAATTTTTTTGGTAACAGCACAGAATCTGTTTTTGGACAGCACTTCCCCAAATATCATCTCCCTCTCATTAGAAAACCACTCTAGAGACTAAACAAGTATGTACAAGTATCCAGCAACCATAATATGCAAAGAATGAGTGATGCCGGTATACCTCCCCCAAGCTTAGGCTTTTGGCCTAAGTGGAGTTCATTCCCACGGTCCCCATGAAGTGGTGTCTTCGTAATATGACGAAGAACGACCCGGTTCCATGTATGTGCTTGGAGGAAACGTCGGGGTACGTGACGGTGTAGTCGTAGGAGGGCTCGGCGTTCTCGGAGTCATGTTGCTGGTGGAATTCTTGTATCTTCATATGTTCCTCCACCGCCTCCTTAGTGAGCGACCATGATTGCCTGTCAATATTGAACAAACCTGGCTGGGGAAGAGGGATTTCCTTCTCATTCCCATTAGCAAACAACATTCTATAGACCATATTATCTATAGTGGAGTCAGTAGTAACAAAACGATGGCTCTTCATAGCAGCAATATCTAGTTTCCTAGGGGTTAATGGTACATCATTAGAATCAAAAGGAATATCTAGATGTGTTAAAATGCGCAGTGCAATAGTTCCTCCAAAAATAGGCCCCCTGCTAGACAGAGCGGCGAGCAATAAGAGAACCAAGATGATAAGGTGTCTCTCCAGTAAGTGCAACATTCAAGAAAGCAAGATGGTAGCTAGAGATGTTGCTAGTATTTTCTCTACCCAGAATGCTAGTACCAATGTAATATGCGAAATATTTAATAGCGGGGAGTTGAATGTTTCTTATCTTCCCTCGCTGGATGGTGCGGCAATCATCCCCGGTGATCCCTCGGTAGAGCTCCAACAAGTCCCGGGGGTTGTCATCAATCCTCCTTGCTGTACCTACAGGGGCAATACCCAATGCACAACAAAATTCTTCCAATTTCATGGTAATAGGAATATCATAGATCTTGAATGCAACTGTCGGCTCATATTCCGTGTTGTGGAACTTGAAGCTCTCAACAAAAACTTTGGTGAGCCTGTAATATTGTCCCCTTTCATCTCCCACGTAGGTGGCTAAGCCCGCCCTATTGACAAGGGTGAAGAAATCATCCAATATCCCTGCATTTGTCAGAAACTCATAACATGGGAAGGATGAAGCATTAGGAGCCCCATGGTCCTCCTCGGGCGCGAAGCTAGGCGCGATGACATCCTCATTGTAGGATCGCCTAATTTGAGTAGACGCCCTTGAGGGCCTACCGGTGCTGGTTGTTGCTTTCTTGAACAACTCTCCAAATTTGAATTTCTTCATCTTCCCCTTCGAAATTTTCAACAATCATTATAAAATTTGATTTCAAGGTGTGTAATTGAAGGGAACTACTATAGGAACTTGCTAGAGTACTAAACATGCATCAAAACTAATTTCTTCCACTTAGAACAAGCATGCAAGCTCACTAAACATGTTATCTACAGCAGCAAAATATTCAAGATATACTCAACCAAATGAAATTCTAATTGGACAATCGAAGGAGTCACATACCAAGGAGTAAATGTGCCAAATTTCAAACAGAAATCTGGGCTGAGCAAGGAGATCGAAAAATCGCGAGTTCTTGAGCGAAACACGAGTGAGAGAAACTTGGTACGAGTTTTTCGGGAGAGAGAAGATGCTGGGAGGAAGAGATGATGTAGTGGGGCAAGGGGTGGCCCACACCACAAGGTGGCGCGGCCCCCTTGCTGGCCGCGCCGGCCTATGGTGTGGCACCTCACGGTGCCCCACAGGTCATCCTCTGGTGCTCCCAGGTGCCTCGTCGAAAAATAGGACCAACGGTGTAATTTTTGTAATTTTTAGAGAACTTCGAAAAATGCACATTTCTGGGTATTAAATTAATGATTACTGTGCAGGAAAATGATTTCTAAAATCTTAAATGACTAAAGCATATTGCAAAACAAAAGTGCTACAGCAAGTAAAATAGGTGGAGGGAGAAAGAAAGAAAGAAATGTTGTTTAGCTCTTTTATGCAATAAAATATACTTGTTAACAAGGTTGATCAAGTCTTGCTACCAAATAAATTTTATATGACATAAGAAGAAATAAACCTCAAATCAATCATGTTACCTTATATTGAATTGATATGGATCCAATCACAAGAGTTTGATATTCTTCTTTAGGCTCATATATAGGACAATCAATGGATCCCACTTTGATAGTTTTCACATTAAAAATTGTATTGACTCCACATACTTTATCAATCCTCTTGGGAAAATAGACAGTGTGTTCCTTATCATCAACATTGAAAGTAACCATGCCTTTATTGCAATCAATAACAGCCCTGCAGTATTAAGAAAGGGTCTTCCAAGAATAATGGACATATTATCATCTTCGGGCATTTCCAACACAACAAAATCAGTTAATATCAAGCAATGCTTGAGTAACTTGAACAGGGAACATTTTCACATAAACCAACAGGAATAGCGAGTAGATTTATCAGCCATTTGCAAAGATATATCGAGTTGGTATCAATTTATCTAAATCAAGTCTCTTATAAAGAGAAAAAGGCATTACACTAACACCTGCTCCCAAATCACATAGAGCAGTTCTAACATAATTATTCTTAATGGAACAAGGAATAGTCGGTATACCTGGGTCGCCCAACTTCTTTGGAATCTTACCATTGAAGGAGTAATTAGCGAGCATAGTGGAAATTTCCTCATTGGGGATTTTCCTTTTGTTAGTAACAATATCTTTCATATACTTTGAATAAGGAGGCAATTTAATAGCATCAGTCAAAGGGATTTGCAAAAATAAAGGTTTCATCCAATCACAAAATTTATTATAATGTTCCTCCTCCTTTGATTTTAGTTTCTTAGCAGGAAAAGGCATTTGCTTTTGAACCCAAGGTTCTCTTTCATTACCATGTTTCTCAGTAATAAAATCTTCTTTAGTGTACTTTTTATTTTTAGCATGCTTTTCGGGTTCTTTTTCAATTTCTTCTTTATCGAGAGTATCATTCTTATCGTTATCTTCCTCATGTTCATTACCACTTTCGGTTTCGGCATCGAAATAGAAATACTATTAGGATCATTAACGGGTTCGGAGGATTCTACAACATTCTTATGTTTCTTTTTCTTTTTCTTAGATGGAGCACTAGTTTTAATTAGTTGAGAATCTTGTTCAACTCTTTTGGGATGCCCTTCGGGATATAGAGGATCCTGGGTAGAAGCACCACCTCTAGTTGTTACTTCACAAGCATGTTTTTCTTTAGAATTATTTCCCAACAAGTCATTTTGCACTTTAGTAAGTTGATCAATTTGAGTTTGAACCATTTGAAAATGTTTAACAAGTATCTTAACATCATTGGAGGTTCTCTCCACAATACCATGCAATTCACTAATAGCTCGGGAATTTTCCATTAAATGATTCTCTACTCTCATATTAAAGTTTTCTTGCTTAACAATATAATTATCAAATTCATCTAAGCATTGAGCAGGAGATTTTGAATACGGAATATCTTCCCTAGTAAAGTGTTGAAGCGAGTGTACCTCAATCATGGATGAAGGGGAATTGTCTCACATATATCTTCTATAGGAGGTAAATTCTTCACATCTTCGGGTTTAATACCCTTCTCTTTAAGAGACTTCTTGGCTTCCCTCATATCTTCATCATTTAATTTAATCATACCCCTCTTCTTCACTATCGGTGTCGGGGTTGGTTCGGGTGTAGACCAATCATCATGATTCCGGCCTATTTTAGCCAATAATTCTTCGAGCGTCGTCCGGAGTTCTTTTCCTGAAAACACAACCGGCACAACTATCCGGGTATGCCCTAGACTCAATAGTTAGTCCACTATAAAATATATCAAGTAAATCATGCTTTTCCAAATCATGGTCGAGGCTGAGCTCTAATAAGAGAGCAAAATCTCGCCCAAGCCTCGGGCAATTTCTCTCCATCTTCCTGGTCAAAATTATAAATTCTACGCAAAGCGAGCATGTTGAGCACTAGCGGGAAAGTATTTTCGAAAGAAAACATCACGCAAGTCAATTGGACTTTTAATAGAACCAGGAGGCAAATTATTATACCAAGTTTTAGCATCATCCTTTAATGAGAAAGGAAAAATTTTAGCGACAAAATAAGTACGCATCTTGACATCATCAGAAAACACGCCACTAAGAGTAGATAACTCAGTCAAGTGTTCAACAACACTTTCTTTTTCGGTACCACAAAAGGGTGTTTTCTCAACAATAGCTATATGAGATAGATCAAGAGAAAAATCATAATCTTTATCCCTAATGTTTATAGGAGATGTGGCAAATTTAGGATCGGGAGATGGTTTATATCTAACGGCATGTTACGCAAGCAACTTTTTAATTTTTCTTGCATCGGTAGTAGCATTGCATTTTTCAATAAAATCATCATTAAGCTCCACATAATCTTCATCAAGATCATCACTAGAATATTCAACGAGACTCGGGTGAATTAACAGGTGTAGCAGCATTTGCATTAGGAGTTTCAGTATTTTCAATTTGTCTAGACCTAGCAATTGTAGCATCTAGAAAAGATCCCAATGAACCACTATCATCAAGCACAGCAGAAACATTATCAATATTATGAGAATTTTCAGATTCATCAGAAGTAACAGCATGTGAAGCATGTGGCGGTGAAACAAATTTATCAATCACAGATGGTGAATCAAGAGCGACGAGAGGTACTCAGAGTTGTACCTTTTCTTGTAGTGGATGGTAATATGGCGACCTTAGTATCGCGAGGTTTACCCATGATGGAGAATTTGCAGCGAACAATATCAATCCAAGTGAACTTCCAAATAAAGCTATGCTCCCCGGCAACGGCGCGAGAAAATAGTCTTGATGACCCACAAGTATAGGGGATCGCAACAGTCTTCGAGGGAAGTATTACCCAATTTATTGATTCGACACAAGGGGAGACAAAGAATACTTGAAAGCCTTAACGGCGGAGTTGTCAATTCAGTTGCACTGGAAACAGAGACTTGCTCGCAAGAGTTTATCGAGTAGTAACGGTTTTATGGCGGTGGAAATAGTGAAATAACGACGGCGGTGAAATAAAGACAGCGGTAGTGATTATAGTAAACAGCGAGATTAAAATACGTAGGCACGGGGACGGATTTAACGGGCGTTGCATGGATGAGAGAAACTCATGTAACAATCAAAGCATGGGCATTTGCGAGATAATAATAAAACGGTATCCAAGTACTAATCAATCAATAGGCATGTGTTCCATATATAGTCGTACGTGCTCGCAATGAGAAACTTGCACAACATCTGTTGTCCTACCAGCCGGTGGCAGCCGGGCCTCTAGGGAAACTCTTGGATATTAAGGTACTCCTTTTAATAGAGTACCGGAGCAAAGCATTAACACTCCGTGAACACATGTGATCCTCACATCACTACCATCCCCTCCGGTTGTCCCGATTCTTGTCACTTCGGGGCCATTGGTTCCGGACGGCGACATGTGTATACAACTTGCGGGTAAGATCATAAACAACGAATATCTTCATGAATCAATAACATGTTCAGATCTGAGATCATGGCACTCGGGCCCTAGTGACAAGCATTAAGCATAACAAGTTGCAACAATATCATAAAAGTGACATCTACGGATACTAGGCACTATGCCCTAACAATCTTATGACTATTACATGACCAATCTCATCCAATCCCTACCATCCCCTTCAGCCTACAGCGGGGAATTACTCACACATGGATGGGGGAAACATTGCTGGTCGATGGAGAGGCGTTGGCGGTGATGGCGGTGAAGATCTCCTCCAATTCCCCGTCCGGCGGAGTGCCGAAACGGAGACTTCGGCTCCCGCGACGGAGTTTCGCGATGTGGCGGCTCTGCGGAGGGTTTCTGCGACTTCGACTTCTCCCGTGCGTTTCGGGTCGAAACCAATAAGTAGTCCGAAGGGGCGTCGGAGGCCGGCCGAGGGCCACACCACATGGCCGCGCGGGCCCCCCGGGCCGCGCCGCCATGTGGTGTGGGGCCCTCGGGCCTCCACCTCCCTTGCCCTTACGGCTCCGTCAATATTTTGGTAAAATAGGGCCTTACGCATAAATTCCGAGGATTTTCCCGAAAGTTGGATTTCTACACAAAAACGAGACACCAGAGCAGTTCTGCTGAAAACAGCGTTAGTCCGTGTTAGTCGTATCCAAAATACACAAATTAGAGGCAAAACAATAGCAAAAGTGTTCGGGAAAGTAGATACGGTTTGGACGTATCACTTGTCTTCTGAGTATGGTGTGATACTGTGATTCCCAATTCACGACTTCGAACTCGATCTTTTCCTTCCTGAAGTTATCGGGTTTGCCGAAGACGACGTTCAGGTAAACTTTGCGAAGAGAGTACGCTGGTGAAGTAGGGATAATCCCATGAAAACAGGTGTCCGTTTCTTCTAGCATTCTCATGGTAATCCCCATACTTTTGATTGTGTCGACGAATATCAGGTTTAGTCCGCTTCCACCATCCATGAAGACTTTGCTCATCTTGAACACCCCGATTTGTGCCTCGACTACTTGGGCAGCGTGTCCTGGTTTTGGTATGGTCATCTGCTCGGCAGAACATAACATTCTGAGATGACCACTCGACATATTCGGGGATGTTTGCCATGATACTTTCTGCCAGATTAATTTCTCGGGTGAGCTTCTTCATTTCTCTTCTTGAAACACCTGTCCTTTGGATCATGCTCATCTGCCCTCGAGTTGGTGGAAATGTCTCATTGGGTTGGTGAGGCTGAGCCTGCTGAACCTGGTGCTGCGGTGGTGGTGGTGGTGGTTGTTGTTGCTTCTGCCGGATGAGTTTCTCCATGTCGATGAACTGCCTACAATCTCTGAGCAGGTGGCTTGACTTCGTTTTGTTGTCCTTAGAATCAATGTATGAATGCAAGTAGCAAGGAGCGTTGATCTGCTCGGCGAAGGGTAACTCGGGAGTCCTCTGTGGTCGAGGTTTGTAGTTTCCGCGGTTTGCAGAGTTGTTCCGATTGCCATCCTGCCGATCGTCTCGTCTGTCGTCGTCCCGATCGTCCTGCCGATCAGAGTATCCTGCGGCTACCAGGTTGCTATCGTCGTAACTGCGGTTTTTTCCTTTTCTTGTGGCGATCCCTTCGTCCACCCGAATCGTGCTTTGGCTGGTCGTCATCTTCGTCGTCACTGCGCTGTCGTGGCTTTCGTAGGTTGTCTTCGCCATCAGCCCAGCTGTTGGCGATTTCCATTAACTTGGTTAAGGTTTTTGGTTTTTTGCGCCCGAGTTCCTCTATGTAGCTTTCACGTCGGATGCCGTCACTGAAGGCATCGATTACTCTGTCGACGGAAACATCTTCGGCAGCGTTTAAGAGCTTGGTGAATCTCCCGATGTATGCGCGCATCGATTCCTTCTGCTTTTGCTGGCAATGTCGTAATTCCTCAATCCCGACGGGCCTTTTGTATGTTGCTTGGAAATTGGCAACAAAGGCATCTACTAGGTCGTCCCATGATTTTAATGGAACCCTTCGGCAGACCTCTTAACCAAGCTCGTCTTTGAGTCCTTCAGGTAAAGCTACAAGCATTGCATTGCAGCTATCTGATTTCCTTTGTGCAGAATCACAGTCTGCAAGTAGTCGTCTATCCAGGACCTTGGCTCCTGTTATCCATCGTATTTGGCGGCATCAGTAGGAGTAGGTTTGAATTTTCTGGGTGGCATCACCTCGCAGATTTTGTAGCTTAAGCAATCGGCCCCCCTTAGCTCGCTATTGTTCTCCTGGCTCTCATCCGAAGAATCACTGTCCTATTCCTCCCTAGCGGCGCGTCGTCGCCTTGCTTTGTCGATTCTGCTCTGGGTGATTTCATCTCGGGCATCTCTCGCATGATGCTTTGAGCCACTGGCCTGTAATGTGGTTTTTTCCTTCCGTGGGACCAGGTTGTCTCCCAATATCGCGAGACTTTCTAGGGCACCTCGATGGGCTTGGGCCATAGAGCCTTCAGGGCGCTGATTGATGAGGTATGTTGCGAGATTGGCGGTTGCTCCTGCGATGGTTTTTGGTCGTGGCATGCCCGCGGTGTCTGTGGTCATAAAAGACTTGGTCAAGTTCGACATTATTTCCCTAGCGTCATCTTCCGAGAGCCTGGATAATCTTGATCGATGCTTGCCTGCCCCTTGAGAGCTTCGAGAGGCGCTTCCTCGCGAGCCTCTCCGTCGTTCACTAGATTGGTCCGCAACAGTTAGGCGTCTCTCGAGGGTGGCTTGCTCTTTCGATAGGCGCTCCCGGTTTTTCTCCAATATAGAGCGATAAGCATTGAGGGTTCCAACCGAGGTTCCTGCGGGGAGTGGTGTGTTGTTAAGCACGGCTGCCTTGGCTGCTGCCCACTCCTCGTCCGCGATGGTGTAATCGCTGTTGTTATTACTGGCGCTGTTTTCGAAACTTGCTCGTCTGCTCGAGCGGGGGGTGTGATCTCCGTCTCCCCCGTGCCTTGTGTTTCCCGTGTTATTGGCGACATAAACCTGGTGGCATGCTGTTCTCCGGGTGGTACCTTGGACGATGCTGTCGACACTGTCCTCTCCCGATGAGTACTGGGCATTGCAGATGAACGGCGTGTCACTTGATCCTAGCCCGTGCCTGGTATCGCAGTGCAAGCAGTAGTACGAGGTCATCTCCGAAGATGTGGGATCGTCAGATCCAACCGACATGGAAGACGTCGAACGAGGAGTCGATAGTGCGAGCGAATTCGCTGAGTCTGTCAACCTAGTCGAAAGGTCGATCTACGACGACGTACTTGGACCTGTCGATCTGGAGGCGAGTGGTTCCAGCAGTCGAAGGACTCCTTCCGAGTTGACGTTGTAGTGGACGCTGCCGAAGGTCATCTCCAGGTTTCCTTGTAGATCAGAAAAGGTCGAGCGAGACGAATCGCTGTGCGGGGTGAATTCATAGGAGCCGAATCAAATCGGGCTCCCCAGACTTGGCGATGATGGTGTCGATGAAGCTGCCGATGACATGACTGGATCTGCCGATGACCGATCTTGTGCCGAAAGGGTTCCCACAGACGGCGCCAATTGTCGAGGGTACTCCTCGGCAATGCCCTCCGATAGGGGCTTAGGGTTGATGGAATCCTTTAAGCTGACACGAGTCATCGGTTCACAGACAAGCAGGGAGAGCGATTTACCCAGGTTCGGGGCCCTCGATGAGGTAAAACCCTTACGTCCTGCCTGTCTGATCTTGATTATGAGAATATTGGGTTACAATGGGGTGCCGAAGGGTTCAGCTTAGATCTCGTCAAGAGGCTAAGTGCTGCGGCGACCTAGCTCTAAACTTTTGGTGGCTGAGATTGCTAAGATTGATCGTGTCCCTCGGTAGCCCCTCTCCTGGCCTTTATATAGGAGACCAGGTCTCAAGAGATCTAACCGAGTACGACTAGGTTTATAGTAGTCCTATCTCCTAACTTTCCTTGTTCGGCTCCTTCCTTGTCTTGCTCGCCAAGGAATCATCTGCCGAGCCATCCAGGTGAACCGTCTTGTCATCGAATACCTTCATGGGCCTCCAGCTAAATCGTATAGGGTAGGGCAATGTTGGTGTAATGTCCCAGGATTAGAGACGATCGAGGGGTAGATTTTAGAAAGGGATGTGCATTGCATCGTAAATTCTGGGGAAATTTCGCGCTTTTAAAACAAAACTGCATCGAAGGGGGACAAGTTTCTCTCTCGACACCTTACAGGGTTAGGGTTTCGAGAGTGCGACAAACTTGTTTCTTATTCAACTAGGTTAGGGTTTTGAGAAGAGAGGAGAGGTATTGCATCACAACTTAAGTTGCATGATTGAATTCAAACCTAAGTTGAATTTGAATTTCAAATTCAAACATCAAATAAATATCTCATAATTCAATTGTGAGGAAATTCATTAAGTAAATTATAAATAATAAACAATATGAACAATTAAAATAAAGTAAAGCTCACTGGAGAAAACTTTGAGCTTGATTGATAAATACACAAGATAAATTGTCTTTACAATATTCACAATTGAAATAAAAGAATAATTACAACACATTACAAGAATTGGCAAAATGGAGAAACAAAAGAAAAGTACAATGTCATGACCTATCCTAAACTACAAGTCTATTTTTATGAGATGCTTGAGCTTGATGATCTTCATCTTCACTTGATCATCATCCTTATACCCTGCACACAACAAAGCCAAGCACCAATTATGCCAAGTGGCATTGCCAGTTGGCAGGTTAGAAGAAAAATGGCAAATGAAGGGATATGATCACAGCTCTCAGAGCCTGATCCACTCAAAGCCAAGTATAAGCCAGATACCAGGTATCTGGTACACACACACAGCCAGCCTGCTCACCAGGCAGTGTGCATGCAGCACAACACACACACACCAGCAGTGAGTCACCAAGTGTGCCAGACCAAGCTGTCGACCAAGAGAGCAAGGCAAGGATCATATAAAACCTTTTCCACCGCCAGAACCAGCAAACCATCGACAGGCTTCACTCGTAAGTCACCAGAAATCAAAAACACAAGAACAGGAAGAACAACACTGTTGTTCAACCTGCCCAAAACCATCACAGCAGCAGATCAAGCACCACAGGCTTGCAAGGAGGAGCAGGGCAAGCAAATCACCACACTGAAGTAATCCTCTACACCAACAAACCATCTAGGAGCTGGAGTGAGGTATAAACAAGATCAACCTGAGCAAAACCCTGATTTGCTCATAAATAAGCATCTGCATATGTCACAGAAGCCTAAATGGGTAGAATACCCTGTTTGTATCATCATCTGGCTACTAAGCCATTTGGTGCAAGCAAACTGAAGATTAGCCAGAAGGAAATCACCCAAGGGAACATTGGTATGTCAGCATGGTGACACTACCAGAGAAATCCAACAAGGATTAATCCCTAACTAGCCATCCAAACTCACCTAGCACCACACAGCTAGTTACACCATCAGAATTTAGACATTTAAATGTCTACTTTGTTTTCAACATCAAAAGCTACTGGTAATCCAGTCATGGATCAACCAGATAGCATGAGAGAGTCACAACAACAGCCACAGTAAAGGGGAGCCACCCTTGGACAACACAAAGGCTGTCAGGGCTACCTCAAACCCATAGGAGCACTCACTAAGCCACTACATCATAACCCAATAGGGTTCAGCATGAGCTAGGGCACCCAATCAGAGATTGGCATCCCTCTAGCTACATCAAATCCATCCATGAGATCATTACTCATCAGTTCATCTCATTTATCTATTCAATCAAGTTAAACTACCCAGATAAATGAGATACATAATTAAACAGTGCACCAGACCCTTGCAAATGATCCAGATGATCACTGCAAGCAACAACAGGTGCTGGGGTAAGCAAGAGCATGCACCAGCACAGGCTTGAGTGCCACACAGGCCAAGGAAGAGCATCAGTGGAACACAAGCCATAGGACAGTAGAAAATCACCAAGCACTGAAGATCATATGATCATCAGGGCCTAACAGAGCATGCAAGTACATGCTAGAGCCAACCTAGCATCAATCCATGAATCATATAACTTACACAACACCAATTCATCAACAGTTGCTTCACAGATAATCAAATAAATGATTTATAATTGTATCCAGAAGCACATCAAATACATGATGTACCACTGGATCAAGCTAGACATGAATAGCACACATAACTGACCTTGCTCAAGCAATAATTACTCAAGTAATCCAATCAGGAATACATATATGGATGGCACACACATATAAATGAGCCATAGCAACAACTAGAGCCAGCAAGCAAGCAATTGAATAAATTGTAGCATGACCAGTAACAATTTAGCAGTCCATGAGCACTACAAGATGCTCATGAGCAAGCAAACATGAATACACTTGAGTTTCTGGCAAGCATAATAACCAGAACAGAGGCACACCGCTAGAATTAAGCAAGAGATGCAAGCATAGCACAACAGCTCATGAGCAGGCAAGCATGGCGCAGCAGCAGAGCACAGCAGCTCATGAGCAGGCAAGCATGGCGCAGCAGTAGAGCATTGGCATGGCGAGCATCTCTACATAGAGATACAAGCCATGGCCAGAGCTAGAGGATGAGGAATTAGAACAGGCAGAGAGAGAGAGAGAGAGAGGGGAATGCAGCACGTACCCGGGGCGAGCAGATGGCAGACACAACCATGGCGGCCACGGCGTCACACGCCAGGGCGCGGTGGCGCCAGGCCAAGCCAAGCCATGGCGGCGCCACAGCACCAACCGCAGCACGGCGGCGAAGCCACGGAGGCGCCATCACGCCTGGAGCTTTGGGAGCAGCGGGATCGCGCGGATCCCGTAACCCTAGCACTAGAGAGGGTCGGGGATGAGCGCAGCAGGTCGCCCACATCAAATCGACGCGGATAGATTGACGCGCCGTCAAGAGCCGCGTCGATTGCGCACCATGGCGAGGGCCAAGTCCGGCGGAACTCGCCGGAATCGAGCGGCGATGGCGGAGGCGACACAGGTCGCCAGAGAGAGGGTTAGGGTTAGGGTTTCACACGCGCACGCGAGAGAGAGAAGTGAGGCTGGTCGAGCCGGACCAGGTGGGTCGGTTCGACCTAACCCCACTGGGTTACACCGACAGGTGGGCCCAGGGGTAATTTGGTCATTTCCAAATTCATATAAAAACACAAACTTTGACCAAATTCTATAAAATCATTATAGCTCTAAAAAAATAATTAAAAATATGAAAACCACTCAGTATAAAAAACTCTATCATAATAAAATATGAAATAGAAATTCTGAAGACAAACATGATTAAGACAAATTTGATGATTAAATAATCATTTAATTTACACATTATATTTTCATTAATGAAAATAAGTCCATAAATTCTTTTGGACTTTAAAAACACCTTGACAACATTTCAAGGTTGTATTTTACCCTAAACAGAGTATTCCTAAATTATTCTTAGTATTAACCTCTCAAATAAAAAAATAAGACATCGGAAGGGGGAACAAACCCTAAAAATTGAAATGCATGCATAATTGCTTCTTTAACCATTGCCCTTATCGGACAATGATGCTATTTTTCAGCAACAGAGGACAAGGGTCAGTCCACACCATCCAACTGCAACACTTTGCAGTGTTCAGGCAAGTTCATCACTTGCTCATGTCATTTGAATATTTTTACCAAATTACTTGCAAAGTACTATGTTTATCACTATTGCATAAAACACAAAACCACTATTTTCATAACTATGAATATGACTATGTGGTGGGCAATGGAACCATGGATTGTGTTGATATGGTGGAGGTTCCATTGCAAGGGTTTATATCCATCTAGGATTAAACAACAAATGTCGTCCAGTTGATTCTTGTGCCGTAATACCCGTGTTAACCATAAGATGCTGGAGTGGGACGGAGTAGTCAAAAGTGTTTCCACCTCTCGTTCATCAACGGACGCGCTTACCGTAGTACACTTGTAATCCAAGGGGGCAAGCGGTGAGGTCGGGGAGTCCTAAGTCCCCATGGCATAGTCCGTAGTACACTTGTCGCCCGAAGGAGCAAGCGGTGAGGCTGGGGAGTCCTAAGTCCCCACGGTATTGCGGTCTATGAGGGGTTGCAACGACCGGCGAAGGTATCAGGCCGTCGTGCCTGATAGTAGTCGAGGTCGGATGGTATCTCTGGATACGCTGACCGACGAGGACCCAAGGTCAGAATTGCAACAAAGGGTGGGTGTTCGAGGTAGCGGAGGAACATGATTGACTAGGACCTTATACCGGGCCTCACACCAAAGGAAGTGTGGACGGGAAAGCTGCCCGGTTGGAACCAAGGTTAAGATCTCTTATGGGTAAAGCAACACACCTCTGCAGAGTGTAATGAATCGTGACCAGTCACTCCTTCTTCCGGGATTTGGAACTGCGAACGCTGCCGGAAAGGAACTCCATGAAGTTCTAGTAAACCGGTGAAGGCTGACGGACATAGCTCTTCTGAATAAAAACAACCTTTTGAAGAAATGGTTATCAAAACCTGCATGGTATCAGACTTTCTGATCTGGTATCGTATATAGTGCATTAAACACCTCTTTCCTAATATGAACTTGTTGAGTACGCTCGTACTCATACCACTCTTAAATCCCCTGCTTAGATTGTCTGAATCGACTGGAGGAGGACAACGACGACCTTGAAGGAGCCGAAGTCATCGGCTATGATGAACCAGACCTCTCGGGAGGTGTTGAAGGCGTAGACTATCTCATAGTCTACGGAACCGGGGAGGGTTCCGGAGGAGAGCAAGTTTAGGTCTAGTAATCATCATAGTAGTACCGAGCAGTGCGAACTCATAGTATTTAGCTGCTCGAGGAAAATAAATGTATAACCTAGTAAGACTCTTATATTGTAAGTTAAGTTGGGTTCGCCTCGAACCCAGGAGTATCCCTCTTAGGACCCAAGAGGAGCTCCGGGATGATATGTACATATTGCTTGTAATAATATATGAATGAGTTATGGACCTGCTATGTTCTATTGTACTACTCTGAGGGATGTATAATATTTGCGGATTGGTACTTCGTGAATGTTATATAAACGACTGGCATACTACAACATGCAGTGGTATCCAGGGTCACCACAGTTGGTTACTCGAAGGGTAATGCCCACGTCACCGTGTTAATGGCGTGCCTCGGCTTCCGCGAGCGTGCGCAGCTAGTAGACGTTGCATTGGCAGGCCATTGAAGGCGATATGGCATCGGAGCCTTTTAAATGACGCTGCCGGCGGCCATTTCCACGACCAAACCATTGTGAAATCCCACAGTATCCACCCCACCGATGCCATGGGAAAGAAATGCTGGCCGTTCCGCAAGACGAAGAACGACCACGAGGCTAGCGGCTCGCGTTCCGGCAAGAAGGCACGGGTCGGCCGGTACGTCCGCGTTGACCTCGCGCTGCAGCTATGGGAGGAAAACCGGCCGGTGCCATGGCCGGACGCGAACTTGCCGGGAGGGGGCTGGTACCTGAACTCGCGGCGCGTGCCGGTCCCCCCGTGACGCGCGAGGGCCGAGAGCGGCGGGACGAGGTGCACCGCCACCGAGCGATCTTGCCGCCGGATCTGCGGGAGGATCAGGCGTACGCGCTGAACTCCTACAACTGGATTTCATTCGGGACGTGGGAGTTCGACGCGCGCCGCCGCGCTGGCTACCTCGGCGACGTGGACTTCTTCGACTGAGAGATCGCCGCAGAAGAAGAAGAGAACGACCAGGAGGACGAGGACGAGGACACGGACGAGGATGTCGACATGGTCGACTACGACCACGACGACGGCGGGCCGGCGTGGGATCCGGAGACCCAGCCGCCGGACCTTTCCGAGGATGAGGCCATTGCCATGGCACTGGCCAACAACGCGCAGGACGAGCTCAACGAGCTCGCTCTGAGGGAGAGGCTCGCAATCCAGCTGCGCGAGTCAGCGCTCGCGCAGGGGAGGCCGGCGACTCCTCCGGCAACGCCGACGCGTTCCAACGACCGCTCTCCGCCTGCTACTCCGGCGTGGGATCCCTGGCCACAGCCTCCTGCCCATGCGGCGGTACCTCCTCTACCGCCGGCGTACGAGCTTCCATGGCCGACGCCGGAGTTCATTAACCTCGTCAGCGACGACGACCAGTAGGCAGCAGCAACTTTTAGCCGCCTTTATGGCTTTTTATGTTTTTTTATTAATGTAAATTATGGTTGCATGAATGAAAAAAAAATTATGCGTCGCGCCGCTGGAGCCACCCCCCCACGCAAATGGACGCCCGGACGATTTCGACCATTTCGGCCGACGCAAACGGACACGACGCGTCTGTTTCGACGTCTAAAATGCGTCGCGCCGCTGGAGATGCCCTTAGCTGTGTAGCCGACAATTCTGGTCGGGCTTTCACCCGCCTAGTACTCCCTCCGTTCTACTGTAGATCTTTTGATTGATTCCGTCATAACATTCATTGCCTGGAGCGCCTCGGCAGTGGGGTACAACGGTTGAACTTCCGATCCATGCGTTGTTGTTGATGGCGGATCTCGCCCGGATGAAGAAATCCAGTCGACGCGCTTCCCACGGACGGCGCCAATTGACGAGGCGGTTCCTCGGCAATGCTCTCCATGAGGGGCTTGGGTTTTAGAGAAAGCGGTGATGGAAGTTCCGGGAGCGAGGGGAGACACAACGTACCTAGGTTCACGTCCCCGCGGTGGAGGATCTCTACGTCCTGCTAGCAATCCACTATATGACTATATGTGTACATGGGTACGCCGTAGGCGGAGTTGTTGTATCTAGTCTACTTCTAATCTGCGGGTTGTGATGTCTAGGCGTGTTGCCTCTATGATTTATGTTTCTGAATATGTCTGTCCTAAGGGGTGCCCCTGCTTGGCTTTATATATCAGCCAAGCTAGGGTTTACAAGAGTCCTAGTAGGATTCGTAGTGGAGTCTTCTTTCCTTGTAGTACAAGTTGAGGCGCGTGCAGGTCCAGCTTGTCGAATCCATGTGCTGGTCCATCTTGATAATCTATATCGGGTATAGCAACGCCGGATACCGGAAAGGTTGTGCCCACATCAATCGGTAGAGTTGGTTTTGTTGTCCGAAAAGAAGTAAATTATTTCAACTTCCCAATGAGAGAATCAGTCCAGGGATGGAGGTTGAAGTGGTTTAATCTCAGAGATCCATCGACAGCTGGTCGTAACACATGCCCGCCGAAGTTTGTTGACATTCTTGAAGCTATGTTGAAGAAATCTTGGAAGAACACTATGACAACCGAAGAAAAGACAATAGTCGACAAGTTATTTGAAAGAGTATTGGAGATAAAGGAATCCGATGGCCAAACGATGATAGGTACTGAGGTTGTTGCTATATTCTTGAAGCGTCGTGTACAACCGGTTATGTCTAGAGCTCATCAAATGTCGCTATATTCGGGTCAGAAGGACGAGACTCGAATTAACGTCGCAGAACTGTCAGAAAAGGAACTATTGGACGAACTCAGACGTTTGACTCATTTTAGCCAAGAAGATTCAGTTCTCCTACTGGCCCCTCATGATCTGTATGTTCACCAACCATCCGAGGTAATCTTTTAGCTTTTTTTTGTCCATGCCAATACTTGCATTTGATATACTTTGTTTTATCTTATCGAGTCCTTGTTTGTTCCAGTAGATTCCTTCAATTGCCAAGTATTTTCCAATCGTACTCGAAGATGAAGAAAACCCTGAAGACGGTGATTCTACTGCCAACGTAGAATCCTGCGCAGAAGTAGCCGAAGACAGTGAAGCTTCCAAGGAAGAAGACAATAACCTTAGCAACCCTGAAGCTCCTTTTGCCGATCATAAAATCCTTGATGATGAATTAACCGATATAGCGGAGTCGAATCATGACAATGATGTTGATCGTACTCCCTTTGTTCATGCAGCTCCAGAGAAGTCCAGCACCAACCGCCAAAGAGGCCATCCGACGGCTTTCACATTATCATAGGTTCACCCACACAACACATACCAAACCGATAAAGATTATTCAGCTGCGTAAAGCGAAAGCACTTGACGAAATCCCCGTGTGCCCTCAGGAACGTTTGGACATCATAAGTAAAACAATCGGCTTATCCTTTGCTCTAGAAAGGATTGGGCCACTCGCTGCAATTATTATTACTATCCTTTATTTACCCGTACTTTATTTATTTGCAATATAAAAAAAACCCTGAAAACCTGTTTGCTAGTATTTACACTGAATCCTTGATCAAAATTGTTTGTCAACACCTTCTGCTTCTCGTTGGGTTCGACACTCTTATTTATCGAAAGTTCTACGATGCACTCCCTATACTTGTGGGTCATCACAATTTTCATCCAATTTATAATATATAAAAATATTAAATGAAAACCTTTATTTTCGTCATAGTTCATTGTTTAGAAACCGTGTTTGGAGAGGCACATGGGAGCAGATACACCACCAAGCGGCGTCCCCTTTCAGAGGATCCGACGCTTTTGTCAGACGTTGTTTATGGGAGGCGACTCGAGATATTCTAAGGGCATCTCCAGCGGCACCACGCATTTTAGCATCCGCGCGCGTCCGTTTGTGTCCGCCGAAATGGTCGAAATCGACCGCGCGTCCGTTTGCGTCGGGGGTGGTTCCAGCGGCACAACGCATTTTTTGGCCGAATCATTTTTTCAAACATTAAACGTAATTTACATTGTTAAAACATGAAAAAAAAACCCTAACGCCTACTGCTGCTCCTCGTCGCTGTCGAGCACGATAAGCTCCGGTATCACCCACGGCCAGTAGCCAGCCGGGGGAGCGTACGTCGGGCGTGCCGCCGGTGCTGGAGGTGGAGGAGGCTACGACTGTGGCGGCGGTGGAGGCGCCCAGGGCTGCGGCTGTGGCGGCGGTGGAGGCGCCCAGGGATACTGCTGTGGCGACTGTGGAGGAGGTGTTGCGTGCCAAAACCCACCGGCGAGCAGCGACGAGAAACACGAAGAGCCGGGAAGCTCCCAGAACTGCTGGTGGGTCCTGGTCCCTCGGGCGACGGCCCGCAAAACTCCGGCACACGTCCTGGCTATTGCGAGGGCGTGCCACCTGACCTATACCTGGTCAGGAAGGTGATGGATTGCTTCAATTAGTTTCCTGCATGGCAGACATGTAAATATTAAATGAGCCTCGATCGGCTCTCACGTTACCCTGTGAATCGGCTCAAGAAACCGATTATCCCATGGTTCATATTGGATCTACGATAACATGGGGATCCTGCTTTATCAATACCAAGTTAAATCGATCTACGACAGTTTAGGGCTTTCACCGCATAACTGGAACGTCCTACACGTAGTTGAGCCTGGCAGATACGAAAGATAACAGAAAACTAGTCCTAGAAGGGGCCTAGAAACCAATACAGAATCGATTCCCGGAACAACCCTTCTTGGATCGGCAAACCATACCTTACGCACTACTGGATCATTCAACCCGTTTGCAAGGCCTAACCATGCAGATATCAAACTAATCCTTGAAGAACAAGGAACAACCGTAACAGATTAGATCTACTAAATAAAGACCAAGCAAGATGTTGCCCTTACACCTAAGATAGGTGCAAAAGCAGCTAGATATTTAGGGGCAGCATAACTAAGCAAACATATCAGAAACGTATCGATGTAAGCCCCAAAACATCTATGATAACGGTATTACTCACCATCAACAAGGCTTCAGTACGAGCAACACCAAACAACGAATAAACTGATACTGCCTAGATCGCAAGATGCGATCTAGGCAGCATGACGCTTACCCGGAAGAAACCCTCGAAACAAGGGGTGGCGATGCGCCTAGATTGTGTTTGTTGTGAATGTGATCGTCCTCCTTTCTCAATAACCCTAGGTACATATTTATAGTCCGTGGACTTTCTATCTTTGGAAAAAACCTAACTGTGTACGAACCAAACTCTATCTCTTAATTCTAAACTAAAATGCGATCTACCATAATGTACAAATATACGGGCAATCTAGCCCAAATTCTCGCACGAGGCCGATTCAGAAACACTTTATGTGCATATCCTCCAAGCCCATCTCAATCACGGCCCATCTTCTGATTTGGCTAAAATCTGGTGATAACACATGCCCCCTGGTTTTGGCAATAATAATTCCAAAACCACTCTATTTTCCCCTATCATGATTTGACATAGCAGAGCAGAACCGTGTTGCAGAGCCGAACCGCTACAGTGCCCTTTCATCATGATGCCTCGCCTTCTCAACTTCTCCGTACTGCACGATTTGACGGTTTTTTGCACCGCATCCTCGAAAACTGCCACAGCATTGAATCATCTTCCACTGCATCCCCTTTATTTAACCTCATCCGAGCAGTCCGCCCCTTCATCCTCTTGCTCTCCATTAGCAATCGAATCTCCCTTCCTCTGCCATGGACTCCTCCTCCTCCTACTCCTCGGGTCTTTCCTCCCTATCTTCCTCCTCCCGTGAGCCGACGCCGGAGTACGACCCGATAGCGGCGTACGAGGCCCTCGCCCCACTGTGGTGGGACGAGGCGGACTGGGACTTCTCCGTCGGGTCGGAGGATGACGAGTCCTTGACCAACGGGGAGGACAACCTCCATTTCCTCATCGACGGGGATTTGGAGGAAGAGAGCGACGACGACGCTCTCTGGGGCGAAGACATCTCCTCCGACGAGGAGGAGGAGGAAGTGGAGGAGGACACCTCCTCCGACGAGTACCCGCCGGCGAAGCGCTTCCGCGCCGGGTCGGAGGACGACGACGACGATGACGAAGAAGACGAAGCCCCTGCCGGCGGCTTCAGCAGCGACGAAGACGTCGCCGGCAGCAGCGCCGACGGCAGCTATGACGGCGACGACGAGGGCAGCGACGGCGAGGGCAGCGCCGGCCCCTAGATTAGGGACTACTATAGGGCTAGTAGTAGCAATTTAGGTAGTAGATCATCCTTTTGAGAGCAATCGGCTCTTACTTGTAAAAAAACCCTCTTATCAATGAAGAATGCTTCCCAATTTGATTTTTTCGATTGTCCAATTCGATTTTTCCGATTGTCAAAGTAGGTCAACGCACAAAGAGCCGATGGCAACACATCGGTCTTTCACCATAAAACGCTAGCAAGGCCAGATTCAGTTCCCCAAATTCAAACGGTAATCTGTGACCCTCGTAACAGTCTGTACCTCTAGTCGATGGCTGCGCATCGGCTTTTTAGTCTAAAGTCGATGTCTGTGCATCGGCTGTGCTTTGCGTCCTCTTACTTTGTATTATTTTTTTACTGGCCGATTTCATGCATGGGCCCCCATAATTCACTGCCCATCATCCCACATACTTTATTTTTTTTACTGGCCAATTTCATGCACCGGCCCCCATATTTCACTGTCCATCATCCCACATACTTGGGAAATATTTCTTGAGATGCTGGCCATTGACAGCCACTGGGAACTTCACACCGTTCAGCTCCTCGAGCATGTATGCATTACCCTTTAAAACTTGGTCGACCCTGTATGGCCCGTGCCAGCCAATTTGGAGACCATTTACCATACGTTGCATCCTTAGTTCCCAATGGCAATACAACTTCCAATACCAGATCACCAACGTGGAACTCCTTTGGTCTCACCTTCTTATTATATGCACGAGCTGCCTTGGCTTTGTTCTCTTTAATTTTCTCAAGCGACCACAGTCTAACTTTCGTTACATCCTCAATGTTATCACTCATCACGCCTGCATATTCTTCAGTTGTTTACTCATTCTGAAACGTAACACGTCTCGACCCAGCCGTGATTTCCCAGGGCAATACGGCTTCTTGTCCATAGACCAGATGGTATGGCGAGGTTTTTATCGCTCCATGACATGACATGCGATAAGCCCACAAAGCCTCTGACAATACCTCGTGCCAACGTCTAGGGTGCTCGTCGATTTTCCTCTTAATCAGCTTGATAAGGCTCTTGTTGGATGCTTCAGCTTGCCCATTTGCTTGAGCATAGTATGGAGACGATCGGATCAACTTAATTCCCATGTCCTCGCAGAACTTTCTGAATTCGTGAGAAACAAAGACCGAACCTCCATCGGTCGTGATAGTCTGGGGAATCCCGAATCTATGAATGACATGTTCTTTCACGAAATTGATAACATCTTTCGATGCCACTGACTTCATAGGGACGGCCTCCACCCATTTAGTGAAATAATCTGTGATGGCCAGAACCCACATATGGCCTTTGCTTGATGGCGGATTGATTTTACCGATCATATCCATGCCCCAACCTCGAAATGGCCAAGGCTTGATGATGGGGTTCACTGCTGATGCGGGTACCATCTGAATGCTCCCAAACTTCTGACACGCTTGACACCCTTTATAGTACTTAAAACAATCCTCAAGCATGGTGGGCCAATAAAACCCCGATCGCCTGATCAACCATTTCATCTTATGAGCCGATTGGTGAGTTCCACAGGCACCTTCGTGTACCTCATGTAAGAGCCGATTTGACTCGGCTGGTCCCAAACATCTGAGAAGTAACCCTTCCAAAGTCCTGTAGAACATGTCATCACCAATAAGGACATACTTCATGGCCTTGTATCTTATCCGTTTAGGTGCCCCCAGAGCCGAATCTTTCAAGTAATTGAAGATATCGACTCTCCAGTCATCCGGCTCCAGGGCCTGTACCTGAACATCGGCTCCACCAGCTACGTCCTTGTAGCCTGACGCCATCTGTGCGAGATCGTTTGCCTCGGGATCCAATTGAAGTTGATGTACTTAAATTGTGCCATCAGCTCACGGCATTGCATCCATAATGGGAAGAGCGACTCGCTCTCACATTTGTATTCCTCCGTGAGTTGGGAAATCACCAATTTGGAGTCTCCAAAAAGTTCCACTGCCTCTGCCCCGGCTTCCAATAGCAACTCCATTCCCTTGCATATTGCTTCATACTCAGCGACATTGTTGGTGCAAGGGGTAGGTAGCCTGATGGAGAAGGAATATGTTGCCCCCCGGGGCGACACGAGTAGAATGCCGATGCCGCAACCATCATCACAAACCGATCCATCGAAAACATGGCCCATGCACGCATAGACAGTGCTGCTATATCAGTGTTGATTTGTTCAGCAATAAGATCGGCCAACGCCTGTCCTTTGGATCGCTCGCAGGCTGATACCGGATATCAAATTCCGATAATGCAAACATCCACTTACCGAGTCGGCCTTTCAACACAGGAGCCGACAGCATATGTTTGATGACATCTGAATTGCATATGACGACAATCTCCGCTGACAGCAAGATGTGATGAAGCTTGGTGCAGGTAAAAAAATAGGCAGAGGCACAACTTCTCGATCTCAGGGTACCTAGTTTCTGCATCCAACATCCTTCTGCTGAGGTAGAAAACGACTCTCTCCAGACCATCATAAACTTGCACCACCACTGAGGCGATGGAAGTGTTAGCTACTGACAAGTAAATATAGAATGGCCTGTCTTGCTGGGGCGGCACTAACACAGGTGGCTTCGTTAGATACTCTTTGATCTCGTCAAACGCTCGCTGTTGCTCTGCCCCCCCAGCGAAACTCCTCATCAGATTTAATTTTTACCAATCCCATGAACGGCTCAATTCGTCCTGACAGATTGGAGATGAACCTTCTGACGAAGTTGATTTTGCCGATGAGACACTGGAGTTCCTTCTTCGTGGTAGGTGGCTTCATTGTTCGCACTGCCTCCTGACTTTTCAGGCCGATCTCAATTCCGCGTTCATGAACCAAGAAACCCAAGAATTGACCGGCCGTTACACCAAAAGTACACTTCTTTGGATTCATTCTTAGCCCGAATTTTCTAGTTCGGTCCAGGACGTGTCGCAAATCCTCCAAGTGTCCTTCCACTGAAACAGACTTGACTACCACGTCATCGATGTAAATCTCCACCAACTTGCCGATCAGATCATGAAATATGTAGTTCATGGCTCTTTGGTACGTTGCGCCGGCATTCTTCAGTCCAAATGTCATGACTACATATTCAAACAGACCCACCGAACCTGGTACTCTGAATGCAGTCTTGTGTATATCTTCTGGAGCCATGAAAATTTGGTTGTAACCGGCATTGCCATCCATGAAACTTAAAACCTTATGACCAGCAGCCGCATTGATCAATGTCTCTGCCACCGGCATTGGATACTCATCCTTTGGAGTGGCTTGATGCGCGTAGATGTACATGTCCGTTGGGAACCCCAAGAGGAAGGTGTGATGCGCACATCAGCAAGTTTTCCCTCAGAAAGAAACCAAGGTTATCGAACCAGTAGGAGCCAAGAAGCACGTGAAGGTTGTTGGTGGAGGAATGTAGTGCGGCGCAACACCAGTGAAACCGGCGCCAACGTGGAACCCGCACAACACAATCAAAGTACTTTGCCCCAACGTAACGATGAGGTTGTCAATCTCACCGGCTTGCTGAAAACAAAGGATTAAACGTATCGAGTGGAAGATGGTGTTTGTTTGCAAAGAACAAGTAAAAGCGATAGAATGTATTCAGATGTAAAAGAATGGACCGGGGTCCACGGTTCACTAGTGGTGTCTCTCCAATAAGATAACTAACATGCTGGGTGAACAAATTACAGGCGAGCAATTGACAAATAAAGATTCAATACATATCAACGATGATTACTATGTGATTTAATCGGGGCATTACGACAAAGTACATAGACCGCTATCCAAGCATGCATCTATGCCTAAATAATCCACCTTCGGGATATCATCCGAACCCCTTCCAGTATTAAGTTGCGAACTACGAGATAATTGCATTAAGTATGGCGCGTAATGTAATCAACACAAATATCCTTAGACAAAGCATCAATGTTTTATCCCTAGTAGCAACAAGACATCCACAACCTTAGAAATTTCATCACATCGTCCCGGATTTAATGGAGGCATGAACCCACTATCGAGCATAATTACCCCCTCTTGGAGTTACAAGTATCAACTTGGCCGAGCCTCTACTAGCAACGGAGAGCATGCAAGAACATAAACAACACATATATGATAGATTGATAATCAACTTAACATAATATTCTCTATTCATCGGATCTCGCCAAACACAACATGTAGCATTACAAATAGATGATCTTGATCATGTTAGGCAGCTCACAAGATCTATAACAATGAAATCACAAGCGGAGAAGACAACCATCTAGCTACTGTTATGGACCCATAGTCCAAGGATGAACTACTCACGCATCAATCCGGAGGCGGGCATGATGATGTAGAGCCCCTCCGGTGATGATTCCCCTCTCCGGCGAGGTGCCGGAGGCGATCTCCTGAATCCCCCGAGATGGGATTCGCGACGGCGGCGTCTCCGGAAGGTTTTCCGTATCGTGGCTCTCGGTACGTGGGGTTTCGCGACGGAGGCTTTAAGTAGGCGGAAGGGTAGGTCAGGGGGCCACACGAGGTGGCGACACAACAGGCCGGCGCGGCCCAGGCCCAGGCCGCGCCGCCCTAGCGTGTCGTCGCCTCGTGGCCCCACTTCGTTTTCTCTTCGGACTTCTGGAAGCTTCGTGTAAAAATAGGCCCCTGGGCGTTGATTTCGTCCAATTCCGAGAATATTTCCTTACTAGGATTTCTGAAACCAAAAACAGCAGAAAACAGCAACTGGCACTTCGGCATCTTGTTAATAGGTTAGTGCCGGAAAATGTATAATAATTCTGTAAAGTATGTATAAAACATTCAAGTATTGTAATAAAAGTAGCATGGAACATAAGAAATTATAGATACGTTTGAGATGTATCAAGCATCCCCAAGCTTAGTTCCTACTCGTCCTCGAGTAGGTAAACGATAACACAAATAATTTCTGAAGTGACATGCTACCAACATAATCTTGATCAACATTATTGTAAAGCATATGAGATGAATGGAGTGATCTGAACAAAAGATTGCTAACAAAGATAATGACTAAGCAAATGAATCATATAGCAAAACTTTTCATGAATAGTACTTTCAAGACAAGTATCAATAAGACTTGTATAAGAGATAACTCATAAGCAATAAATTCAAAGTAGAATGCATTGAAGCAACACAAAGGATGATTAAGTTTCAGCAATTGCTTTCAACTTGTAACATGTATATCTCATGGATATTTGTCAACATAGAGTAATATAACAGGTGCAATAAGTAAACATGTAAGAATCAATGCACACAGTTAACACAAGTGTTTACTTCTAAGATAGAAAGAAGTGGGTAAACTGACTCAACAATAAAGTAAAAGATTGGCCCTTCGCAAAGGGAAGCATTGATTACTATTTTTGTGCTAGAGCTTTTTGTTTTGAAAACATAGAAACAATTTTGTCAACGGTAGTAATAATTCATATGTGCTATGCATAATACTTCCTACAAGTTGCATGTCTCATGCATAGAGTACTAATAGTGCTCGCACCTTGTCCTACTTAGCTCGGAAACACGGATTCTCATTGCATAACATATGTTTCAACCAAGTGTCACAAAGGGGTACCTCTATGCCGCCTGTACAAAGGTCTAAGGAGAAAGCATGCATTGGATTTCTCGCTTTTGATTATTCTCAACTTAGACATCCATACCGGGACAACATAGACACCAGATAATGGACTCCTCTTTTAATGCTTAAGCATTCAACAATAGTTAATATTCTCATAAGAGATTGAGGTTGCATGTCCAAACCGAAACTTCCACCATGATACATGGCTTTAGTTAGCGGCCCAATGTTCTTCTCTAACATATGCATACTCAAACCATTTGATCATGAAGTCCACTTACTTCAGACAAGACGAACATGCATAGCATCTCACATGATATCCAACAAATATAAAGTTGATGGCGTCCCCAGAAAACATGGTTACCGCTCAACAAGCAACTTATAAGAATTAAGACACATAACTACATATTCATCACCACAATAGTTTTTAAGCTATTTGTCCCTTGAGCTATATATTGTAAAGGTAGAGGAATGAAATTTTAAAGGTAGCACTCAAGTAATTTACTTTGGAATGGCAGAAAAATACCACATAGTAAGTAGATATGGTGGACACAGATGGCATGGGTTTTGGCTCAAGGTGTTTGGATGCACGAGAAGCATTTCCTCTCAGTACAAGGTTTGGGCTAGCAAGGTTGTTTGAAGCAAACACAAGTATGAACAGGTACATGACAAAACTCACACAAGAACATATTGCAAGCATTATAAGGCTCTACATCTGTCTTCCTTGTTGTTCAAACACTTTACCCGAAAATATCTAGACTTAGAGAGATCAATCATGCAAACCAAATTAAACAAGCTCTACGGTAGTTCTTCATTAATAGATTAAACTACATGATGCAAGAGCTTAAACATGATCTATGAGAGCTCAAACAATTGCCAAATTTACCAAACCATATGCAGCATTTTCCAATTCCAACCAAATAGCAATCTAACGAAGCAATGAGCTTTCGCCATGAACATTAAAGCACAATTAAGAACACAAGTGTTCCATAAGAAAATGTGGAGCGTAATATCTCCAATATAAGAATGGCGGGATCCAACTTTATTCAAAACAAAACAAAAATAAAAACAAACCGACGCTCCAAGTAAAGAACATAAGAATGTGACGGAATAAAAATATAGTTTCACTAGAAGTGACTCGATAATGTTGTCGATGAAGAAGGGGATGCCTTGGGCATCCCCAAGCTTAGATGCTTGAGTCTTCTTAAAATATGCAGGGATGAACCACCGGGGCATCCCCAAGCTTAGACCTTTCACTCTTCTTGATCATAGTATATCATCCTCTTCTCTTGACCCTTGAAAACTTCCTTCACACAAACTTCAAGCAAACTCATGAGAGGGTTAGTGCATAACCACAAATTCACATATTCAGAGGTGACACAATCATTCTTAACACTTCTGGACATTGCACAAAGCTTCTGAAAGTTAATGGAACAAAGAAACTCATTCAACATAGCAAAAGCGGCAATGCGAAATAAAAAACAGAATCTGTCAAAACAGAACAGTCCGTAAAGATGCATCTGGACTGGGCACTTAACTTGCTCAAATGGAAAAACTCAAAACTAATGAAAGTTGTGTACATATCTGAGGATCACGCTCGTAAATTTGCAGATTTTTTCGAATTTTTTACAGAGACTTATGCCAGAATTCGTGACAGACAGCAATGCTGTTTCTGCGCAGCGATCCCAAATATAATATCAACTTTAGCATAGAAACTTTACTTGGCACAAAAACATGATAAGGAGAGGTTGATACAGTAGTAAACAACTTCCAAGATTCAACAATACAGTAAATAAAATAAAACATGAGTTATCTCCCAAGAAGTGCTTCTCTTTAACGCCTTTCAGCTAGGCGCAGAAAGTGCAAATCAAGTAACATCAAGAGACGAAGCATCAACATCATAACTTGTTCTAATAATAGAATCAAAAGGCAACTTCATTCTCTTTCTAGGGAAGTGTTCCATACCTTTCTTGAGAGGAAATTGATATTTAATATTACCTTCTCTCATATCAATAACAAGCACCAACGGTTCGAAGAAAAGGTCTTCCCAACACAATAGGACAAGATGCATTGCATTCGATATCCAAGACAACAAAATCAACGGGGACAAGGTTATTGTTAACCGTAATGCGCACATTATCAATCCTCCCCAAAGGTTTCTTTTTAACATTATCAGCAAGATTAACATCCAAATAACAATTCTTCAATGGTGGCAAGTCAAGCATATCATAAATCTTTTTAGGCATAACAGAAATACTTGCACCAAGATCACATAAAGCATTACATTCAAAGTCATTAAATTTCATCTTAATGATGGGCTCCCAACCATTTTCTAGCTTCCTAGGAATAGAAGCTTCAAGTCTTAATTTCTCTTCCCTAGCTTTAATGAGAGCATTTATAATATGTTTTGTAAAGGCTAAATTTATAGCACTAGCATTAGGACTTCTAGCAAGTTTTTGTAAGAACTTTATAACTTCAGTAATATGGCAATCATCAAAATCTAAACCATTATGTTCTACAGCAATGGAATCATTGTTACCAATATTTTGAAAAATTTCAGCAGTTTTATCACAAACAGCAGTTTCAGCAGTTTCAGCAATTTTGTACGCTTTGCACTAGGAGTAGAAACATTGCCAACACCAATTATTTTACCATTGATAGTAAGAGGTGCAGCAACATGTGAAGAATCAACATTACTAGTGGTGGTAATAGTCCATACTTTAGCTACATTATTCTCTTTAGCAAGTTTTTCTTTTTCTTCTCTATCCCACCTAGCATGCAATTCAGCCAACAATCTAATATTATCATTAATTCTAACTTGGATGGCATTTGTTTTAGCAAACCTAGCATATTCAACTTTCTCAGGCATAACTTTCAATTTTAAAAGATCAACATCAAGAGCAAGACTATCAACCTTAGAAGCAAGAATATCAATTTTATCAAGCTTTTCTTCAATGCTTTATTGAAAGCAGTTTGTGTACTAATAAATTCTTTAAGCATGGCTTCAAGACCAGGGGGTACACTCTTATTATTGTTGTAAGAATTACCATAAGAATTACCATAACCATTACTATTAGAAGGATATGGCCTAAAGTTGTTGTTACCATAATTATTCCTATAAGCATTGTTGTTGAAATTATTACTTTTAATGAAATTCACATCAACATTTTCTTCTTGAGCAACCAATGAAGCTAAAGGAACATTATTAGGATCAATATGAGATCTACCATTTGCAAGCATAGACATAATAGCATCAATCTTATCACCCAAAGAAGAGGTTTCTTCAACGAATTTACCTTCTTACCTTGAGGAGTTCTTTCAGTGTGCCATTCGCAGTAATTGATCATCATATCATCAAGTAATTTAGTCGTGGCGCCCGAGTGATGGACATAAAAGTACCTCCAGCAGCTGAATCCAATAGGTTCCTTGAGGAAAAATTCAATCCTGCATAAAAGGTTTGGATGATCATCCAAGTAGTCGATCCATGGGTTGGGAAATTCTTTACCAAAGATTTCATTCTCTCCCATGCTTGAGCAACATGTTCATTATCAAATTGTTTAAAATTCATTATGCTACTTCTCAAAGATATAATCTTAGCAGGAGGATAATATTTACTAATAAAAGCATCTTTACACTTAGTCCATGAATCAATACTATTCTTAGGCAAAGATAGCAACCAATCTTTAGCTCTTCCTCTTAATGAGAAAGGAAACAATTTCAGTTTTATAATATCACCATGTATATCCTTATACTTTTGCATTTCACAAAGTTCAACAAAATTATTAAGATGGGCAGCAGCATCATCAGTACTAACACCTAGAAAATTGCTCTCTCATAACAAGATTCGATAGAAAGGTGTTTAATTTCATAGAATTCTATCGTAGTAGCGAGTGGAGCAAGAGGAGTACATATAAAATCATTATTATTTGTGCTAGTGAAGTCACACAACTTAGTATTTTCAGGAGTACCCATTATAACAGTAATAAAGTAAACTAGGAAAATAAAGTAAAGACAAGTAACTAATTTTTTTGTGTTTTTGATATAGAGAACAAGACAGTAAATAAAGTAAAACTAGCAACTAATTTTTGTGTGTTTTGTTTAAGTGCAGCAAACAAAGTAATAAATAAAATAAAGCAAGACAAAAACAAAGTAAAGAGATTGGAAGTGGAGACTCCCCTTGCAGCGTGTTTTGATCTCCCCGGCAACGGCGCCAGAAAAAATAGCTTGATGCGCGTAGATGTACACGTCCGTTGGGAACCCCAAGAGGAAGGTGTGATGCGCACGAGCAGCAAGTTTTCCCTCGGAAAGAAACCAAGGTTATCGTACCAGTAGGAGCCAAGAAGCACGTGAAGGTTGTTGGTGGAGGAATGTAGTGCGGCGCAACACCAGTGAAACCGGCGCCAACGTCGAACCTGCACAACACAATCAAAGTACTTTGCCCCAACGTAACAGTGAGGTTGTCCATCTCACCGGCTTGCTGAAAACAAAGGATTAAACGTATCGAGTGGAAGATGGTGTTTGTTTGCAAAGAACAGATAAAAGCGAGTAGAATGTATTCGGATGTAAAAGAATGGACCGGGGTCCACAGTTCACTAGTGGTGTCTCTCCAATAAGATAACTAACATGTCTGGGTGAACAAATTACAGGCGAGCAATTGACAAATAAAGATTCAATACATATCAACGATGATTACTATGTGATTTAATCAGGGCATTACGACAAAGTACATAGACCGCTATCCAGCATGCATCTATGCCTAAATAATCCACCTTCGAGGTTATCATCCGAACCCCTTCCAGTATTAAGTTGCGAACAACGAGATAATTGCATTAAGTATGGCGCGTAATGTAATCAACACAAATATCCTTAGACAAAGCATCAATGTTTTATCCCTAGTAGCAACAAGACATCCACAACCTTAGAACTTTCCGTCACTATCCCAGATTTAATGGAGGCATGAACCCACTATCGAGCATAATTACCCCCTCTTGGAGTTACAAGTATCAACTTGGCCGAGCCTCTACTAGCAACGGAGAGCATGCAAGAACATAAACAACACATATATGATAGATTGATAATCAACTTAACATAATATTCTCTATTCATCGGATCTCGCCAAACACAACATGTAGCATTACAAATAGATGATCTTGATCATGTTAGGCAGCTCACAAGATCTATAACAATGAAAGCACAAGCGGAGAAGACAACCATCTAGCTACTGCTATGGACCCATAGTCCAAGGATGAACTACTCACGCATCAATCCGGAGGCGGGCATGATGATGTAGAGCCCCTCCGGTGATGATTCCCCTCTCCGGCAGGGTGCCGGAGGCGATCTCCTGAATCCCCCGAGATGGGATTCGCGACGGCGGCGTCTCTGGAAGGTTTTCCGTATCGTGGCTCTCGGTACAGGGGGTTTCAAGACGGAGGCTTTGAGTAGGCGGAAGGGTAGGTCAGGGGGCCACACGAGGTGGCGACACAACAGGCCGGCGCGGCCCAGGCCCAGGCCGCGCCGCCCTAGCGTGTCGTCGCCTCGTGGCCCCACTTCGTTTCCTCTTCGGACTTCTGGAAGCTTCGTGTAAAAATAGGCCCCTGGGCGTTGATTTCGTCCAATTCCGAGAATATTTCCTTACTAGGATTTCTGAAACCAAAAACAGCAGAAAACAGCAAGTGGCACTTCGGCATCTTGTTAATAGGTTAGTGCCGGAAAAATGTATAATAATGCTGTAAAGTATGTATAAAACATTCAAGTATTGTAATAAAAGTAGCATGGAACATAAGAAATTATAGATACGTTTGAGACGTATCATGGCTCTATTGAGATCCCAAAAATCTATGGCGACGCGCCATCGGCCGTCCTTTTTCTCTACAGGTACGATACTAGAAATCCACTCAGCATACATGCATGGCCTGATGAACCCGGCGTTCAACATCTTCTCGATCTCTTTCTTGACTTCTTCTAAAATTTCGGCCTTCATCTGTCGTGCTCGCTGCTGGAACAGCCGAAATCCTTTCTTCAGAGGGAGCCGATGCTCAATGATGCTCCTGTCTAACCCGGGCATCTCTGTGTAGTCCCAAGCAAAGCAATCTGGGTTTTCTTTCAACAAAGCTATCATTAGGCCCCTCAGGTGCGGATCTAACCTTTTGCTGATAAATGTTGGTCGTGGCTTATTCCCAGGACCAATGTCAATCTCTTCTAGCTCATCAGCCGATGTAAACCCATATCCTAGCTTTCCGTCGCCTGATAAATCGATGCTGAACACAGGCATAATGTATGGTGAGGATAATTTGGGCCGATTGCTGGAATCGGCCTCCTTTTCAATTGCATTGCTCAGTGAAGGTTTACAACCTATTTGTGCTCTACGACTACGTGACATGCTTGAGGTGAAATCATTCCCTTTTATTTTTTGGGGCCGATCGCAGGGATCGGCCTTGCCACGTACGTCCATTGACTTTGGTCTTGCTACACTGTCAGGCCGGTGGATAAGACCAGCCTCACCCCGTTTTTTGTAGCTTCGATGCGCTCACAGCCGTCCAAGCCGACTCCGAGAGATCGGCTCTTGGTCTTCTAGCGTCCCAAATATTCATGCCGGCTATCGAGATCTCAATCGAGTCATCCGCATGAACGACCTCCACTTCATCTCCATCCCATCGTATCGGGCATTGGTGCATTGTGGATGGAATGCAGCAGATTGGCGTGAATCCAATCCCTCCCTAGCGGGACAACCGTTGACGTCGAAACCCACCGGCGGGCAGTGATCGGTCAACACCGTAGAGCCGGGAACAACTAGGGCTGCGGCCGGCCCCGGTCCCTCGGAGCGACGGCCCGCAAAGCCTCCCCGGTCGCGCGCCGATGCAAATTGCAAGGGCGTGCCACCTGACCTATACCTGGTCAGGAAGGTGTGGGTGATGCCTCGCTTAGTTTCCTGCAGGGCACACACGTACACGTTAAATACGAGCCTCGATCGGCTCTCAGGTTGTCCTGTGAATCGGCTCACGGAGCCGATCCACCCATGATTCGTCCAAGGTGGCCGAATATATGGTGGTCCTGCTTGATCATGATAAAGCATATGAGATCCACGACGATCTAGGGTTTTCACCGCATAATCGGATCATCCTACTCACGATTGGGCCTCGCGCTCACTCACGGTAAACGTAAGCCAGCCCTAGACAAGGCCTAAAAACCAACACTAGGTTGATCCTCGGAACGTCCCGTCTAGGGGCAGCAAACTACACCCCGCATGCCGCCGGATCCTCCAACCCTTTGTAAGGCCTAACTATTGCAGATATTAAACTAATCCTTGATGAATCAAGGAGCGACCGTAACGGATCAGATCTACTAAATAACGATCAAGCGGGTGCCGCCCCTGCACCCATGATGAGGTACGGGGACGGCTAGATGCGCAAGGGTTGCACTACGACAAGCATATGATACTAGGAACAATGCTAACCCTAACACATCTATGATAACTACGTTGCTCGCCATCAAAAAGGCTTCAGCACGAGCAACGCATGAACAACCGGGCAGGCTCGTGCTCGCCTAGATCGCGAGATGCGATCTAGGCAGCATGGTGCTTACCGGAGGAACCCTCGAGACGAAGGAGTTGGCGATGCGCCGAGATTGGTTTGTGTTGAACGTTGGTTGTTGTTTATTCCATAAACCCTAGGTACATATTTATAGTCCAGGGGACTTTCTAATGTGGGCGTGCACTAAACCGTGCACGAGACAAACTCTAATCTCTACGTAACTTACTATGTAAAGATACACGGGCTAACTAGCCCAAACTTGATAAACAAGGCCGATTCGCGTATTTCTTCCACGTACAATCTTCACGTCCATCTTGATCGCGGCCCACCTCTGACTTGGTCAAATTCTGGTGATAACACATGCTCCCCTGGTTTTGGAAATGACATTTCCAAAATCATTACACCTTTCCTTCGTCGGGTCATGTCGTGGCAGAGCAGAACCATCGCAGAGTGCTTCATCATGATAACTTGCCCCCTCAACTTCTCTGCACGATTTGACAGTTCTGGCACCACCTCCTCGGAAACTGCTGTGGCATTGAATTTTTACTATGCTCCCTTTTATTTAACCGCAGCAAACAGTCTTCTTCCTCATCCCCTTCGCACTAGCCTTCAAAAAACCCTCCTCTGCCACCATGCCTTCGTCCTCCTCTTCTTCCTCCTCAGCAGGTCTTTCCTATGTGTCCTCTCCCATCCGAGAGTCGACGCCCTCATGGGGCACGCAGGCGGCGTACGATATCCTCGCCCCAACGAAGTGGGACAAAGAGGAACATGACTCCCTCGTCTGGTCCGAGGATGACAAATCCTTGACCGACGGGGAGAGCGACCTCCGCCTCCTCGCCGTTGGGGAAACGGAGGAGGAGAGTGACGACGACAACTTCTCCTGTGACTTCACCTCTTCCGGGGAGGAAGGGGAGCAGGGAGAGGAGGAGGAGGACGACGACGAGAGCTCCTCCGACGAGCCGCCGGCCAAGCGGTTCTGCCCTTGGCCGGGCAACCTTAGCGACTTCGACAGCGACGAGGACGATGCTGACGAAGAAGATGAAGACGACGAGGGCCCAGTCGGCGGCCATTGGAGCGACGACGAGCCCACCGGAAGCAGCACCGATAGTGACGACGATGGCGACGACGAGGGCAGCGATGGCCCATAGATAGGACCTTTAGAATAGGGCCAGTAGTAGTAGATGGGGCAATGGATCCCCTGGTACTCCCCTTTTGAGAGTAATTAGCTCTTTATGTAAGAAATCTTATCGAATCAATGGAGAACTTTTCCCCAATTCTAATTTTGCCGATTCCTTTGAGTTTAATTGAGCCGATTCCCTCTTCTACTGTCTTTGCTGATTCGTCCCCTTTGCCAATGCGTAATGAGCCGATAGCACCGCATCGGTCCTTTGAAATTCGCCCTTCCCTTCTTCAACTGATGATTTTCTAAATCTGGTCAGATAATGTAGGATCCTTAGGAAAGCCTTTGAACTTTCCCAACCAAACTCGATAATCCTCTTCAGCACTCATCATTTGTGAAGAAGTTGCAATGAAGGATCAGCCGATGGCATCCCAATCGGTTCTTTAAACAGCGTATCCACTGATTTGCTGCCCCCCAAGCCTTAGCCAAGGCAAAAACAGAAACGAGGATGCGTGACTTAGCTGAAATAGCCTGGGCTTGATCATGCAGAGCCAGCCGATTTGTACATAAATCGGCTTCCCAAAGCAGAGAGCTTTCAAAGCGAGCTGCCCCCCGAGTCTCTCCAGTCCGCTCTTAGCGCCCTGCTGGTCAGATCGGCTCCCTTCCTCTTGAGTCGATGGCTGCGCATCGGCTACTTCTCAATTCTGAAGTCGATGCCCTTGCATCAGCTGCACAAATTTAAAAATTTTAGGCCGATCGATTTGTGTATCGGCCCCCATGCTTAGTATTATCCATCTAGGTGCCCCCCCGAGCCGATTCTGTCAAGAGAATTGATGGTATCGGCTCTTCAGGTAGTCCCTGTTGGGTCAAACGTTGATCCCAGGCAGAATGGATGGTGAGGATAATTTTGGCCGATCGCTGGAATCGGCCTCCGCGTTGCTTGCTCGGTGAAGGTTTTGTAATATCCCTTCAACGAGCTTTCGGAGGGCCGATCGCAAGGATCAGCCTCGCCACGTTGCTTATTGACGTAGTCCTGCTACTCGTCCATGTCAGTGGACAAAACCAGCCCAATCTCCGATTTTATCACGTTGGTGCGCTTGCTGTTGTCCACCTTAGGTGCATCGTGTGATCGTGGAGTTCTACACTTCGCCGGACGAACGAGCACCATGTTTGTGCCAGCCGATGTTTCATCATCGGCTTTCCTTTGCTTGGGGCGCCACTCTTTTCTTTGCGGCAGTCCCTCTTCATCCAGGGTCCGCTGGACTCTCGCAGCCCAAATCAGGTCGTGCCTTCCTCGCCGTATGCAAGTATAACCTTTCGGCCTCCTCCGGACCGCGCAATCGCTGAACCCCGCGTTTTTGTGAATGGCTGAGACCATCGTGGCACCATCTTGGACGGTGACACCTATCTTCTTCGTCTTCCCCCTCGTCTTCCGAATCCTCGAGATCTTCCAACCGAGGGGTCTCAGCACGTCTGTTTTGCGGTGGGAGAGGCCCTAAGCGCTCGAACACAGACACGTTGGCTGCCTCCTTCTTTTTCCGGTTGCATTCTGGGCAGTTGCCGATTGTTGGTAATCGCTCATTCCTGAATCCCAGCAGTGTCTGAAGAAGGGGCAGTGCCAATGCCTGTCCGTATCGTCTCGCTCCCTCGCCGTGGCGCTCCCGCCGCTCCTCATCATGATTATGCCGGCGATGTCTTCCGTCGTTTCCGGCCGCACGACCTCTTTCATCATCGTCGTTGTGCCGCCGGCGTTGGTCATATCGACTCACATACTTGTTGAGGAGGTGATCAGAGAGGGGTCGTTGGTATCTTATGTTCTTCACTTCCCCCTCTGTGACGTAGCGCTTGCCATCTTGACGGAGCCGATCGCATGGAGCGGCCCCCTCTATGTCCTTGCTCTGAGAGCAGCTGTCCTCATCCCCGTCCTTCTCGCAGCGGTGTCCAAGCTCTACCATGCTGATGTTGGCTGAGAAATCAGGCTGGCACCCTCTGAGGTGGGCGAACTCCACCATGTTGACGGCGGGGAAGGGGTGTGTGTCGACCTTCATGGCATACTGGTTAAAAATTAGTCGCCCATTTTCTATTGCCACTTGGATCTGCTGACGCCACACCCTGCAGTCGTTTGTGGTGTGGGTGAACGTGTTGTGCCACTTGCAGTATGGCTTTCCGTTCAGCTCTTGCACTGTAGGGAACTTGTGGCCTTCGAGAATCTTTATATGCTTCTCCGCGAGTAAGAGATCGAAAATCTGCTCGGTTTTCGTCACGTCGAAGTCGAACCCTCTTGGAGGCCCTGGTGGTTTCACCCATTTGCAGGTTACTGGGCCTGCAGCTCGAGTCCACTCGGCCACTGCGACCTCTCGTTCTCCCGTAGCAACTTCATCCTCGCCTGCGTCAACCATGGTAACCACACGCTTGAATTTGTCCTGGTAGACATCTGGGTGGCGCTGTTCATATGCTGACAGCTTCTGCACCATGTGTGCTAATGACGGGTAATCCGCTTGGGAGGCCACGTCCTTGATCGATGATGATAGACCCACCACCGCCAACTCGACTGCTTCTTTTTCGCTTACGTGAACCGAATAGCATCGGTTCCTAACGGTCCTGAAGCGCTGGATGTATTCCGACACCGTTTCCCCGCGCTTCGTCGTACTTGTGCCGGATCGGCAATGCCAGCCTCGAAGCCGCCGAGTGATATTGCTCATGGAACCGTTCTTCCAACTGCTTCCAAGTTCTGGACCGAGTTCGGTGGCAGCGAAGTGTACCAACCGAAAGCCGATCCCGTGAGGGACCGTGAGAAGTACCTCACGCGCAGCTCGTCCGACGCCGAGATCATGCCCACCTGTGCCAAATATCGGCTCACATGCTCGATGGAGCTGGAACCATCTCGATCCGCCGAACTTTGTGAAGTCCGGGAGCCGATATTTGGGTGGTAGCGGGATCAATTCGTACTCGTTGGGGTACGGCTTGGTATAGCCGATCGCCTTTCTTTTCGGCATCATGCCGAACCGATCTTTCGAGATCGTACAAATCTGATCCGCGGTAATGGCTGCGCAGTGCCGAACCCCGAAGGTTCGTCGGAGTGGCGTACTTAACCAGCCATGCTTGTTTTTCCGGTTCCGAGCCAACCGCAGGAGCCGGGCTCGGGAGTTTTGTCGGGGTGGCGTATTTAGCTAGCCACGTTTGCTTCTCGTGATCCGCCTCCGACGTTCCTCCCGTTGCCCCGTAAGTCCCCGCTATAGCAACCTGGTTCGAGGGTACCCAGGTGCTGCAGTCTGGCACATATGCGCATGCGTACCCGTGCGGGATCTCCTTGGGCGCGTCCTGTAGAAATTGGTAGTCACTGGGGTCACCAACAATCTTGTAGACGACATAGGCCGATGAGTTCGGCGCTTCGGGCGCTGCCAACGCGAACGGCAGCGGTGGACGGGACTGGAGTAGCAACTCCCCTTGGTGAGTCCCTAGGGCTGGTCCTGACGGAGAGTACCGATGGCTCATGATCTCCCGGATCACGCGCAGCGCGACGCGCTCCAACGTATTCACCAGAGCTCTCGAATGGCGGTGCAGCGAATGAGCCACCATGAAGTTTATCTCCTCGACGCAGCCGACCTAGTGCGTTCCTCTGACGGGGTGGACAGGTCCACTCCATCAAGCGCGCCTTCAGGTGTGAACCCCTTCCATCTGATGCCATGGGAGCGGGTCCTGTGGAAAGAGCCGATTAGGTCGGCTTCGAGGAAAGCTTTGACCTCATCATACTTCTTCTTGAGCTCGCTAGAGAGCTCCTCGTAAGTGACCGGAGTTTCTTCTGCCACCTCTGATGTAGATGGCATTGTGTTTGATGTTGAAGATGGGTCCCACCGGGCGTGCCAGAATGTGTTGACGTCAGAAACCCACCGGCGGGCAGTGACTGGTCAACACCGTAGAGCCGGGAACAACTAGGGCTGCGGCTGGCCCCGGCCCTCGCAGCGACGGCCCGCAAAGCCTCCCCGGTCGCGCGCCGATGCAAATTGCAAGGGCGTGCCACCCGACCTATACCTGGTCGGGAAGGTGTGGGTGATGCCTCGCTTAGTTTCCTCGCAGGGCACACACGTACACGTTAAATACGAGCCTCGATCGGCTCTCGGGTTGTCCCGTGAATCGGCTCACGGAGCCGATCCACCCATGATTCGTCCAAGGTGGCCGAATATATGGTGGTCCTGCTTGATCATGATAAAGCATATGAGATCCACGACGATCTAGGGTTTTCACCGCATAATCGGATCATCCTACTCACGATTGGGCCTCGCGCTCACGCACGGTAAACGTAAGCCAGCCCTAGACAAGGCCTAAAAACCAACACTAGGTTGATCCTCGGAACGTCCCGTCTAGGGGCAGCAAACTACACCCTCGCATGCCGCTGGATCCTCCAACCCTTTGTAAGGCCTAACTATTGCGAGATATTAAACTAATCCTTGATGAATCAAGGAGCGACCGTAACGGATCAGATCTACTAAATAACGATCAAGCGGGGTGCCGCCCCGCACCCATGATGAGGTACAGGGACGGCTAGATGCGCAAGGGTTGCACTACGACAAGCATATGATACTAGGAACAATGCTAACCCTAACACATCTATGATAACTACGTTGCTCGCCATCAAAAAGGCTTCGAAGACGAGCAACGCATGAACAACTAGGCAAGCTCGTGTCGCCTAGATCGCGAGATGCGATCTAGGCAAGCATGGTGCTTACCGGAGGAACCCTCGAGACGAAGGAGTTGGCGATGCGCCGAGATTGGTTTGTGTTGAATGTTGGTTGTTGTTTATTCCATAAACCCTAGGTACATATTTATAGTCCAGGGGACTTTCTAATGTGGGCGTGCACTAAACCGTGCACGAGACAAACTCTAATCTCTACGTAACTTACTATGTAAAGATACACGGGCTAACTAGCCCAAACTTGATAAACAAGGCCGATTCGCGTATTTCTTCCACGTACAATCTTCACGTCCATCTTGATCGCGGCCCACCTCTGACTTGGTCAAATTCTGGTGATAACAACAACGTAGGTGCTTTTGCTGTCGACGATGAAGAATGATGTAGGGATGGTTTTTCGGCCCACAGTTAGATCCACGTTCAGAACGCCTTGCGTTTCTGATGCTTGGCCGTTGAAGTCGCTCAGTGTGACGTTAGTTTTGATCAGATCTGCGTTGGAGCGTCCCAAACGCCGTAGCATGGAGTATGGCATTATATTGACTGCTGCTCCCGTGTCAACCAACATCTTGCCGACAGGCTGCCCGTTGATATAACCTTTTAGGTACAGGGCCTTCAAATGTTTGTAGCTCCTCTCTCGTGGCTTCTCAAAGATAACTGGTCGTGGGCTGCAGTCAAACTGAGCTACTGGCACTTCTTCGGTTCTTGGAGCACAGAACTCCGACGGAAGTATGAACACCATATTTGTGCCAGCCGATGCCTTCGCATCGACTTTTATTTGTTTGGGGCGCCATTCTTTCTTCTGTGGACGGACCTCCGCCTCCAAAGTTTGCTGAATTTTCACGGCCAGATCGAGCCGCGCTTTCCTCAACGTGTATAGGTGCTGCGCCTCGGCTTCCTCCAAGCTACGTAGCCGCTGCACCCTACGCTTTTGGGAATGACTGAGTCCATCAGGGCACCACCTTGGCCGGTGGTATCTATCTTCTTCTTCATCCTCTGACTCCTCGAAATCTTCCACTCGAGATGACTCAGCTCGTCTGTTCTGAGATGGGAGAGGCCCTAGACGCTTGAACACTGAAACGTCTCCGGTGTCTTTCTTTCGCTGTCTATATTCCGGGCAGTTGTCGATTGTAGGCAATCGGCTCATTCCTGAATCCCAGCAATGCTTAAAGAAAGGACAATCCCAGTGTCTGTCCATGTCTTCCTGCTCTCTTGACTTCCCCTTAGCACGGTGCTCATATCCTTCGTCGTTTCTATCATACCGACGATATTTTCCATCGTCTACAGCAGACCGACGATATCTTTCGTCATCTATATCGTACCGCCGGCGTCGGTCGTACTGACGCTCATATTTGTTAAGGAGATGCACGGAGAGCGGTCGTTGATACCGCATGTTTCTCACTTGTTCCTCGGTGATGTACCGCCTGTCATCATATCGGGGCCGGTCGCGTGGGCCGGCCTCCTCCTTTTCCTTGCCACGGGAGTGACCGCTTTCTTCTTTGTCGTTGACGTGGTGGTGCACAGGCCCTGCCATGTTAACGCCGAATGAGAAATCCAGCTGACGCTTCATGGAGTGATCGAGTTCCACCATGTTGACGCCAGGAAACGGTTGCGTGTCTACTTTCATGGCAAACTGACCAAGGATCAAACGGCCTTGTTCTATCGCCGTTTGAATCTGCCTACGCAGCTCTTTGCAGTCATTGGTGATATGGGTGAACGAGTGATGCCACTTGCAGTACGGTCTCCCGTTCATTTCTTGCGCTGTAGGGATTTTATGGCCTTCGGGTAACTTCAGCTGTTTTTCCTTAAGCAATAAATCGAATATCTGCTCAGCTTTGCTTATATCGAAGTCAAACCCTTTTGCAGGCCCTTGTTGTTTCACCCATTTGCAGGACACGGGAGCTGCCCCCCGAGCCCATTCAGCTACGGCTACTTCCTGGTCTTCTGCAGAGTCCTCAACGTCTTCTGTCTCGACCAGGCCAATCGGGCGTTTGAACTTATCTTGGTACAATTCTGGGTGGCGCTGCTCATATAATGTTAATTTCTGAACCATGTGCGCCAGTGAATTGTATTCTACTTGGAAAGCCAGATCCTTGATCCGTGCTGCGAGGCCCACTACTGCCAAATCGACTGCTTCTTTCTCAGTTAAACGAGCCGAATAACATCGGTTCTTGACAGTCCTGAAACGCTGAATGTATTCCGACACCGTTTCTCCCCGCTTCTGCCGCACCTGTGCCAGATCGGCAATGCCCGCCTCGGTAGCTTCGGAGTGATATTGAACATGAAACTGCTCTTCCAGTTGCTTCCACGTCTGGACTGAATCTGGTGGCAACCAGGTGTACCACCCAAAAGCTGGTCCTGTGAGGAATTGCGCAAAAAACCTCACACGTAACGGGTCTGATGCGGAAATCATGCCCAACTGTGCCAAATATCGGCTCACGTGCTCAATTGAGCTAGACCCTTCTGATCCATTGAACTTTGAAAACTCAGGGAGCCGATACTTAGGTGGCAGCGGAATCAAATCATATTCGTTGGGGTACGGCTTGGAATAGCCGACTGTTCTCCTCTTTGGCGAGATGCCGAACCGGTCTCTCAAGATCGTATCGATTTGTTCCACGGTATGAGCTGCAGGGGTTGAGCTTTCATGACTCGTTCCGGTGGCATATTTAGCTAGCCACGCCTGTTTATCGGCGTCCGCTCCGGAGATCCCTCCCCGCCGCAATCTGGTTCGTGCGCGCCAAGTTATTGCGATCCGACACGTATGTGCACACGTATCCATGTGGGATTTCTTTAGGCGGCTCATACAGAAATTGGCAATCGCCGAGATCGCCTCCAACCTTGTAGACGACGTATGCCGGTGAACCCCGTGGCTCCGGAGCTGCAAGCGTGAATGGCAGACTCGCGGTCCAGTCCGGAAAGGTATTTCTCCCTGGTGAGTCCCTAGGGCAGGTCCTGACGGAGAGTACTGATGCTTCATGATTTCCTGAACCACACGAACCGCAATGCGCTCGAAAGCGTTCACCAGGCTCTCAGAATGACGGTGTAGAGAATGAGCCACCATGTAATTAACTTCCTGGCGCAGAGCTCTTGTGCGTTCCTCTGAAGGGAGAGACAGGTCTACTTTATCGAGAACGCCCTCGGGTGAGAACCCTTTCCACCTGATGCCATGTTTACGGGTCCTCTCGAAAGAGCCGATGAGATCGGCTTCGAAGAGAGCTTTAATCTCATCATATTTCTTCTTGTGATCCTCAGGCAGATCTTCGTACGTGATTGGTGTGTCCTCCATCTCAGCTGCAGATGTTGACGCATTTGTTGTAGAAGGTCCCACCGGGCGTGCCAGAATGTGTTGCCTGCCAAAACCCACCGGCGAGCAGCGACGAGCAACACGAAGAGCCGGGAGGCTCCCGTAGACCGCCGGTGGGTCCTGGTCCCTCGGGCGACGGCCCGCAAAACTTCGGCACATGTCCTGGCTATTGCGAGGGCGTGCCACCTGACCTATACCTGGTCAGGAAGGTGATGGATTGCTTTAATTAGTTTCCTGCATGGCAGACATGTAAACATTAAATGAGCCTCGATCGGCTCTCAGGTTACCCTGTGAATCGGTTCAAGAAGCCGATTATCCCATGGTTCATATTGGATCTACGATAACATGGGGATCCTGCTTTATCAATACCAAGTTAAATCGATCTACGACAGTTTATGGCTTTCACCGCATAACTGGAACGTCCTACACGTAGTTGAGCCTGGCAGATATGAAAGATAACAGAAAACTAGTCCTAGAAGGGGCCTAAAAACCAATACAGAATCGATTCCCGGAACAACCCTTCTTGGATCGGCAAACCATACCTTACGCACTACTGCATCATTCAACCCGTTTGCAAGGCCTAACCATGCGGATATCAAACTAATCCTTGAAGAACAAGGAACAACCGTAACAGATTAGATCTACTAAATAAAGACCAAGCAAGATGCTGCCCTTACACCTAAGATAGGTGCAAAAGCAGCTAGATATTTAGGGGCAACATAACTAAGCAAACATATCAGAAACGTATCGATGTAAGCCCCAAAACATCTATGATAACGGTATTACTCGTCATCAACAAGGCTTCAGTACGAGCAACACCAAACAACGAATAAACTGATACTGCCTAGATCGCAAGATGCGATCTAGGCAGCATGACGCTTACCCGGAAGAAACCCTCGAAACAAGGGGTCGCGATGCGCCTAGATTGTGTTTGTTGTGAACGTGATCGTCCTCCTTTTTCAATAACCCTAGGTACATATTTATAGTCCGTGGACTTTCTATCTTTGGAAAAAACCTAACTGTGTACGAACCAAACTCTATCTCTTAATTCTAAACTAAAATGCGATCTACCATAATGTACAAATATACGGGCAATCTAGCCCAAATTCTCGCACGAGGCCGATTCAGAAACCCTTTATGTGCATATCCTCCAAGCCCATCTCAATCACGGCCCATCTTCTGATTTGGCTAAATCTCGTGATAACAAGAGGCGCCCAGGATACCTGTTAGCTGTGGCGACAGTGAGGAGGAGGC
>NC_061514.1:62741552-62866628 GCF_022539505.1 Lolium rigidum | reverse complement strand
GAACCGGCACTTCGGCATCTTGTTAATAGGTTAGTTCCAGAAAACGCATAAATATGACATATAATGTGTATAAAACATGTAGGTATCATCAATAAAGTAGCATGGAACATAAGAAATTATCGATACGTTGGAGACGTATCAGACGTCCGAAATGCGTCGCGCCGTTGGAGATGCCCTAACTATACCAAGATAAAAAGTGGTTCACATGCAGAGTTGGTACATCCAGAAAAGTCAATCTCAATTCTAAGACAATCGTTCAAATCCCATTATTGTTGTGATCCATATTTCGGTAGACACTTGCCTAGCTTCAAAACTGAATTCTTGCCACGTCAACCACGGCTTCGTCCGCAACGCTAAGATTACAGAACAGTGGTACCCGACCCAATAGCTTCTTCAAAATTTCGGTTTCCATAGCAGTGAACTCCCCCCACATCAATTTCTTCATCGGAACCATTATCATCCGAGTTCGATGCATAGTATGAGAAATAACAGATGAAATGATCTATGTTCTCTTGCACATCATATGTGCCCAAATTACCTACATTGTTTTCATTGAGGTCAAAATCATTCTCACCGTCCTCACACTCATCATTATCCATTTCCAATGCTTCGTATTGGTTCTTCGGGGTCAAATTTTGTCTCCCTTCATGTTGGGTCATGTAAGGTTTGCTAATTTCAATTTGGGTCATGGGTGGTGGATTCCTAGCATCGCACACCGGTTTAAGTCAAAGTGCAAACTAGCATCAACCTTTTTGGTGGCAAACAAATCGAGAGGCTTGTCTTGTGATTCTGGCACCGTCTCCTTGTATGCAACCTAATGTTGCTCGAAGTTGATACACATTGACTTCCAACAGATGTGCATTCCAAACCCCATATTATGCCTTCCCTCCAACTCAACAACATCACTTGGCTCATTCCAATTCACTTCAATCCTCACTCACTTGTTCTAAAACCTTTACATAGTTAGGAGTGCGCTCAAACACCAAGTCAAGCTCATCTTGTCCACATGATGAACATGAATAATTCCCACCATCTTTGAAATCATTACAACAACACCTAGGTAAATGTAAACAATAAGTACTCATGGCAAAAACACACAAAATCCTAGCCATATAACCAAACCCTAAGCCTAACCTACAAATTTAACTCGAACTGTAACCTACAAATCTTTAACATAATGATTCATAACAACCATAACAAGCCACCATTGGTCAATGCAACAAGAATCAACCATGCATGTTGAGTCAATTTGAAATGCTAGGGTTTCAAAGATTTGGAGAAATCCAACCAAAACTAAAGGTTCCAATCAGCTAAACTCAAGGGGAAAGGGGGAGAATACCTTTAGGCAATTGTGGATCGAAATCAACAGAGAAAAACTTCAGATTTGGAGAACTTTGGAGAGGGATTTGGGAGAATGAGAGAGGGGAGACGCCAACCTCGAGCTCATCTGTTTCTTGGAGGGGGAATTGTGAGCAGGTGGGGGTGATTGGTTGGGCTGTGTGAAACCCTAAAAGGAGTATAGCGTCTATGTGAGCAGGAGAGCGGCTCTACATAACTGGTGGTTGGGCCCGGGCTGGCCCCGCCTCGCCTCGCTGGCAGGGTCAGAATGGTGCTACAGTGCCTAGCATAGCGCCTTTGGCATCGGTGCTACATAAAATGGTTGGATGGGTAAGATTTGTGAATTTGTTACGTTCAGGGTCAGTTATGTTCATTTTGTCACGCGTAGGTCTGACATCAGCCGGGGCAATCGGGACTCGAAATTTGCCTCCTGATAGGTGCACCGTGGCGCATGGAGGGTTTGGCTCGCCGGGTTGGCTGATCGGTCTATCGCCTCCGTTTGTACCAGTTATTTCAGAGCTATCGTCTGGTAGTGCAATATATATGCGGAATCTGATCTTGGGTGCATATGCACCGATATGTACAAAACACAATTCAAAAAATTAAAAGTCGATTTAAGAAAAAAATCACATGTAGAGGGATATGTTCTATGTGCACACGTAAGGCTTCACATAAAACCGATATATTTTGTGCCTCGTGTAAAAAGACAAAAAAAGAAGTTTCGAGAAATAGATTATTTTAACACCAAAATTTATCTTTTTCACACATGCCACAAAACATGTCAATTTTTTTTACTAAAACATTTTTATGAGCACGTAACATGTCATGATATACACGAGATATTTGTTTATATTTTTTAACATTTTTAAATGTGTTCAAAATGTATTTTAAATAAAGGATGCATATGCATCCTGGTGCATAAATTCCCTGTCCATATGTATGCCACTAGTTTGCTTGTTACTCTACTGCCGCAGATGGATACATATTAGCCGCTGCGTACATCGCATGTGCCATTATAGTTGCGCGGTAGTACTCCAAGAACAAAATGTTATCAAGCTAACTACACCCAAAACAAAAAGTGGTTCAGATGCGGCGTTGGTACATCCAGAAAAGTCAATGACGACGAGTTCAGACAATCCTTGATTGAGTACGTGCGTATACTGCGTACAGAATCATGGCACATGGCTATAGGTGGAGGGACAATCTTGTAGCGTGAATCCTCCGCGACACTACATTGCAATGACCACCGCTAGTTTAAGCCGTGTCGTTCCAAAATCGGTTCAATTGGGGAATATGTTGTCCACCCACTCTGGACAGCGAAGGAGGGCCTCACATGGTGCCCGCTTCACATGTACCACCGTTTTGTACCCACTTGCGCCTTAATCTTCATCCTCCAATTTCGCCATAACTCCACTTATATATTCACGCGTCCACGACACGAGAATATGTGCCTCAGGGACCGATCTGTCAAACATCGTGTTTGGTAGCCAGAGCCTCATTTAGAACTTAATAGGTCAGGCCTCAGAACTGATACGCTTTGCAAATGGATCGCGGGGCAACTTTGACCACTTGTTTGGTAGGCTAGGCTCCATGAGTTGTTAACTACGGCCTACGGGCCAGTTTAGGTTTGATTGGTTATGAAAACACTTTCATGTGTACGTGTGTTCAGTCGCAAAGCAAACACACAATAGTATCTCATCACCATATTTAAATATGGTGAGCTTAGAGCAGGTCTAATAGACCCCGTAAAAGGGGCAAACCCGTATAATAACCGCCGATTTGAGGGTTTCGCGTCTACCCGGCCGTCTAGCACGCCCCGTAAAAACGGCCCCCGCATCGATTTTTGCTGTTTTCGACTACGGGCGGGTCGTCGCCCCTACTTGTGCGGGGTGGGAGCGGGGATAGTGGGCGAAACCACTATCCCAATTCCGAAAGCGCGCGCGGACATTTCGGTTGTCCCCATCCATTTTCCCCGCGCGCCGCCGCAGCCACCCGCGCGCCGCCGCCGGAATCCGTCGGATCCGCGCCCCTCCGCCGTCCGCCGAGCCGCGTCGAGCGCGCGCCGACGCCCGCCGCACCTCCGCCGCACCCCGGCCGAAGTTCCGCGTCCCTCCGCGCGCGCCGCCGCCGTCCGGCCCGTGGTCTTCTCCGCCGTTTGTCGCCGGTGAGTATTCCGCCGCGTTCTTCTTCGTTGCCGCCGGTAAATTGGTCGGATTTCGGGCTGATGTATGGTACCCCGTGGTAGATGGCTTCGGAGGATGTGCACATGGCGGATTTGGAGGCGACGTCGACCGATTGGTCGTCGTCGGATTCCGATGATTCCGACATCGACGAGTTGCTCAACGACGACGAGACGGAGATGATGGTGCTCCTGTTCGGCTTGAAGCAAACGGAGGACCGCTTGAAGCCGTCGGATCAGCGGAAAGGATCCGTGATGGGGCGTATGTGCATTCCGCGGAACCGCGCGCTCGGCCACGAACAGCTGATGCAAGATTATTTCGCCGAGGTACCGACCTATCCTCCCCGCCTCTTCAATGTTGGCACCCGAGTGCAGCCCGAGAGGAACCCTGATCGGATTGAAGCTTTTCTTGCAGCTCATCGAGGCATTGAAAATGCCGAGACTCATCACCAGCTCACCCAAGATTTGATTGATCACCATTGGCAGTTGCATGGCCAATGATTTATTACATTCATTTCCCATTCTTGTATGTGTGAAACATTCATTTCCTATTGTTGTATGTGTAAAACATTTGTTATTTATTTGTTTAATTCTTGTTGACATTTCCGAAAAACATTATTGTAATAATTATGACGATTATTGTGTGATGTAAAACATTTATTTTATGTGAATGGTGTGTTGGTTCTAATATGCAATTTGTCAAAAAACCCTGTTTTGAGGGGTTGACAACTCGGACGAGCTAGCAGACCCCATATACCCACCCCTGGGTATATGGGGTCTGCTAGCTCGTCCGAGTTTTCGGCCGGCGAAAACCCGATACAGGGCCCTCTACTCGCGTTATACGGGGCGAAAATATACGGGGCCTGTTAGACTTGCTCTTACCATCACCGAAGACATACACAAGATCAAAGCAAGCATAAAAACATACTACATATTATATGAACATTTGACATACTACTAACTTGCCCGCTATTGTCAGACTAGTAACACACTTAGATCATCCGAAGCAATATCATACTTACACCATGGTAAGATATCACTGGCACAAAAGGATTGTTTAACAACCTGGTAAGGCCAAGCATACAACCAAAACATCACAAAAACGACTACACAAGCAGGAAGATAACATGCATGGATGGCTCCCTCTAATGGCGATCATCATAATGAGGATCTTCCCAATGGCTTTGACAGTGCCTTTTGCAGCTCAAGATGCTCGCGACGGAGGTGCCATACCTATACAACCAGTACGTCGAAGCTGTTTTCCATGGGGCGAGGACGATCCGTCTACGACCATCTCGGATTTCTGGGCGAACTCACTCCAGCCTTTGATGAAGGCGACCCTCTCACGCCTTCTCCGCAGCTGCACATTTTTATTGCAGTACTTTCCCAGATACAACGGCGTCTTCACCGAATGCCAGCCATTCTTGAGCTTGTACTTCTTGATGAACAACTGCTACATGGAGGGCGGCACGCTCAACGCGAGGAGGTCACTTCTGGAGAGCTGCACGAAGAAGGCTTGGAGCTTCTGCCGGGACTGCGGCCAAGGTTTGCAGAACGACATGGATGAGCCTTAGCACATAGATGTCGTGGTACGCATCCATCAGTGCATCATTTTTTGTCTCGAAGCTGCACCCTAGGCATAATGTATTCAAGACCCTCCATCGGCCCGTCAAGGTACTCCGGTAGATGCTCCCAGTTCTGCAAATGCAATGACAATTATGGCCAGACATAGGAAGGATGATCACAACCCTTACTGGAATCGAAATCAGGGGAATCAAAAACTTACAATCGACCGGAGGGAAAGTTGCCCCGTGCGAGGTGGAGGATGCGTCGATGCTCCTGCTGGTATTCGAAGATGTTCGGTTCCCCATATGGGAGTATGCGTTGCTTGAAGTGCTACGGGTGGCGCCGCTTCCGCCGTTGGAGAAGGTGCAACTGCCGGGGGTTGCCCCGCTCATGGCGTAGCGTGCCACAGGAACGAGACAAACCCCGGCGGCACGCCCATCTCCCTGCTGGAGCCTGCTACACCTGCCGTCATGGCCGTCGCTCTAGTCGTTGCAAACCCCAGGTGCGGGTTTTCTGCCCCATCAGGGAATCCGATGGCCGAATCTCGGGGGTGGCCAAGGCCGCCACCGCCGCGCTCTGCGTCCCCGTCGGACTCGTAGAGATGGAGGATGGCCGATTTAACAACGACATTACTGCTGGGTGAGGCCGCTGACCTTGTACTCGCGGACGGTCCACGCGCGGTCGGAGATCCATAGGGTGTCAGCTTTGCCGCGGGAGCCGTCGGCGGACCGAGCAGAGGGGGTGGAGGAGGTGAGGAGACCATGGAAGGGCAGTTGATGGGACGTGCGGTTTGGTGTTAGTGAAAGCGAGTGAGGGAGAGAGAGAGAAGGCGGTGACTAGAGTGGAGATTGGCGCACGTGACTAATTGCCGCGTCTCTCGCGCTTCTGTTACCTGCCAAAACCCACCGGCGGGCAATGGTTAAGCAACACGAAGAGCCGGGAGGCTCCCAAGGCCGCTTAGTGGACCCTGGCACCTCGCGTCGTCCCGCAAGTCTTCCAGCCACGTCCCGGCGGTTGCTAGGGCGTGCCACCCGACCTAGACCCGATCGGGAAGGTGTTAGATTGCTTCGATTGTTCCCGCATGGTAGACACGTAAACATTAAATACGAGCCCTATCGGCTCTCAGGTTGCCTCGCGGATCGGCTCAAAGAGCCGATCGCCCCATGGTTCACGTTGGATTTGCAATGACATGGGGATCCCGCTTGATCAAAACAAAGCTAAACCGATCTACGACAGTTTAGGGTTTTCACCGCATAACCGGAACGTCCTACGTGTAATCGGGCCTAGCGGATACGGAAGATGATGCAAACTACCCCTACAAGAGGCCTAAAAACCAACATAACGTTAATTCCCGAACATCCCTTATAGGAACGGTAAACAACACCTAACGCACTACCGGATCGTCCGACCCAAAGATAAGGCCTAACTATGCAGATATTAAACTAATCCTTGCGGAGCAAAGAGCAACTATAACAGATCGGATCTACTAAGTAATGAACAAGCAAGATGCTGCCCTTACACCCAGATAGGTGTAAGGGCAGCTAGGTGTCGAGGGACGACATTGCCACGCATATATGCACGAGAAAGCACCAATGCAAGCCCCTAAACACCTAAGGATAAGTAGTGCTGCTCGCCATCAACAACGCTTCAAGCACGAGCAAGCACAAGGTAGACGAATAACGTGTATCGCCTAGATCGCGAGATGCGATCTAGGCAAGCATGATGCTTACCCGAAGAAACCCTCGAAGGAAGGGGTGGCGATGCGCTCGATTTGTGTTTGTTGTGAACGTGATTGTCCTCCTTTTCCGATAACCCTAGATACATATTTATAGTCCAAGGGACTTTCTAATTGAGGCGTGCACCTAACCGTGCACGGGCCAGACTCTATCTGTTAATTCTAAACACGATACGATCTACTATATTACAGATACACGGGCAATTTAGTCCAAACTCTTAGCGCAAGGCCGCTTCGAAGATGCTCCACGTTATATCTGGCCATGGGCAGCCCGGCCCGACGGCCCGGCCCGAGCCCGGCCCGAAAAACTCGGGCCTGGGCCGAGAAATGTTGGCCCGACTGCCGGGCCGGGCCGGGCCTGGGTAGCCCGAAAACAGCGATTAACACTACGGCCCGGCCCACGGCCCGACGGCCCGACGGGCTTGGTGGGTATTTGGCCGGGCCGGGCCGGGCTTGGGCCGTATTTTTTTGCGTCGGGCTTACCTCGGGCCGGCCCGAGGCCCGGCCCGGCCCGACACATGCCCAGGTATACTCCACGTGTATGTCCTTCAAGCCCATCTTCACTTACGGCCCATCTCCTGATTTGGCCAAAATCTGGTGATAACACATGCCCCCCTGGTTTTGGTAATGATAATTTCAAAACCATCCGTTTTTCCTTCGAGGGGTCATGTCGTGGCAGAGCAGAACCGTCGCAGTATTTTCTCATCATGACGACTTGCCTTCCCACCTTCTCTGCACGATTTAACAGTTTTGGCACCACATCCTCGAAAACTGCTTAAGCATTAAATCGCTATATCCCCTTTTATTTAGCCACTTCTTGCAGTTCCCTTCTTCATCCCCTTCGCACTAGCACTTCCAAAAGCCCTTCTCTGCCACCATGTCTTCTTCCTCTGCTTCTTCGTCGGGTCTTTCGGCGCAGTCCTCCCCCTTCCGCGAGCCGACGCCAGAATGGAACCCGGAGGAAGCCCATGCGGCCAACATCCGCCGCGCCATCGAGGCCGGGGACGAGCCGAGCCACAACTTCTCCATTTGGTCAGAGGACGACAAGTCCCTGACCGACGGGGAGAGCGACCTCCGCTTCCTCGCCAATGGGGAAGCGGAGGAGGAAAGCGACGACGACCACTTTCCCTGGGAGGGGGTCACCTCCTCCGAGGAGGTGAAGGAGGAGGAGGAGGAGGACGACAGCTCCTCCGACGAGCCGCCGGCCAAACGCCATTGCCCCTGGCCCGGGAACCTCAGCGACTTCGACAGCGAGGACGACGATGCTGACGAGGAGGATGAGGACAACGAGGGTCTTGCCGGCGGCCGCTACAGCAGCGATGACGAGCCGGCCGGGAGCAGCGCCGACGACGGCGACAACGACGACGACGACGATGAGGGCAGCAACGGCCCCTAGATAGGATCTTAGCCTAGGGCCAGCAGTAGTAGATGGGGCAATGTATCCCCTAGGACTCCCTTTTGAGAGCAATCAGCTCTTTATGTAAGAAATCTCGTTTATCAATGAAGAATTTCCCCAATTTGATTTTGCCGATTTCCTTTATGATGATTCAGCCGATTGTCCTTCGTACTGAGTCCGCCGATTGTCAATTCGGTCAATGCCCAACGAGCCGATGGCAACGCATCGGTCTCTCACGACAAATCTCAGGATAGATCCATCCGAACCTCCAAACTCTCGATCAAACAGGGCCAAGCTACAATCGTGCAAACCCCCAGATCTTGGAAATGCAGATCCAACTGAATGGAATGTTAGACTTAGCGGCAAAACTCCTGAAATAATGTCCATTCTCCTCATTAACTTTAAATTTCAGACATTCTTCTGCCGCATTCTTCTCTTCCTGATCCTCTTTGCCTTCAGGAGAGCCCTAGGACTGTTGCTGGATCAACTCGAATGCTGAAGCTAACACTTTGCAAAACAGGCACCATTTGCCCATAACTGTCCTTGTGATGCTCCATTTCTTTGCAGCAACCAACTAGTCCAGAGCCCATTGATGATCATGGCTCCCTCTTCAAATTCCTTTCATCAGCTCCGACAATTCCCTTCTGCAATAATTCACGATCCCAACAAAATCGGCTCTGCAGAACAAGAAACCTTAAGGGCGAACTGCCCCCGAGCCTCAATCAAGGCGAGGATAAAAGTGGACCAGCCGAAGGGACCATCATCGGCTTCCCAACTGTAATGCAGCGTCAGCCGATCCTGACCAAATCGACTTTCAACGGCAGAGAACCTTCAGGGTGAGCTGCCCCCTCAAGCCACTTCAGCTCTTCATCAAAACAGGGCCGGAAAGCTTACGCCCAAGGAGACAATGCACTAGGACGGCTCTAGAAGGACCAGCAGCTCCCTTGAACTAAGAAGCCTCAAACGTAGTGGCCCTCGAACTCCTCCTAGCTTAGATTGGCTCATTATCTCGGGCAGACTGGCGCAGCTTCTGGTGAGGATGTTTGATGAAGTTGTCACCTTGGTCAAGCCCCAGGAAGAAACGTCACAGCCAATTGGATGGTCACCGGCTGTTCTCACGATCCTAACCTGATCTGCATGCTTACGCAGACGCTGCTGATCTTGAAGATTTGCTAACGGAGCCACCAACCATTCCACTGAGGGGCTCCTTCAGTAGAGCCTCGCTACGTAACTTGATGACTGCTCCATTAGGCTTCTGCTTGTAACAGTCGTATCCCTTGAGTCGATGGCCATGCATCGGCTTTTAATTCTTAAGTCGATGTCTACGCATCGGCTGTGTCCAATTTTTTTTGTATTTTCGGTTTTTTATATGGCCGATTCATTTATGCATCGGCCCCCCACACTTGAGCTGTTCTGCTGGGCATTTGACATCCACCCCAAGCTCTGTATCCTCGTGTCTCATCCATCTACGTGCCCCCCGAGCCGATTCTGTCAAATATTTGATGGTATCAGCTCTTCAGGCATCTGTCGGATCAATGCTGAACACAGACAAAACGCATGTCGAGGATAATTTTGGCCGATCGCGGGAATCGGCCTCCCTTTTCATTGCAATGCCTCGTGAAGGTTTAGCACTTCTTGGTTTCCCACTGTAGCTACGTGGCATGCTGGAGATAAGATCCTTTGCTTTCCCTTTTTTGAGGGCCGATCGTAGGGATCGGCCTTGCCACGTACGTCCAATGTCTTGGACCTGCTACTCTGTCCGGATCACGGATACCATGTTTGTACCAGCCGATGCCTCTGCATCGGCATCAGCCGATGCCTGTGCATCGGCTCTCGTCTGTTTGGGGCGCCATACTTTCTTGGGTGGGCGCGCCTTCGTCTCCAATGTTTGCTGAATTTTCACGGCCAGATCGGGCCGTGTCTTCCTCAACGAGTACAGGTACTGTGCCTCGGCTTCTTCCAGGTTTCGCAGCCGCTGCACCCTACGCTTCTGAGAATGGCTGAGTCCATCAGGGCACCACCTTGGTCGGTGATGCCTATCTTCTTCTCCATCTGACTCATCAAAGTCTTCTTCTTGAGATGACCCAGCTTGTTTATTATGAGGTGGGAGAGGCCCTAGACGCTCGAACACTGAAACTTCATTTGCCCTCCTCCTTTGATGTTTGCACTGCGGGCGGTTCTCGATTGTTGGCAATCGGCTCATTCCGAGTCCCGAGCAATGTTTGAAGAAAGGACAGTTCCAGTGCTTATCCATGTTGTCTTGCTCCCTTGACCTCCCTCTAGCGTGAAGCTCGTACCCGTCGTTGTTTCTGTCGTGCGGACGATACCTCCTGTCCACTGCATCTGACCGACGATGTCTTTCGTCGTCTTCGTCGTGGCGCCGACGTCGGTCGTACTGCTGCTCATATTTGTTGAGGAGATGCACGGATAGTGGGCGTTGATACCGTATGCTTCTCACCTCCTCCTCGGTTAGGTATCGTCTGTCATCATCCTGGGGCCGATCGCGTGGAACGGCCTCCTCTTTATCCTTGCCACGAGAGTGGCTGCTTTCTGATTTATCTTTGCCACGGGAGTGGCTGCTCTCTGTTTTATCTTTGCCATGGCGGCCCACAAGCCCTGCCATATTGACATCAAAAGAGAACCCTGGTTCCCTTATGGAGTGGCTTATGTCCACCACGTTGACGTCCGGAAACGGACGCATGTCTACCTTCATGGCAAACTGTCCGAAAGTTAATCGGCCTGATTCTATCGCCATCTGAATTTGTGTGCGCAATACTTTGCAGTCGTTGGTGGCGTGCGTGAACGTATGATGCCATTTGCAGTATGGCCTTTTGTTCATCTCTTGTGCCGTAGGGATCTTGTGGCCTTCGGGTAGCTTCAACTGTTTCTCTTTCAGTAGCAGATCGAAGATCTGTTCAGCTTTGCTCACATCAAAGTCAAACCCTCTTGGAGGCCCTGGTGGGTTCACCCATTTGCAGGACACAGGTACTGCCGTCCGAGTCCATTCGGCTACTGCGACTTCCTGATCTTCCGCAGAATCTTCATCCTCATCAGTATTGACCAGGCTTATAGCGCGCTTGAACTTGTCTTGGTACAGTTCTGGATGGCGCTGTTCATATAAGGTCAGTCTCGGACCATGTGCGCCGGCCGAGTTGTACTCCACTTGGAACGTCGGATCCTTGAAGGACGCTGCAAGGCCTGCCACGGCCAGCTCGATCGCTTCTTTCTCGGTTAAATGGACCGAATAACATCGGTTCTTGACAGATTCCGAAATGCTGAATGTATTCGGACATCTGTCTCTCCTCGCCTTTGCCGAACTCCGTGCTAGTTCGGCAATGCCAGACTTCGGTAGCTTCGAATGATATTGTGTGTGAAACTGTTCCTCTAGCTGCTTCCATGATCGCACTCGAATTTGGCCGCAACGAGGTGTACCATCCAAAAGCTCGGACCGGTGAGGGATTGCGAAAAGAACCTCACCCGCGGCTGATCCGATGCCGAAACCATGCCCGGCTGGGCCAAGTATCGGCTCACGTGCTCGATTGAGATAGACCCTTCGACCCACTGAACTTGGTGAAGTCCGGGAGCCGTACTTAGGTGGTAGTGGGATCGAGGTCAAACTCATTGGGGTACGGCTTGGAATAGCCGATTATCTTCTTCTTCGGCGGGATGCCGAACCGATCTCTCGGGACCGCACCGATCTGATCCGCGGTGGAGGAAGTAGCAGCTGAGCTTTCATGAATTGGTGCGGTGGCATACTTGGTTAGCCACGCTCGTTTCTCGGCGTCCGCCCCTAAACTCCCCGTTGCTTGCAGCCGTTCCTCCTGCCGGAACAATTGCTCCCGCTCCGGCAATCCCTCCTGTCCGAAGCTCGGATCGCCTGCGTCCGGTTGTTGCGATCCGGCACAAACGTGCACACGTATCCGTGCGGGATCTCCTTGGGCGGCTCATATAAGAGCCGATAGTCGCCCGGATCACCTCCAACCTTGTAGACAACGTATGCCGGTGAACCTTGTTGCTTCGTGGAGCTGCCATGGCGTACGGCAATGGTGGCCTCGATGTGGAGTTGCACCTCTCCCCGGTGAGTCCCTAGAGCAGGTCTCGAAGGGAGTACTGATGCTTCATGATCTCTTGCACCACCCGGAGCGCAACGCGCTCCAAAGCATTTACCAAGCTCTCGGAATGCCGATGCGGCGAATGAGCCACCACGTAGTTGATTTCTGTCGCGAGGGCTGCAGTACGTTCCTCCGAAGGGAGAGATAGATCCAACCCTTCGAGGACGCCTTGTGGCGTGAATCCTTTGAACTCGATGCCGTGCGACCGGGTCTTCTCAAAGGAGCCGATGAGCTCGGCTTCAACGATGGCCTTCGACTCATCGTACTTCTTCTTGTGTTCCGCGAGGAAGATCTTCGTATGTGATCTCGTTCCTCTGCCATCTCGGATGTCGGTGTTGACGTGGATGTTGCGGAAGATTGTCCCACCGGGCGTGCCGGAATGTGTTACTCGCCAAAACCCACCGGCGGGCAATGGTTAAGCAACACGAAGAGCCGGGAGGCTCCCAAGGCCGCTTAGTGGACCCCGGCACCTCGCGTCGTCCCGCAAGTCTTCCGGCCACGTCCTGGCGGTTGCTAGGGCGTGCCACCCGACCTAGACCCGATCGGGAAGGTGTTAGATTGCTTCGATTGTTCCTGCATGGTAGACACGTAAACATTAAATACGAGCCCTATCGGCTCTCGAGGTTGCCTCGCGGATCGGCTCAAAGAGCCGATCGCCCCATGGTTCACGTTGGATTTGCAATGACATGGGGATCCCGCTTGATCAAAACAAAGCTAAACCGATCTACGACAGTTTAGGGTTTTCACCGCATAACCGGAACGTCCTACGTGTAATCGGGCCTAGCAGATACGGAAGATGATGCAAACTACCCCTACAAGAGGCCTAAAAACCAACATAACGTTAATTCCCGGAACATCCCTTATAGGAACGGTAAACAACACCTAACGCACTACCGGATCGTCCGACCCAGCATAAGGCCTAACTATGCAGATATTAAACTAATCCTTGCGGAGCAAAGAGCAACTATAACAGATCGGATCTACTAAGTAATGAACAAGCAAGATGCTGCCCTTACACCCAGATAGGTGTAAGGGCAGCTAGGTGTCGAGGGACGACATTGCCACGCATATATGCACGAGAAAGCACCAATGCAAGCCCCTAAACACCTAAGGATAAGTAGTGCTGCTCGCCATCAACAACGCTTCAGCGACGAGCGAGCACAAGGTAGACGAATAAACGTGTACTGCTCTAGATCGCGAGATGCGATCTAGGCAGACATGATGCTTACCCGGAAGAAACCCTCGAAGGAAGGGGTGGCGATGCGCTCGATTTGTGTTTGTTGTGAACGTGATTGTCCTCCTTTTCCGATAACCCTAGATACATATTTATAGTCCAAGGGACTTTCTAATTGAGGCGTGCACCTAACCGTGCACGGCCGGACTCTATCTGTTAATTCTAAACACGATACGATCTACTATATTACGTGATACACGGGCAATTTAGCCCAAACTCTTAGCGCAAGGCCGCTTCGAAGATGCTCCACGTGTATGTCCTTCAAGCCCATCTTCACTTACGGCCCATCTCCTGATTTGGCCAAAATCTGATGATAACAGCTTCTCCACGTGTGCAACGGTTGCACGAGCCCGCATTCATTTTCACGACAACGAGCTAGGCTCCACAGAAACGGTCGATTCAACCGTTCCTCCCGAAGCAAGCCCAACACTGCTTTAAAAATCGTGCTATGTAACAACGTAATGAACCCTAGGAAACCAAACAGCCAATTTCATCTCCCTGCAGGCGTCATATGTGCCCAAGTTAATTAATTGGGCTAGTAATAACGTACTGGTCGGAGCGACCAGCTCGTGGCGCTGCGGTGGTGGCGGCGTCGCACGCGAGACGCGACGCGGTGGTCTGGCTCGCACGGAAAGGAGACATGGAGGTCATGTGTTGTGCGCGAGGCCGTACAGTCCACAGGCTAGTGCCTTTTCCACCTTGGGCATCATGCTGCCGGCCGCCTCCTCCGCCTTTCCAACTGAATCAGCCGTGTTCGTTTTAATGTAACTTTTAGGTTTGCAAACCAACCCCCGGTCGTCCCGTCGTCCATTATACAGTGCCCAACACCGTGCCATCGTCCCACACAAATTTACCATCCACCACCGTCGATCCGTAGCAGCCACGCCCTCACGGTTAGCACATGTAGAACCTATATAATGCATTGTTAACCGTAAACTAAGCCGATGTGTTTATATTCAATCGTGCTCATCGCCAAAACCGACGCATTGTTCAACGTGGCAGCGTTTAATCGTGTTCTCTAGCTTGTTGGATTCTTCTTGGACGACTCCATTATTGCTGAACGAGTAGATGGCATCTACAGTAGATGCCAGGCCAACGAGCACATTTTTGCTCCCCGTTGTCACCTTCTGTTTCCCAAGCACAAAGCCCAACTGCCAACGCACACCAACGCTTCTCTCATCTAGTCATCTCCCACCTCTCTCCTCGTGCTACTGTTCCAGGTCGCTCAACTGCTGCAGCTCGCCTGCAAGAGACACGGCTCTCCTTTTTCTACCCTTTGTCCCATATTTTCCTCCTTTTCTTCCATCCTCCTTTGCCAGTATTCTACATTTTCTACCATTCGCTTCACTGCCATCTTTCGTATTGTCGCGCTGCGCAGACGAATGCTAGCTGCTCCACCCAAATCCTAGTTGTTGCCGTCTGCTCGCTTGATCTGGACCTTCTTCATCCTCCTCTGCGCCCCTACAATGGCCGGGAGCTTTGACGGGCGGATGCCAACTAGAGGCGTCGAGCAGGTCTGTCAAACTTCTTCCATCTTCTCGAGCTTTCTTGCAGCTTCAGTCCTCTCGACAATCCATTTATCAAATTATTCTGTGTTATTCTTGATCTGAACTGATTCCTACGGATTTGCTATTCTTTTTTTGCTTCATCTGTATTTTCACCATTCTTTTTGCAACTTTACTTTTCTGGTGGTGGTGTTAGGGAAATGCATTCATCTGTACTGCCCGGCTTCCTGAATCTTATCATCTGCTGCAACTTCCATATTCCAGGGTAGCATGAGCCAAGAATGTGATCTGACCCTTCAGTTTTTTTCTTCTATTATCCAGGCCATTATTGCTCTCAAGAAGGGCGCGCATCTCCTCAAGTGTGGCAAGAGAGGAAAGCCCCAGTTCTGTCCATTCAGGCTATCTCCTGTGAGTACTTCAGGCAACTACAGATTTATCATTTATACAGTTACTCGACTACAGTAATAGTTACCTTCCCTGGACACTGTTTTTTGACACTGGAACTACATAAATTTGACGCTCTTATTGGGCTTTTCATGAGTTTCACAGGCAATCAATTCATGATTTTTCTTGGATAGTAGGCAATTAATTCATGGTTGATATACCAGTCTGCACCTAATAGCTAGAGTACAATTGAATACCGATCCATCTTCCAGCTCAAGCCATAACAAAGCTGTTTTCTTCCCCTTGCAGGATGAGACTACATTGGTATGGTACTCCAAAGACAGGGAAAAGCAGCTGAGCTTAAATTCCGTGTCAGCAGTAATTCTTGGACAGAAAACCGTATGCAATTCCTTCCACCCTGACAAAGTTTATTACTACTAGTATGTTTGTTACTCATCGCATAAAACTGCTAGCTGTAACGACTTCAGAGTTCTACAGGTAAACTTCCAGCGTCAGCGCTGGCCTGAGAAGGAACATCAATCCTTGTCACTTATACACAGAAACGGCGAGTGCTCGCTCGACTTGGTATATCTCTTGCTGGATATTATGTCTGTTCGCTTGTAAAAAGATTTCAATGTCCATTGTTCCTCACTAGTATCATGTTGACCCAGATCTGCAGAGATAGAGATCAAGCTGAATGCTGGCATCTTGGCTTGACAGCCTTGATATCATGTCCTTATAGTCCAGCTTCATCAGTTGGATCAAAGAGCAGTAGACAGATGGCCAGTTGTGCAAGTACTCCCCGTAGCTATATTCAGCGAAAGAGCAAGCTATCAGCTGTGTACGACACACCGAGGCTCAGACAGGTTAGCTCTAGAGCTTACATGATGCTGGCTAAGTGAGCTTTGTTTTTGTTTCAGAAATTTCGGTGCGACAAACTACATCTGGCTGTAGTTTGGCTGGCCTATCTGAAGTTCAGATTCAGAGCATGGTCAAACACAAGAATCTTCTGTCTTAGACAGCTGTATCAATTTCAACAAACCATTCTCAGCCTATATAGTATTGAATTGCTGCACTAGCCAAGTTTTTCGAAAGTGCGGACTGTTGGAAAGGGCTAGGCTATATATTTTAACACACCCCCTCACGCCAAGGGGGGACATACGGGCAGACTGTATCTATGGAAAGACCTTAGAGGTGAGATCAACATACGGGGAGAGAGTAGATGTAGGATCGAATAAAGGCCGCAACTATTTGTAAAGTATTAAATAGTGCGTTGCCCGGGTATTGAACTTGAGATCTCAAGGCTCTGACACCATATTGAATTAATGCACTAGCCAAGTTTTCCAAAAGTCCAAACTGTTGGAAAGGGCCAGGCTATATATTTTAACATATAGCATGGCAAATACAGTGGGTATAAAATAAGATCCGCACATAACTATTAGACTTAAACTCTATTGTTTCAGGAGTGGCATCTTAAAGTTGTTCATCTTCTTACGTACATGAGCATTTCTGATCCATGGATTTTGTTATGAAATGTTGGATGTTCTCAGTCAAATTGTAATATTCTTGGGATTAATCGTTTGTTCAATGAATTTCTTCTTGAAGGTATATCCATCTACTATGAGTCCTAAGATGACACAGAAAGATTTCTTTGGTGGTTATCTTGATTGTTCGGAAGCCTTATTTTACCAAAGACAGCGAACTTTTTCTGACATAGACTCCTACCTGGAGAGGCTTACTCCCAAAGTGGCAAATCCTGTCAGACCTGGGCTGAAGGATATTTTGGTTGCTAACAGACATAAGACACAGATAGTTGCTCAAACACCTAAACTGAAAACATTCGAAGGGCCTCGGGTAGCATGCAGATTGGATTCTCTGAAGGATGTTTTTCTCTGGGGCAGTGTTCTTGACAGTATGTCAGGCAGTGAAGATATTTCAAAGGCTGTCCCAAGGTTAGTGGAATCAGCCAAAATGCTTGATGTACAGAGCATTTCTTGTGGGGAGAATCGTGCGGCCATAATCACTAAGCAAGGTGAGGTCTTCTCCTGGGGCAAGGAGACTAGTGGGAGACTGGGACACAAAGTAACTGACAATGTCTCGTGTCCTAGAATAGTCGAGTCTCTTGCCTCTGTACATGTAAAGGCTGTTGCATTTGGATCAAAGCACACCTGTGCAGTCACGGTTTCTGGTGAACTTTTTGAATGTGGTGAAGGAGCTCATAGCTTGGCTAACTGGTTTCCCCATAAATTGTTTGGTCCTATTGACAACATTTCAGTGTCGAAAATTGCTTGTGGCGAGTGGCACACTGCTATTATAGCATCTTCTGGACAGCTATTCACATATGGAGATGGAACATTTGGTGTTCTTGGGCATGGGGATACACAAGGAATTGCTAGACCAAAAGAAGTAGAGTCATTGAAAGGGTTACGAGTGAAATCTGCGGCATGCGGGCCATGGCATACAGCTGCCATTGTTGAAGTAATGAGCAGTTTCAAGTGCAACACTCCAAGCGGTAATCTGTTCACATGGGGCGATGCAGATAAAGGGAAGCTGGGTCACGCCAACAAAACAATGAAGCTTGTTCCAACATGCGTCAGTTCACTCACCAGTTATGATTTTGTTCAGGTATCCTGTGGGATGGCTCTGACTGTTGTGCTTACTTCTACCGGTGTGGTATTTACTGTGGGAAGTTCCAAGCATGGACAATTAGGGAACCCACAGACAGATGGTGAATCTGTTTGTATTGTTGAAGGAGTACTCAAGAACGAGTTTGTTAGAGAGATATCATCTGGTTCTTCCCACGTAGCTGCGTTGACTATGAACGGAAAGGTTTTTACCTGGGGTAAAGGCTCGGATGGACAACTTGGTTTAGGCGACTATGATAATAGGAGTTCTCCTACTTTAGTAGAGGCATTAGAAGGTAGGCATGTTCAGAGTATAGCTTGTGGCTCCAATTTTAGTGCTGCAATCTGTTTGCATAAGGGTATCTCAGTGAAGGACCAACCCATATGCAGTGGATGCAAGATGGCTTTTGGTTTTACTAGGAAAAAACACAACTGCTATAACTGTGGTTCCATGTTCTGCAATTCCTGCAGTACTAACAAGATAGCAAATGCAGCAGTTGCACCGGACAAGAACAGAAGGTATCGTGTATGTGATTTGTGTTTCCGTCAACTAGAGAAAGCCATAAATTCTAGCGAAGTCAGGCAGCAACCAAAGATTAGCAAAGGAGAAATGTTTAAAGCAGAAATAAAGGCATATACACCTAAACTATCACGTTTATTCAAGGAAGCAAACCTCATTGTAGAAAAGATGACTTTGGTACAAGGTTCCAATCAGAGAAATGTGGACTCTGCCATTCCAACTCAAGTAACAACTCAGAGATGGGGGCAAGTTGAGTGTCCTGCTCAATTTGTATCTGCACAAGAAATTTTTCAACATCAGCGGATATCAAATAGTGAGATTTGTGGTGTCTCTTTCTCGCAAAGAATGCAAAACTCTGTAGGGCTGAAGGCAGGTAACTATTTGCGACGGTCTACTGATAGCCAGAGAGAGGACCTAGATATGATGAATATGATACTCACAGAGGAAATAAAGCAGCTTCGCTCACAGGTAATTCATTTTTCGTTGATCAGAATAATCTTTCCCTCTTTGAGAACTGAAGAAAGCTGATGTTCATATTGCTGTTCAAGCAGGTGACTGCTCTTGCAGAGCAATGCCAGCAGAAAAATCTTATAGCTCAAGTGTACAAACAAAAACTTGATGAAACATGGTTAATTGTTAGAGATGAGGTTGCAAAGTCTAAGGCTGCCAAAGATATCATAAAGGTTCTAACTAATCAGGTATGAGCTCCATGTAATCTCATAACATCGTATTGTTAGTATGTTTTCCAGTAAGAAACAGCTAATACGCTGCATGATGGATCACTCCCCCTTGATATATGACTGGTTTGGCTGTTGTAAACTATGCAGTGCAATGCCTTGTCAGAGAAACTTTCAGTTTGCCAGCAATCTGACTCAAAGGTCGCACCTAATAGCATCCCAGGACAAACACCATCACCAGATCATCGGAATATTGCCAGAATAATTGACAGTGATGGTTATACCACGGAAGCAGATTCCACCGCCGCTCCAGTTGACGGTGTGGTCGAGCAGATCGAACGAGGAGTGTATGTCACACTTGCTGTATCCGCAGGCGGAAAGAAAGACATAAGGCGAATGAGATTCAGGTGAGCTCCATTAGGCCTTACTGGTTGCTGCTGCTGATTATCTGCCCATTTTCTTGTGTGATAACCTCGGTTCTTGGTCGTGCAGTCGGAAGCATTTTGGCGAGAAGGAAGCTCAACGCTGGTGGGAAGAGAACAAGAGCAGGGTATATGCAAAGTACAACATTCAGCAATTGGAAACACCACTCCTGAACCACGCTTAACGGTGACCCGCACAAGAATTGTACAGGGCTAACCCGATGCTACCAATGTTGAACTAGTAGTAAACAGTCTTCATCAAGTAGCAGGTGAAATTTTGTAAGCTACCAAGTGATCTAATCTACCTTTTCTTTGCACAATGGGCAGTTAAAACTTACTCTAGATATCCTTCCGTCGGGAAGAAGTGACTGGGTGGCATTCTGGTTTCACCTTTAAACTGGGGTGTAGTTGCAGATTCAGATAGGTTTGATGGTAATGCCATGAGGACACGATGGTTAAATCTAAGGTTCCCTTTGTGTTGCTGGTTGGGATGTCGATTTGCAATTGATGATCCTGATGAAAGAAGCAAAGCTGGTATCAGATCCGTTCTGAATTGAATAGCTTCGCAGAGAAAGCTCTGTTGGTGAGGATACGGTTTCTGTTATGGCGGAGCCGCAGAGGACACGCCACAGAAATCAGATGCAGAACATAAACCACAGAGGCTACAGCAATGGCGAGGGCCCGCGCCGTCGTCGACTCCAGCGTTACCCTCACCGCCGTTCCTTCCAGAAGGGTCGACCTCTCTCTAGCGACCTAATCCGTGCCCGGCACCCGCATAGTCTGGTCGCCGGGTCCTGCAATGCGGCGACATCTCTCCGCCGCCGCCTGCTTCCGCCCACCGAGCGACTCCCTTGGCCGTGTCGCCTCTTGGGTCTCGGCTGCACGTCAGTGGTCGGCATCTAGACGCGCTTCCTTTGATCCAGTGGTACCTATCTCTAGTCGAGGCTGCACATCGAAGGGCTGAACTCTGAAGAACACATCAGGTCTGAACGTTCATCCAAGTGATAGGCGAAGGGCTTAACACTTAACAGCCAGTTAGTTGCCTCTCATACAATTCATCTACCACATCGCAGCATCTTAGCACGACAGGTAGAAATATAAGTCGACTTATTTTTGTCTCGCAGAATTGGGTTCAACCTTGTGACTTGTTCATCTGTCAAAAGCATACAACTGAAGAAGGCTTTGCAGCATCTATGTTCTGCTGCCATGTCATTAATTTACAAATATGAGCTGCATAATTTACATCAGCTCGGTCCTACTACAACTATATAGGCCACCGTTTAGCCTCAACCTCTACTGTTGGGACAAAATTACAGTCGCTCCATGAGGAAGTATGAAAACACAGGATCCACAGTTGTTCTTCCATACGAAAGATCGCTGTGGTTTGACTGGTTTCAGTGTATGCCCTCATGAGCAACAGAAGGAAGGCCCTCTGTGCAGTATTCCATCAGTTCTAGTCATCTGCGCTCAGCATCATCGCCATCTATGGTAGCGCTGTGACAGCGGACATTTACAGGCACAATCTCGTCATCTCTCCATCCGCCTCCTCGGTCACAGCCTGAGGCTGCAACACCTTGCTTTCAGCTGCGCACCTCTTGTATGGCATGAAACCTCGTTGCTGGACTGAACTCGGGGCAACAAATTTTCTGAAACCTGCAACAGGTACCAATTTGTCATCACCGCCGTCTGCTTCAGTGCATGATTCTGCAGAATTCCGAGTTGTTTGTTCAGGCACACTAGTGGAGGCCGTGTTTGACTCCGCCCTTGATGCTTCCCTCTGCTTGTTCTCAGCTTCGGAAGGTTGGGGCACGCTTCCACCGTTGTAGCTGAAGAAAACTGCCCCTTGAGGAACATAATACATGAACTGCTGCGCGTTGGCCATCCATGGGCTCCATGCGTTTGCTTGTGGCGCACCAGGGGAAGAGAGGTTCCCAGCTCCACTAGCGGGCGTCTCAGCTGAAGTATCCATTTCCATATCTGCGACAGTTTGCAGGCTGCCGGTACTGGGGTCTGCCTGCTGGTGCGTATTGTTCACCGCAACTGTCTTCCCGAATAGCTTGATCTGTGGAGCTTCGGATGTGCCACACACCACTTCTTCTGAAGAAGTACTGCCCTGAAATACATAATTTAAGAGTTCATCAGAACTGAGAAGTTAACAGTTGTGTCAAGTTGTCAACTATAGATCGTACCGTCAAGCAACAAAATCACTGTCAATACTAGGTGTTTCTAAAAAAACAGTTTCAATAATTACTAGATTGAAGATATATTTTTTTACCTACAAGATACCAAGATCGCTGTCAACAATCAAAGAGTTACTATCTTGTTGATATTTTCATATCGGGTGCCTATCCTAGGAAGATATAAAGAAAAATAAAATTTGCTTTCATGTCAGCTAGGATTAGTACCTGACGAACATCGGTTGGTGGCACTTGCACAGCAGCCTCAGCGGTGTCTACGCCTGGCGTGGGGCACCTCTCTTCGATGTCAATCGTCGACGTATCGCTGTCGGAGCACTCAGAGGCTATCTGTGACGCGGTGACCACAGAGGTCGGCGAGCCATTCCCCTGCTCGCACACGGACTGCACCTGCCGGTCAGGCTTGTCGAGCCGTGGGAGCGCGTGGGCGTGCTTCCCCGGGGCGCTCCTGCGGTTGCACGGGTACGGGTGCACCGACTTCCTCTTGGGCCGCGGCGGCGGGATCTGGATCGGCGCGTCGGCGCCGGCGCCGGAGCTGTTGTCGCCGGACGACTCTCGTATGACCTTGGAGAAGAACTTCTGCGCGTGGCTCCTGATCTGCACCGCCGTCTTGGTGCCGATGTGCTCTGCAGTTGGGAAAAGTTTCCGTTTGTCAGATAAAAGGCCTGGTTTGCTACAGCAGACAACAACATGGAGCTTTTTTGGGGAGGGAGAGGAAACCCACCTTGTATGCGGCGCCAGGCGCGGCCGTGGAGCTGCATGGCTTCCAGGAAGAGCTTGTGCTCCTCCTCCGTCCACTTCTCCCGCTGCTTCGTTATCATGTACGGCTTCCGCGCCTTGGGGAAGCGCGCTCCCGCGAGCGTGTCCATCTCGCTGGGATTCCTCAGATCTCCCATGATGTCTTGATCATGACTCGCGGCGGTTTCCTTCAGGAGGAGAAGGAGATGGTTTTGTTAGACTAAATTTCGAGTAGGCGAAATAAGATCTGAGCATCAATTTTCCGCTTGGTCGTTTTAGTTCCTTTTGGGGAACCATTAATTTGCCGCGAAGCAAAGCTTCGATGGATACGTTTTACTCCATGATCCGCCAAACGATCCAGAAGGAACACAGACGAACAAAAGACGAGGAATTACCTGAAATCGAGCCATATCTTCAGATTCCTGAACCGAAGTATAGCAGCTTTGCCAAATCTCGCTCCGACGACTTCACACGACCAAGAAGAGAAACAAAATCACCAACTCCTGATTTTATTTTTAGTTTCCAGTAGCTGATGCTACCTGCTGAGGAGGAGGAGCAAAGCAAGAAGAAGAGAGGGGAGTCTGCAAGAAATGAGGCGTGCGGTCGACCAGGAGGGCGGGCGGGGAGGAGAAAAAGGGCGAGGGCAGGGGCGCCACGTCGGAGTGGATTTTTCCACGCTTTACGCTTTTGGCGGTGCGCTTTTCTGACTCGCGCAAATATCCTACACGAAAAATCTGCGGGCCGCTCGATTCTTGTGGCTCTCAGTTCTTCACCTGCCCGTTTGCATGTTTGGTAGTGGAGCGCTAGCTTGCGGGTCACAGCTGGATGTTTGCTACGTGGGTCGTAGTAAACCCATGTGCTTTCGTGGGGTTGCACGAAAATGAATGGATGGTCCTCTCTCTCGTCGTCTGCTCTATCTATCCGTCTCTTTTCGCTTTTTGAGTGCCGTGTGTGCGTGATTTACTAACACGTCTGATGAGTGTTAAACTGGTCATAGCGAGGAGTACAATATCGTAGTGATATCATATTTATTTGTTTGCAAAACCGAAATACGAATTTATGTATGTATGCATAGTTCTATGTTCTAGGACACGTGTCTTCTGATCAACCTCTTTTGGATTCTTAAGACCACCCTTATAGTAGGATACCATCTGCTTTGAGTTCTTCATTATCTCCTTCGAGGGATTTTTAGGATCGTTCAGGCTATTTTAGTCTATTTTGACTTTTAGGGAGATGGTTAAGGACCTCAGAAGATAGAGGAGAGCGCCAGACGCAGATTTTCGGAATACTTCTACGGGGATTGCTGATTTATATACCACCTATGTATTCATCGATCTATCTTTGTGTCACGTCAGCTTTTTTTTATCAACATGACACGCATGATACTCCGACTAAGGGCAGCCTTAGTCAACCTATTACTTCGCAAAATATCAGTGGTAGCATAGCTTGTCGACGAGCGGAACTAGATCTCAGAACCTCGCTAGAATTTCAGCCGACGATGTTGGTAGCGAATAAAATTCTGCTTTGCGAAAAGCAACAATAAAGTGCTACACGATCTTTTCGAAGGATATTTGCTGATCTTTAGACTTCCGAGGATTTCTTCCATCTAGTTGACCAAGTTACATATACCACGACAATCAGTAAATAGGGGGTTTGTGGTTTCCAGTCTATATGAAAAATCAACAATTTGTAAAGTTTCGATCAATATGAAACTGATATCGAAACATAATTTCATAGTGCATGCATTTCGTACCGTAGATGATGAAGAAACTTTACAGTGTTGAGTTTGGCTAAATATATTGATATTGATTTAGTATTTTAGATGTTCTTTTCTTGTAAAAACTTGATAAAAGTTAGAATACATTGATTTTTGACTAATCTTAGAAGCTTTATATTTTAGGACGAAGGGAGTATTTTTTTGAAAAAAAAAACAAGGAGGAGTAGTACATAACTTTTACACTATGCATAAGCGTATAAAAAGTAATTATTCTGAGGATCGGATGGACGCTTGTTAATTATGGTTCCATGCATAACACAGGTGCTAGATAATTAGATATTTGTGTCCTCTTTTGCCAGATGATAAAGTGGTGCGAGAACACGAGCATCCAGCGCTTCACACGCCCCAAAACAAGCAAAAACGAAAAGGGAAACCAAGAAATATCATGTACTAGCTCCCCTCCTCCGGAAATATCATGGAGTTGGCTCTGGGGAGAAGTACAGTATCTCTTTAACAGGTCGACAAGGCTCTGTCTACTTCTGGAATTGATTCCTCCAAAAGAATGGAGTTGCCTATACAAATTTATGTATGTACATGATATATTTGTTATTAAATGGTTCTATATGTATATGCTAGGACACGATATAGTGTCATGATACCACCTATGTATTCGTCATTAATCTATCTTTATGTTACCTCATCTTTTTTTATCAACATAACACATTAACACGCATGATACTCCCACTAAGAGCAGCCTTAGTCATCCTTGTATTATTTCAATAAATACCAGTGGCAGCCTAGCTTGTCGACTAGCGGAACTATATATCAGAACCTCTCAAGTTCTAGCCGACGATGCTCGCATCGAATGAAATTCTGCTATGTGAAAAGCAACAATAAAGTGTTACACGACCTTTTCGAAGGATATTTGCTGATCTTTAGCCTTCCGAGGAATCATTCCATCGGTCGATCAAGTTAAATATACCAGGACAATCAGTAAATAGGAGGTTTGTAGTTTCCAGTCTATGAGAAATCAACAATTGGACCGCGCATCTTTTAGCTTAGTCCTTACGGCCTGTTACTCATGCGCTCTTCTATTTACATCTCCAAATCTATACACCCGCTTGTACGAATTAACTGGCATTTTATCTTTAGATGGAAACAGATTTCTGATCAACTATACATATAATACCGACGGCAATATGAAATTGGTATTGAAACATAATTTCATAGTGCATGCATTTCGTACTGTAGATGGTGATAAAACTTTATAGTGTTGAGTTTGGCTAAATATTAAACAAGGTATATTAAAAAAATAGAAAGGAGTTGTACGTAACTTTTACACTATGCATAACGTGTAAAAACTGATAGGGACCGGATGGACGCTCGTTAATTATGGTTCCATGCATAATACATGTGCTAGATATTTGTGTCCTATTTTGCAATATGATAAAGTGGTGCGAGAACATGAGCTTCCAGCGCTTCACACGCCCCAAAACAAGCAAAAGCGAAAAAGGGAAAACAGGAAATATCTTGTACTAGCTCCCCTCCGCTAGAACTATCATGGAGCTGGCTCTGGGGAGAAGTATATATCTCTTTATCATGTCGACAAGCCCTGTCTACTTCTGGAATTAATTCCCCCCAAAACTGAGTTGTCTACCCCAAGCAGAAAAACACATATTCGGCTCCCCAAATATCAGAGGCTCCAGGACGGCACTGCTCGGATGTATAGGTAGAAAAGCGCAGTGGTGGTGGGGCCATCCTCTCGCTTTTTTTGACAGGTCGAAGCAACCAAAGTTGTGCGAGCTGTCACCTCCCACGTGGAACCCCATTGTTTATTGCACAGAACCGGACTATCCTCGTCCACATGCTCGCGGAGAGTGGGTTGGGCACCGCTTGCAGGTTGATGTAGAAATATTCCCAGCCACATCCTGACGGAGGAGCGGAGCAACCATTGCCAGTGGACTGATCTATTTCGTACATTATCAAATATATGTTATATTCGTTTATTTAGTTGGTCTGTGGATAGATCTTGTAGATAGATTAAAGACTCTGGTGCTCCACTGATTTCTTTGGAGATAAACCTGACGGCCATACCCATCCGATCGGCACTAGCCATTTTTACTTTTTTTTTCAATTCATTAAATTAGAATGTATGGATAACAAACGATTGTTGAAAACTAAATAAATTTAGATAGTTTACAACCAAATAATCAGCATAGGTCACAATCAAATATAATTCACAAGCAAATAAAAATAGGTAAAATGGGAGAAGATGATTACCGGTTTCCAACATGTGCCCACATATACTCAAATTTTTTTAAGACTTAAAGGTTGATCGTGAGCGTGGTGATCGTGGATCTCATAATCAACATGGAGGAGCTGTTCAAGCAATGATGCCACATACTATGGCTTAGCTAATTCACCATGAGATTGCCACCCATCGTTAAAACTGCTACCATCCTTAACGTTCTTGTTGTGCATGATCACACAAACATCCATCATCTCCCACACAGTCTCAATGTTACATGTTCTAGCAGGATGCCGACACAATAGACTGTTAAAATTGAAGCATAGTAAATAACTGCTTCACATCCGGTAGTAATCACGAAACATTTGATGTGGGCACACCCTAACGAGTACCCACCGTTACAATACTTGGTGCGGTCCAACTAAAAGCCCACGATGCCCAAGAAGTATTGGCGGAGCCAAAGCCTAGAAACCTAGCGTATGAGGCAAGACAATGCCCAAGTCAAAGAACAATAGAGTTTGTATCTAACTTGTAAACCGACGTGCAAACGATACATGAGACATAGGCTGAATTTGATTTCTCAAAAATCGATCCCTTTACAAGGGCTAGGAGGGATCGCCAGAGAGGACGACCTCAACCACCACTAGAACAACGAACCAGAAACCCTAGCTACACAACATCGTCAAAGCCATCAAGGCACCCCTATAATCATATGCATCAATCAAAGAACATACAAGTAACATGTAAGGTTTTTCATTTGGGTTCTTCCCTAAAACTCAAGTCTATAATCCATGGCCATTGCCGTGGTTCCCCTTTACATCACACGCATAATTAATGGCAGGTGTTGAAAGGGGTGCTTATAAAAATAGACCAGCTTTGTTTAAACATTGATGCTTATTTGTACTTTCTTTTTCTAAATACTCCAGTAAACATCTCTCATTGTACATGGCCTTAAGTCAGGTTCTATGCACACAGTGCTTAGATATTTGCCTCTTTTTGCCATGATAAGATAAAGTGGGAGGGACCGAAATATCAGCTTCACAACCTAAAAGAAGCAAAAAAGAAAAAAAGAAACTAAAAGGGCAATCAGAAATATCAAGGAGCTCCCCCGTGAAATATCTTGGAGCTTGATCTGGGAACAAATATCTCTTCTCCAGATCGCACAAACCATTCTGACTCCGTCTACCTCTCGAAATTCACTCCTTCAAGGCTGCAAAACTGTAATTTCACTCCTCCAGCAAATACAGATATTCTGATCCACAAAAATATCAGAGCGCCAGGATGGGAACCCTGCCGCTTCGCTGCTTGGATAGATGGATAGATAGAAAAAGCGCAGGGGCGGTGGGCCCTTTCCCGTCGATTTGTCGACACGTCAAATCCCCCATGCTGGCCGAGCACTGTTTACTGCACTTTTTCGTCTCCGACTGGGCGATCCGTGTCCACATGTTGGGTTGGCACCGAAAACTTGCCCACCCACAGCCACATGCTGCTTGCTCCACTGACTCAGCGAGGCGGAGGTGCCACGTCGGAGAGGACTTTTTTTCCCTCGCTTTTCGCCGGTGCGCTTTTCTGGCTCGCGCAAATATCCTACGGGAAAATTCACGCGGCCGCTCGATTCTCGTGGCTCTCGATGCTAGCGGACGTTTCGCAGGTGGATATATAGTGCTAGACGTGGGTCGCGGTGCACCCATGCGCTTTCGTGGGGTTGCACGAAAATGAACGCGTCCCTTCTACCACTATCCATCCACCTCTTTTTCTAGCGACACGTTCGATGGGTGTTTTTAGGCAAAAACATCACATGCTGCCTAGCTTGGCGATGAGTGAAACTAGATCGTACTATATATAACTTCTCGAATTTGAACTAAGGACTTTGGTAACAAGGAACTTTGTTTAACACCAATAGTCCGTAAAATTGCTTGGATGCATCACCCAGCCTTACCCTTTTTTTAACAAAAAAGAAGAACTGAAGAAGTAAATTGCAGATATTCAACAACTTGGTTTTAGTTCCTACATATGAACTCACAATTAATTGTCGGTTTAGAGATAACCATATTATTTTCTAGGACAGTTGACACCTAACACTTGTTAAGTTTACTTATATGTACACAATGCTTATATATTTGCCTCTTGTTTTGCAATATAATTTGCGACAGACACAAACATCACCCTCAAACAAAAAAAAATATGCAAAGGCCCAAAGGCAAACTAGGAATATTCAGGATGCCCCCTTCCTAAATGTCCTGGAGCTCGATGTGCTAAGAAATATCTCGTCATCATATCCAGCTCTCCATTGCGTAGAGTAGTAGTAAAGTTTTCAAGATTGTAATGCAAATTTTTTCCGAAACGGGAGCCTCACCCGAGACTGTGCATCAATTGATACACGGCCTTTTATTTATTAAAAAAGGTTTAAAGTATGAGGTAATCTAAAGTTTACAATCATGGATGAAACAAGATCGATACATGAATCAATCAAAGGAAGATGAGACACATAAAAAAGCTATCCATTTGATAATATACCAATGTGTCGCCACCAACTAACCCGGAAAAAGAAGTCCGCAGCAACCGTCAGGAGCCGGTTGCATCTAGGAACCATGTCCCTCGCTGATCCTATGGGAGTAGGAACGCCCATAACTGAATCCAGTGCGCAGTTCGACGAATAACCTACAAGAAATTGATAGACTTCTGTTTCTTAAAAACCATGTCATTTTGACATGTCGAAATAGACCAACATAATGCTGAGATACCAATTCGTATCCTAGCCTTATCAATTTTGCTAACTCCATTTAACCAGTTGCCAAACATACTATTAATATTGCTAGGGGACAGAATATTATAAGCAAAATATATCATGCGCCAAACTATCTTTACAAACGGACAAGTAAGAAACAAATGCTCCACTATTTCATTAGAATCACAAAACAACTTTTCTGGCAACCATTTCAATTCTGTTTTGCTAAATTATCCTTAGCTAGCAAGACTTTGTTACGAAGAAACCACATAAATTTTTAAAGGGATTTTAAGTTTTCATAGATATTTACGAAGAAATCTAGTATGCTCATTCATTAAATCAAGATACATAGATTTTACCGTAAAGAGACCAACATCCGTTAAAATGTAACTTCTCTCTCATTTTTTGATACAGTACTAAAATTGTAGCAATTCGATATACTCCCTCCGTCCCAAAATATAAGGCATCTAAGTATTGGTCAAAAGTCAAACATTACTAATTTTTACTAAATATTTAGAGAAAAATAGTTACATCTACAATATCTAATGGACAGAATAAGAAAATATAATTTATGGTGAATCTATTGATACTAATTCAGTATTGTAAATGTCTATATTTTTATGTATAAACTTTGTCAAATTTAAAAAAAACGTTGACTTTCAACTAATCCTTAGATGCCTTATTAAAATTATAGCAATTCGATATAGATAGCAATTTAGTACCCGTTAGAAATCTTTGTTCCTAGATTATTGCTAAAACATGCAGTTGCTCAGCTGATAGCTCACTCAATCAGCTGGACACAATTATGTACTGCCGTCTCAAGCCCATTTTAATATTCGACCTAGTGCATGAGACGTGCTCTCCGTTAGGGCATCTCCAGCGGCGCGACGCATTTCGGACGTCCGAAATGTCCGTTTGCGTCGCGCGGTGGACGCGAGACAGACCGTTTTTGTCCGCGCGTCCGTTTGCACCCTGGGGTGGCTCCAGCGGCGCGACGCATTTCCGCGTTTGCACAAATATGAAGTTTTGAAACAACAAATAGGATTTCAACAAAGTCATAGTTATTACATTTAAATTTTGAAAAGTCTACATCAAAATAAGATACTAGTCCTCTAGGCATGATCTTCATGGCTAGCCATGGTCCATTGATGCTCAATCAGATCCGTCTGCAGCTGTCGTAGTTCCAGACGCCCCGTAGAATGACCAAGAACATGTCCCTTGACATCCTGTATCGGCGCCGGAACATCTTTTCCGGGTAGATCGGATTGGTGAGGTGGAAGTAGTCCTTGTGGAGGCGGGCCTGCCCTGCCACTCTGTTGCGCGGCAGGTTTTTGGAGCGCCCCTTCACAGAGCCCCGGTGCTGCGGCCCCGGGTTTGAGTTGAACTCGTGGATCATGGAGGCCGCAGTAGTTGCCAATGTCTGCGACGACTGATCGGACTCGTCGTCCGAAGAGGAGTCAACGATCTCCGCACGGAACTTCTCCACCATATGCCATGCGTCCATCTGCGTCGATACGAACTGTTGATCAATGGCCGCACACAAATCACGCCGAAAAAGGAGAAGGAACCTACCGGCGCAATAGGTCGAACAGGTCGTGGGCGGCGCGGAAGGGCGGCGCAACCGACAACGTTTCGCCCGAAAACAGCCGACAGGTTCGCGCCGGAGCCAACCCCGAGCACGATCCTGCTCTCCCGCGCGGCGACAATGGTGCTGGCGGCGAGTACTGCGGCGCTGCGGCGAACGGCGGGGATTGGGGCGGGGGCGTCGCACTACGGCACCAACGAGGGTGAAAAAAGAAATCAAGTCCAAGCGGTCGATTTTGCTCTCGCTGACTTGCGGGACCGGGTAAGAAATGGAGGACGCTCGCCGCGTCCGCCGAGCGTCCGTGGAGACGCAAACCTGCCGCATATTTGGGCCAGGTTTGCGTCTCCGCGGACGGGCCGGTCACTTTGCGTCGCCCCGCTGGAGCAGGGCCCAGACGCATTTCCGGTCACGGCGGACGAAAACGGTCGCTCAGCGACCATTTGCGTCGCGCCCGCTGGAGATGCCCTTAGTTAACATCCTGCGGTGAATCTTTGGATAGGATATGGCTGGATCACACTCCACTCAAACATAGCGTAGCCGGGCAATAATTCAGGAGCACTTTAACTGCCGTCTATAGGTTCGAGATCGAGACACATTCTCCCCCCTTTTGGAGAACGTGGGATGCTTGGATATGCTAGCTCGGGCGGCTTATCCCTCTTTCTTTACAACCTTGGCAGCTCTACGGCTCAAACTGTACAAGGTTTTCGTCACACAAAAGCTATATGAAAATCCGACTTGCAGCAAATCGACTCCCGCTTCTGAATAAAGAAAAAGAAAACGTCTGGCCAGTGGCGAGAAAGCAGTTGGCACGAAGCACGTACGCACACCAGAGACTACTGCCAGCATCGAATGGTTTGTGGCGGAGAGGGGACTTTCATTTGTGTGCACTGAGTTTTGGACTCGTGGCCGTGCCATTTCTGCCGACCGGCGGTCAGACGTCGCCTTTCTTCCTTGAGCTTCTTACTGCAGTTTTATGCTACCGATGGAGAGTTTCAATGAACTCCCGAGAAAAAATAGTGACACGTATGGATGGCTTTGGGATGCATCTAAAGGTATAATAGATGTCCCCCATGGGGAACTCACAGCGATTTCAGCGTGTGAACCGTCAGATCTTCCCATGGGTGAATCTGGGCTGTTCATTCTGGGCAGAGAAAGAGGCACTGATTGGCCCTCCTGGCGCGTGGGCGTTTCCACATTGGTTCCTCCACTAGCTATCCCCATGCAGCGGTCGTTTCTTACCCGTCTCTGGCTGCTCGTGGGCCCCACCTTCGCCTGACCCCGCTCATCAGTCGCAGCAGGTGGCATTTGATTCGGTCGAGCGTGGCGTCAGGGGAGGAGGAAATATCTCCACTAGCAGGGGTAGAGTAGACATTGGCCACGAGTGGTTGTGCGTGAGACAAAAATCAGAGCCCACCGGCCAAACCCAATTCATTTCCACCAGCCACATCTCTCCTCTTCCTCCTCCCCCCTCGCGTCCCCCATCCCGCCGCCACCTCTCCCTGCCCAGCTCCTCCTCTGCATCGGTGCCGCCACCACCTCTCATCCTCCCGTGCTCCTCCCTGCCTCGCTGGTGATCTCCTTGGAGCGGAGAAGGAGAGCGGCGGCTGGCCGCCTTGGAGCAGCACACGATTGTTGCAGGCTGTACCACCCATGGCCGACCGCTCGTCTTGCGTGGGGCTCGACCTCACGGATGACCGCCTGCTCCTCTGACACCACGTCACCGGTGGGCTTCTTCATCGCCGCGGAGTCGAGCAGCTGCAGCCGGCGGTCAACGCGGGGGCCTGTAGATCCGCCGTCGTCCGCGTCTTGCGCGCACTCCGCCTGCGGTCGGGGTCGAGCAGCTACAGCCGGCGGTCAACGCGGGGCCCTGTAGATCCGCCGTCGCCCGCATCTTCCGCGCGCTCTACCTGTGGCCGTAGATCAATGGGCCATCATCTTGCATCCGTGAGAGCAGGTACTGCCCGTTGTATGTCACCTGCTATTTATTTTGCTTTTTGTGTGATTTGCTCAATTCCTGGATACTTTTGTGTGTCTTGACTCGGCAGATTGGCTCCTCTCTCAACCTCTCCATCGCACCATGATGTCTACGGGTGCTTCTATTCTTGTAGACGGTGTTGGGCCTCCAAAAGCAGAGGTTTGTAGAACAGCAGCAAGTTTTCCCTTAAGTGGATCACCCAAGGTTTATCGAACTCAGGGAGAAGAGGTCAAAGGTATCCCTCTCAAGCAACCCTGCAACCACAAAGTAAGAAGTCTCTTGTGTCCCCAACACACCTAATACACTTGTCAGATGTATAGGTGCACTAGTTCGGCGAAGAGATAGTAAAACACAGGTGGTATAGATGGTGGTAATATTGCGGAAAGTAAAGATGCAGTAAAACAGTAAACAAGCGGCGCCAGAAAATAGCTTGCTGGCGTGGGAAGCAATTCTTTATGGTGGAAACAAGGCCTAGGGATCATACTTTCACTAGTGGACACTCTCAACATTGATCACATAATAAATAAGTTCTCTTTCCTTTGTGCTACATATACTCTTGTTGGATGATGAACACCACTAATTGTGTAGGATTACACGAACCCTCAATGTCGGAGTTAACAAGCGCCACAACATTCGATATTCATGTTTAAGTAACCTTAGAGTACAATAGATCTTTGCAAAATAAACCAAGTACTAACATAGCATGCACACTGTCACTATCACACTACGAAGGAGGCATAGATCACATCAATACTATCATAATGACAATTAACTCCACAATCTACAAGAGATTATGATCATAATCTACGACAAGAACTACACGATGCACACACTGTCACCATTACACCATGCAGGAGGAATAGACTACTTAATAACATCACATGAGTAGCACATAGATAAATAGTGATACAAACACATTGCAATCATAAAGGGATATAAATAAGCACTTCACTATGCCATTCATAACAGTGAATAAGTATTCTGTGAAATATAGCCTAAAAGACCCACACGGTGCACACACTCGTCACCTTTACACACGTGGGACAAGGAGTCTCCGGAGATCACATAAGTAAAACCCACTTGACTAGCATAATGACATCTAGATTACAAGCATCATCATATGAATCTCAATCATGTAAGGCAGCTCATGAGATTATTGTATTGAAGTACATAGAAGAGAGATGAACCACATAGCTACCGGTACAGCCCCGAGCCTCGATGGAGAACTACTCCCTCCTCATGGGAGCAACAGCGTTGATGAAGATGGAGGTGGTGTCGATGGAGAAGCCTTCCGGGGGCACTTCCCCGCCCCGGCGGCGTGCCGGAACAGAGACTCCTGTCCCCCAGATCTTGGCTTCGCGATGGCGGCGGCTCTGGAACTTTTCTCGTACCGTGGCTTATTCGTCCCGGGGTTTAGGTCAAGGACCCTTAAATAGGCGAAGAGGCGGAGTCGGAGGGTCGACGAGGCGACGACACACTAGGGGGGCGCGGGCCCAGCCCTGGCCGTGCCACCATGTCGTCTGGGCCCCACAGGGCCCTCCTCTGGTGGCTCTCGGGTGTTCTGGATGCTTCCGGGCAAAATAGGAACCTGGGCGTTGATTTCGTCCAATTCCGAGAATATTTCGTTACTAGGATTTCGAAACCAAAAACAGCAGAAAACGAGAGCCGGCACTTCGGCATCTCGTCAATAGGTTAGTTCCGGAAAACGCATAATAATGACATATAATGTGTATAAAACATGTAGATATCATCAATAATGTGGCATGGAACATAAGAAATTATAGATACGTTTGAGACGTATCAGCATCCCCAAGCTTAGTTCCTACTCGTCCTCGAGTAGGTAAACGATAACAATGATAATTTCTTAAGTGACATGCCATCATAATCTTGATCATACTATTGTAAGCACATGTAATGAATGCAGCGATCAAAACAATGGTAAATGACATGAGTAAACAAATGAATCATAAAGCAAAGACTTTTCATGAATAGTACTTTCAAGACAAGCATCAATAAGTCTTGCATAAGAGTTAACTCATAAAGCAATAAATCAAAGTAAAGGTATTGAAGCAACACAAAGGAAGATTAAGTTTCAGCGGTTGCTTTCAACTTATAACATGTATATCTCATGGATAGTGTCAATGTAAAGTAATATAACAAGTGCAATATGCAAGTATGTAGGAATCAATGCACGAGTTCACACAAGTGTTTGCTTCTTGAGGTGGAGAGAGATAGGTGAACTGACTCAACATAAAAGTAAAAGAAAGGTCCTTCAAAGAGGAAAGCATCGATTGCTATATTTGTGCTAGAGCTTTTATTTTGAAAACATGAAACAATTTTGTCAACGGTAGTAATAAAGCATATGTATTATGTAAATTATATCTTACAAGTTGCAAGCCTCATGCATAGTATACTAATAGTGCCCGCACCTTGTCCTAATTAGCTTGGACTACCGGATCATCGCAATACACATGTTTTAACCAAGTGTCACAAAGGGGTACCTCCATGCCGCTTCGTACAAAGGTCTAAGGAGAAAGCTCGCATTTTGGATTTCTCGCTTTTGATTATTCTCAACTTAGACATCCATACCGGGACAACATGGACAACAGATAATGTACTCCTCTTTAATGCATAAGCATGTGGCAACAATTAGTGTTCTCATAAGAGATTGAGGATATATGTCCAAAACTAAAACTTCCACCATGATTCATGGCTTTAGTTAGCGGCCCAATGTTCTTCTCTAACAATATGCATGCTCTAACCATTAAGGTGGTAGATCTCTCTTACTTTAGACAAGACGGACATGCATAGCAACTCACATGATATTCAACAAAGAGTTGATGGCGTCCCCAGAAGCATGGTTATCGCACAACAAGCAACTTAATAAGAGATAAAGTGCATAAGTACATATTCAATACCACAATAGTTTTTAAGGCTATTTTGTCCCATGAGCTATATATTGCAAAGGCGAATGATGGAAATTTAAAGGTAGCACTCAAGCAATTTACTTTGGAATGGCGGAGAAATACCATGTAGTAGGTAGGTATGGTGGACACAAATGGCATAGTGGTTGGCTCAAGGATTTTGGATGCATGAGAAGTATTCCCTCTCGATACAAGGTTTAGGCTAGCAAGGTTATTTGAAACAAACACAAAGATGAACCGGGGCAGCAAAACTCACATAAAAGACATATTGTAAACATTATAAGACTTTACACCGTCTTCCTTGTTGTTCAACCCAATACTAGAAATTATCTAGACCTTAGAGAGACCAATTATGCAAACCAAATTTTAGCAAGCTCTATGTATTTCTTCATTAATAGGTGCAAAGTATATGATGCAAGAGCTTAAACATGAGCACAACAATTGCCAAGTATCAAATTATTCAAGACATTCTACCAATTACTACATGTAGCATTTCCCGTTTCCAACCATATAACAATTAACGAAGCAGTTTCAACCTTAGCCATGAACATTAAAAGCTAAGAACACATGTGTTCATACGAACCAGCGGAGCGTGTCTCTCTCCCACACAAGCATTTATTCAAACAAAAAAAAGAAACAAAAACAAACAGACGCTCCAAGTAAAGTACATAAGATGTGACGGAATAAAAATATAGTTTCACTAGAAGAAACCTGATAAGTTGTCGATGAAGAAGGGGATGCCTTGGGCATCGCCAAGCTTAGATGCTTGATTTTTCTTAAAATATGCAGGGATGAACCACCGGGTGCATCCCCAAGCTTAGTGCTTTCACTCTTCTCGATCACATTATATCACCCTCTTCTATTGACCCTTGAAAACTTCTGCCACACCAAACTTCAAGCAAACTCATTAGAGGGTTAGTGCATAATCAAAATTCACATGTTAAGAGGTGACACAATCATTCTTAACACGTCTGGACATTGCACAAAACTTCTGAAAGTTGGAACAAAGAAACCCATTCAACAAAGCAAAAGCGGCAATGCGAAATAAAAGGCAGAATCTGTCAAAAACAGAACAGTCCGTAAAGACGAACCTGAAAGGGGCACTTAACTTGCTCAAACGGAAAAACTCAAAACTAATGAAAGTTGCGTACATATCTGAGGATCACGCTCGTAATTTTACAGATTTTTTCGAATTTGTTTACAGAGACATATGCCAGAATTCGTGACAGACAGCAATGCTGTTTCTGCGCAGCGATCCCAAATATAACATCAACTTTAACATAGAAAATTTACTTGGCACAAAAACATGATAAGGAGAGGTTGCTACAGTAGCAAACAACTTCCAAGACTCAACAAAACAAAAATTGCTGTAGTAAAATAAACACATGGGTTATCGCCCAAGAAGTTCTTTCGTTATAGCCATTAAGATGGGCTCAGCAGTTTTAATGATGCACTCGCAAGAAATAGTATTTGAAGCAAAGAGAGCATCAAGAGGCAAATTCAAAACACATTTAAGTCTAACATGCTTCCTATGCATAGGAATCTTGTAAATAAACAAGTTCATGAAGAGTATAGTGGCAAGCATAGAAAGATAAAACAAGTGTAGCTTCAAAAATTTCAGCACATAGAGAGGTGTTTTAGTAACATGAAAATTTCTGCAACCATATTTTCCTCTCTCATAATAACTTTCAGTAGCAACATGAGCAAACTCAACAATATAACTATCACATAAAGCATTCTTATCATGAGTCTCATGCATAAAATTATTACTCTCCACATAAACATAATCAATTTTATTAGTTGTAGCGGGAGCAAATTCAACAAAGTAGCTATCATTATTATTCTCATCATCAAATATAGGAGGCATATTGTAATCATAATCAAATTTATCCTCCATAACAGGCGGTACTAAAAGACTACTATCATTATAATCATCATAAATGGGAGGCATATCATAATCAACATAAACTTTCTCCTCAATACCCGGAGGGCTAATGAGATCATTTTCATCAAAACCGACCTCCCCAAGCTTAGAATTTTCCATAGCATTAGCAACAATGGTGTTCAAAGCATTCATATTAATAACATTCCCATTAGCATGCATATAAAGTTCCATGGGTTTTTTAATTCTCTCTTCAAACACATCATGTCCTAATTCAAGATAAAGTTCATAAAGATCTCTCATATTTTTGTTGTTTTCCATTATGCCTAACTAGTGTAAACAAGAAACCAAATGTCGCAATTGCAGAGTCTAAAGGAAATAGCTCCGAGTACTTACAACGGCGCCGGAAAATAGCTTAGTAGCCGAGATCCGGAGTGTGAGTACCTTTTACCTTTCCTCCCGGCAACGGCGCCTTGAAAATAGCTTGATGTCTACGGGTGCTTCTATTCTTGTAGACAGTGTTGGGCCTCGAGAGGTTTGTAGAACAGCAGCAAGTTTTCCCTTAAGTGGATCACCCAAGGTTTATCGAACTCGGGGAGGAAGAGGTCAAAGATATCCCTCTCAAGCAACCCTGCAACCACAAAGCAAGAAGTCTCTTGTGTCCCCAACACACCTAATACACTTGTCAGATGTATAGGTGCACTAGTTCGGCGAAGAGATAGTAAAACACAGGTGGTATAGATGGTGGTAATATTGCAGAAAGTAAAGATGCAGTAAAACAGTAAACAAGCAGCGCCAGAAAATAGCTTGCTGGCGTGGGAAGCAATTCTTTATGGTGGAAACAAGGCCTAGGGATCATACTTTCACTAGTGGACACTCTCAACATTGATCACATAATAAATAAGTTCTCTTTCCTTTGTGCTACATATACTCTTGTTGGATGATGAACACCACTAATTGTGTAGGATTACACGAACCCTCAATGCCGGAGTTAACAAGCGCCACAACATTCGATATTCATGTTTAAGTAACCTTAGAGTACAATAGATCTTTGCAAAATAAACCAAGTACTAACATAGCATGCACACTGTCACCATCACACTACGAAGGAGGCATAGATCACATCAATACTATCATAATGACAATTAACTCCACAATCTACAAGAGATTATGATCATAATCTACGACAAGAACTACACGATGCACACACTGTCACCATTACACCATGCAGGAGGAATAGACTACTTTAATAACATCACATGAGTAGCACATAGATAAATAATGATACAAACACATTGCAATCATAAAGGGATATAAATAAGCACTTCACTATGCCATTCATAACAGTGAATAAGTATTCTGTGAAATATAGCCTAAAAGACCCACACGGTGCACACACTGTCACCTTTACACACGTGGGACAGGGAGTCTCCGGAGATCACATAAGTAAAACCCACTTGACTAGCATAATGACATCTAGATTACAAGCATCATCATATGAATCTCAATCATGTAAGGCAGCTCATGAGATTATTGTATTGAAGTACATAGAAGAGAGATGAACCACATAGCTACCGGTACAGCCCCGAGCCTCGATGGAGAACTACTCCCTCCTTATGGGAGCAGTAGCGTTGATGAAGATGGCGGTGGTGTCGATGGAGAAGCCTTCCGGGGGCACTTCCCGCCCGGCGGCGTGCCGGAACGAGACTCCTGTCCCCCAGATCTTGGCTTCGCGATGGCGGCGGCTCTGGAACTTTTCTCGTACCGTGGCTTATTCGTCCCGGGGTTTAGGTCAGGGACCCTTAAATAGGCGAAGAGGCGGAGTCGGAGGGTCGACGAGGCGACGACACTTTAGGGGGGCGCGGACCCAGCCCTGACCGCGCCACCCTGTCGTCTGGGGCCCACAGGGCCCTCCTCTGGTGGCTCTCGGGTGTTCTGGATGCTTCCGGGCAAAATAGGAACCTGGGCGTTGATTTCGTCCAATTCCGAGAATATTTCGTTACTAGGATTTCGAAACCAAAAACAGCGAGAAAACGAGAACCGGCACTTCGGCATCTCGTCAATAGGTTAGTTCCGGAAAACGCATAATAATGACATATAATGTGTATAAAACATGTAGATACCACCAATAATGTGGCATGGAACATAAGAAATTATAGATACGTCAGCTAATTATGTGTCTTAGATCTGCTTCTCTTAGCGCCACACTGCTATATTCTTCTTGGTTAGAAAGTATTTCCAAATGATATGTATTTCCACAATTTTATAGTTATATAGGGCTAGGTTTTGTTTTCCTCCATGCTTCAGGTTTAAGGTAATGGGTTATATGGTTTATTTCAGTCCATTTAAAGGAACAAAGTTAGCATCTCCTGTTTGATTTTCTAGAAATCTTATAGTATAACTTATGGTATGATTTGTCTCCTTTATTTCTCTTGATCTGTTCCATGTCTTACAATCTACTCTGCCATAGGTTTGGAGTTTCCTCCAAAAAAATCTGGTGCCCCGCTCAAGGCTCAAGGAGGTTGAGGCACCGGCGATGTCCTCATAGGAGCTGCTCAACTGAGCCTGAACCCAACGATGGTATCTAGGTAAGGTACCAAACTCGCCTTATCGCTTGTGTTACCAGCTTCTACTTTGGTATCTAGGTAAGGTACCCAATATTAGATGATATGATTCTTTGCTTTATTCGTGACTGAATCTAAACTATATCTATATCCTCTTAAGTTGTATTCATTATATTATTTACTCACCTTCGTCAATTTAATTCTAGCGTTTTGAGAAGGAGAAGGATCGTCTAAACAATGGATGTAATGAAGTGGATTCCGTGGTTCAGCGAAACTGATGCCCTTGCTAGATATGCATTCATTGATGGATCTTACATGATGTCCTGGTTAGATAGCTGATATTGATTGTGCTTGAAGTGAAGGACATGTAATCTCCTAAAAGCATTCAAGTAACTAAAACGTAAAAATTGAAAAGGCCCAAACACACTGCATCTGCTGTATGTCTTTTCCCCCACCTTACAAGGTTTTTTCCCCTTATGTAGCTGGCACCTGCCCCTCAAATCGGTTTGCTGGTTCTCAGCAGAAGTTGGTGCTGAGGGTTCCTACCATGACAAAGTGAAGCAGAAGGCCATTGAAGCTGTCGCCGACATCTACGGTAACGCTTTGCGTCTCCTAGCTCAGTTGCTTGGGTAGCTCTCAGGACTTCAAAATTATGATTTGGTAATTTGACCGAACAACATATTGTATATGATTGTTAGCATGAAACTGGCATAGAAATCCTTGCATTATTTGCTTACCGTTCAATCTGCAGTTCATGTATCTGAATGCATTGGCACATGTATTAGGTGGAAGCTTGAGAGCAGAAATCTGTTAAATGGAATTATTGCGTCACATGTGTTAGCAGGAACGGATGGGTGTGATGGGCAGAACACCAGCTCTGATTATAGTGAGCGTATAATCAATTCACTTCATGTTACTCAAGCAATGGACATCTGTAACTGATTAGCTGAATTAAAGATAAACCCATTCGTTCCTTAGCAAAATTGTTGTCTCGAAAAGGTCATACTCCTTTATTGCATAATATCATATGTATATAGATTCACAAGCTATGTTTATGTAATTTTAAAACTTGTGTGTGCAATCTCATTATATAGGTTAGAGCTTTCATGTTCATGTGTGATGCATTTATCGTGCAAGCTTCAACCGTTTCGTGGAATGAATCAGTATATACTATGTTTGCCCTGTGGTATCAAGTGTTGTCAATGATTTTTTATGCTTCCTTTTGTTTTGTGAACGAGATGTATGTAGCTGATATATTTGCTAACTTTGGTGCAGGGCTGCATGTTAACTGATAGGAGGACTTTTGAATGATTGGGATTTTCAAGAAATAGGTTCAAACGAAGTAGGTGTGAGGGTTGGCGGAAAAGCACCAAGATAATGCAGTAGGTATGGCTTCATTATTTTGTACTCCATCTATCTAATGTAGTTTGGTTTTTACACTATATTTGGTTTACAACCAACGAACCTCAGGTTATCAAGTGTCACTAATCCATTTGATCTTTTGTCGGATGTTGATTCAGAGGCTTTAATTTACAAAGTGGTCTTTTATCCATAAAATGAGATGAAATTGAAGACAAGCATAAACAAACATTTATACTCTTAACATCTAGATTGCTTAATTCAGGTCATTTGATGTGAAGCATAGACGAAACGATGAGTGCTCAAAAATGAAAATGATTATAGGTCAACTTTTTTCCCTTTTTATTATAGGCTTTCCTACATCTGAATGTATTAGTTATCTGTGTTTCCTTGTATTCATGTATTCATCCATGACCTCACTAATACTCGGCTATTTTTGAATAGGGGAATGTCTGAATATAAATTTTGGTTGAATGACAAGGTTCCTTTGGAGGCTGAGGAGCGAGCAACTAAAGGCAAGACGATAGAGCTTGGTGGTATCAAATTTCACCAGTGAGCAATGGTAATGTCCTTTTCCCATCAAGTCTATTATAACATGACTGAACAACAAATTGTCCCATATTTGGCCTTGAGAAGTCGTTGCAGCAGGAAGAAGAAGCTCTCACCCAGGGCCTAAAGCAGCTCCATCAGTCAATCCACTTTGGCTACGAATCCATTTAGCTCATAGATAATTTTGGTGTCTAAATAGCAGTTGCATGGAATTGATGAGCACTGTTTATTTTCCATTTTGTTCAGATAACTTTGGATACATTATTTACAGTCGTAAGTACCGTCGATGCCGCAGGAAAGATATGATTGTGACGGGCTTTGTTTTTTAATAGTGGACAAATAGTTTGGAGGGATTTGTTTTGAGGTAGAGAGAAATTGACCAGTGGCTCAATTAAATTTACTTGCTTCCTGGATTTATAACTGCATGAATGTATCATTCTTGATAGTTTTACATTCAGTTCTCTCGGAATTTGAGATGATCAGTATAATCTTACTTTACCCTCCTACTGTGCAGGTATGTCAAGCATGCTAAATGCATTGAAAGTTTTAATTATATATCAGGAAGAACTCAAAGATGATTTTGATAGTAAAGCTTGTGTGACCAGATGTGACAATAGTGGTGCTTTTCTTTTCTCTGATGAAATGGTAGTTGCGTAGGGCAGGCTTTTATCTTAACCTCATATGTTTGTGTTTTCTTTTTGATATCATTAAAATTTCATATACCATGCAGCTTGCAAGGTGCAAGTTAATGTATGGTTTTGTGTTATATCTTATTTAAAATTGATATTATTTGTAAAACCCTACCACGAGGCAAAACTATTCAATTGTGTGATTGAAATGTGCTCTCAACTTACTAAGAATTCATGCATGCATCATAGAGAAAAAGGGGCTAAAAGCTTCTGAAAAATTTAGGCAATTTTAAAGAAATAATTGTTCTCTAGGGCTATTCGCGGTGATGAATTGCTCTTTAAGATATACTCTTTCTTATGTAAGATAAAGTTGTCAGTGAGTGAGTTGTTATTTGCTCTACTGCAGAGGCTGGGTGGCAGCGAGTATGGTCCACTACATCTTGATGGCTGCCTATACTTCAACATTTTTAGTTTCTGTATTCAACGCTAAACAATTTACGATCTCAAGATTTTTACTACAGTCTATGCAATATTTTAATGAAGGTAAAACCTCCCAGTTTTAGTCTTCTTCTCATGCCTCTCTGTATTTTATTTACCTTGAAACTTTAGGAAAAACTCCCTGCAACAATTTATTACTCCAACCCCATCAAATATTTACAAATATACATAGCCCAAAGGCAAAGAAAATAAACAGAAAACATATTACATAAGATAAGAGTGTTAATACATTCGGACGCTAGGGGGATGTGCTGCGTTTTCACCCTATGCTTATCAAGGTGATACCATGTATAGAATCTCCTTTCCATATGTTGCAGCTACAACAAAATCTGAAAGAAACCTGAAAAACCCGTGTTATATTGATAAATGTTGCTCAATTTTACTTTGATCTGTTCTGTTGATATGCATTAGAGGCAGCTTCCCTTTTTAGGTGCAGATCTAAATAAATTATCAAAGCACCTTTATTTAGCATGTCTATGAGCTCAGGAAATTAGATTTGTTTCATGGTAATAAATGTCATTGTAGTAATTATTGAAGTAGTGCCAAGAACCAAATATTTGTGCTCGCATAGATATATATTGTTGGCTAATTGCAGCACTAGATGTTAATCCAAGATTGAAGTCACTATTTTGCTATTCTGAGTTTTTGCAGTAAATTCTCTGGGATAAATCTTATTACTGTTTTGTTCTTTTATTATTGAAAGTAATATTGATCATGTGGCAATGAAGTAAGGTCTCTGTTTTAGCGTCAAGATACTGGCCTTGACGGTGAAACTTTGGTTTGTTGGAGGAGGTCATTAATATGGGATCATTTGATCTGTTTTTAGTTTAGCTGGTATACATTCTTTGAGAAAGTGAATTCTTGAACAACTTATTAATATAGGACTCATGTTTTTTTCAAATGTGTTGTCTATTGTTAATTTAGTATCACAGAAATTTTATCTAAAGTAGCTAAGTGCTTGCAGCAAGACTATTAATTAGCTGACATATGTGCTTTAGAACTGAAGATAAATGCATGGATTAATTCATATGAAATCTGTATCTTGAGCATGTACACTGTGTGGCGTCATCTTGGTGAATTTATGAATAGGGCAGTGTAACACTTGCAGAGATGCACAAAACTCTTCGTCCTCTTTGTACAGTCTCAGGTACATAAGTACATTAGTACTCCCTCCGCAATGGAAATACATGCCTTTTTTAGAAATGGACAGTCTTCGACATACTTTCAAAAAAATATTTTGACCATTGCTTTTCACACAATTGCTGTTCAAGTTTATAGATTACAGTATCATCAAAATATGTTTCATAACACATCTAACGATATTGTTTTAAACTATACGATCTTAGTTTCCTTTTTGGAAGTATTATGAGTCAAAATTGGATGGAAGTTCGATAGCACGCAATTGCCCCTGAGTGTTTACTGCATGCTCTTTGAAATCTGTGGATCATTTTCAGTATAGTTGGTGGTCTCTTTACTTTAGCTTAGTGTTTTCTTTGCCATGGTCTCCAGTATTTTCGATCTTGCGGCACCAGGAAAGTACGAGGGCCATAAAATATCAGCTTTTTTTATTTTTTTTGTATCCGCACTGTAATTGCTGCATTTGTTCATGGTTATTACTAGTTTACTACAGCTGTATGACGAAATGAGACTCTCCGTTTCTTTCTTTATAGTGCCTTCCTGTGGTGTTCTTTGTGTATTATGCATACATTTTTCTTAGTCTGGGCTATATTTGCTTGGGATGATACAAGTCTTTCGAGATTATATTGGTCGTATTTCTCTGTCGGTTGTTCGTTTTATCATACAGTACTTGTTGTTATTCTTAGTGATAGCAATATTTCTTTATTTCCAATCGTTAGATTATGTTCTCTTATCTTAAGTGTTACAATTTTTTGGCATGGACTCATATATATATTTGGGTTACAGGGTCATCTCCCGTGTCGTGTATTTTCAGGGGAAATTTCTGCCTGAGGACGTTGTTGTCTTCTTCTATTCGTCAGGTATTTGCCTTTCTCCAACTCCATAAGTTCATCTTTTGTCTATTAACTTCCATTTATCTACATGTTTACATGCTCTGTTTGGAATAAGGGTACGTCATTGGTTGACTAAAGTTGTCGCTGCCGACATGTCAAGTTTCCTCTGCTACTCCTTTCCTCATACCACTATATTTGTATTTTATTTAAGTCAAAATATGTGCTTGGCTATTGATTTTCTACATTGTTATTATGTTGTCGGTACTCAACCTGCTTATTTCTTACTGTTTGTTGAACTGTCACATCGACTTGCTTTAGCTGTGATGATGATCGAAAGGAGCCACCGGCGTCATCTACCACAGGTTCAGCTCAGGTAAATTACTTGCATGCTACATACATTGCTCATGATTATTTGTACCAGGTCTGCTTATTTTTAATGGTAAGCTTAATTGTCACGTCAGCCTGGTTCACCTGTGATTGGTGATCCAAAGAAACCCACACCATCAACTACCACAGTTTAAACAGATAAGAGGTACCTCCTTTTCTTACTGGAAACAGCTTGCAGTGTATCTTCAATCTCCTTTGTTGAACCCGGTTGTATGAAAATTGTTTCTAGGCACAGGCAGCAATCTCTGACAGCTCAGGCAGATGGACATAGAAAGAAGAAAACTTAAACCAAAACTAGGTGTGAAATCTGAAAGACACATTGAATTCCTTTTATGTTCAGAGGATATTGGGTTCATATTTCAGTAAGGAGTAGATAGTCAACCAAGTTTGGCAATTTCTCTCCACCTGTAGGATAAATATTAAGGACTAAGCAATACAACCTGTGTTTATGATATTGAGTAGACAGTGTGCCTACGCCCTTTGTTATTCGCTCACAATGACATCTTTTGACAAGATGTACTAATTAGTCTTCCGCACAGTATTGCAGATCGGGCTTTTAGAATCAATCTCGAGGTCCCAATATGGAGAAGCGTCTCCAGAAGACGAGGAAGCAATCCTAGGCTGAGAAGCATGATGTGCTAGGCGGGTGGTTGCCATGTATAAATTAACACTTTAGTAACTATTGTATTATGTTGTTATGCCTTATAATTTCAAGTAGCATGTTATTTCTTAAGTATCTATTGCATGTGTTACGTGTGCTTGCTCTATATCAACTATGTTCAAGCCATGCTTGATGCTACTTGCTTATCATCAATTTCTATAAACACTTAATATGGCGTTTACAAGTTGTTTCCCGGTTTGGAAGGTCCGAGGACCACCTGATTTTTATTTTCGTTATATAAAATTTAAATAGGCGTGAATTTCACGGGATCTAAATATAAAGTTTTGGATACTGCTGAGGATCCTCCGGAGGTTAGAATCGTTCCAGCCTCCTGCTTCCCTGAGCGCCACGTGTCCACTTTCAGTCAAAAATCCTGATGTTGCTTCGTCGCAGCAAAAAGACCCCGCTTTTGCTTCATTGAAGCAAAAAACGGTTCGATTAAAAACAGAAGGAGAGTTGCTGAAGACTCATTTAGACCGTGCTTCATCGCAGCAAAAAAATCTCCCGCTTTTGCTTCATTGAAGCAAAAAAACGGTTCAATTAAAAACAGAAGGAGAGTTGCTGGATACTCATTTAGACTTTGCTTCGTCGCAGCAAAAAAAAAACCTCCCACTTTTGCTTCATTGAAGCAAATAGGTTCGACTAAAACAGAAGGTGAGTTCCCGGAGACTCGTCGGAGCACCATATACTTCGCCGGAGACTCGTCGGAGACCTTGTAGCAAAAATTCGTGCTATTGTAGCTGAACTGACCTCGCCGGTGACCTCGCAGGAGATCCTGTAGCAACAATTTTGTACTAAAGTAGCAATATTGTAGACCATTTGTAGCAAATGTTTTACACTATTGTAGCATCATCATCTACTCCTCGTCGGCGCACCGCCGACATCATCCGAACTCCGTCTGGCAGCACTATGAATTTCTTATAGCACCGCCACTAAATGTTGGTAGCACCGCCGATAGTTTGCAACACTGATGGTAGCACCGTTATGCCACTTGGCATCGTCATTGTCGTGCCATGGCGGCACCGCCATGCTACCTTGGCAGCAAACACTGTCGTGTGGTGGTAGCACCCGCCTTGCAAGCCCTGGTAGCATTGCCGCCATATCTTTGCAGCAACGTCGCTCATCATCCATAGCAACGCCAACATACCTTTGCAGCATCGTTGGCCGCCTGCAGGCTGATACGTCTCCGACGTATCGATAATTTCTTATGTTCCATGCTACTTTATTGATGATACCTACATGTTTTATACACATTATATGTCATATTCGTGCATTTTCTGGAACTAACCTATTAACAAGATGCCGAAGTGCCGGTTCCTGTTTTCTGCTGTTTTTGGTTTCGAAATCCTAGTAACGAAATATTCTCGGAATTGGACGAAATCAACACCCGAGGTTCCTATTTTGCCCGGAACCATCCAGAACACCCGAGAGCCGCCGGAGGGAGCCACGGGGGCCCCACACCCACACCCGGCGCGGCCGGAGGGGGCCGCGCCGCCCTATGGTGTGGTGGCCCCAGGCCCCCTCCGAGGCTCCCCTTTCGCCTATTTAAAGGTCCTGACCTAAAAACCTCGAGGGAATAAGCCACGGTACGCGAAACCTTCCAGAGCCGCCGCCATCGCGAAGCCAAGATCTGGGAGACAGGAGTCTCTGTTCCGGCACCCTGCCGGAGCGGGGAAGTGCCCCCGGAAGGCTTCTCCATCGACACCGCTGCCATCTCCACCGCCATCTTCATCAACGCTGCTGCTCCCATGAGGAGGGAGTAGTTCTCCATCGAGGCTCGGGGCTGTACCGGTAGCTATGTGGTTCATCTCTCTCCTATGTACTTCAATACAATAATCTCATGAGCTGCCTTACATGATTGAGATTCATATGATGATGCTTGTAATCTAGATGTCATTGTGCTAGTCAAGTGAGTTTTACTTATGTGATCTCCGAAGACTCCTTGTCCCACGTGTGTAAAGGTGACAGTGTGTGCACTGATACGTCTCCGACGTATCGATAATTTGTTATGTTCCATGCTACTTTATTGATGATACCTACATGTTTTATGCACACTTTATGTCATATTCGTGCATTTTCTGGAACTAACCTATTAACAAGATGCCGAAGTACCAGTTCCTGTTTTCTGCTGTTTTTGGTTTCAGAAATCCTAGTAACGAAATATTCTCGGAATTGGACGAAATCAACGGCCAGGTTCCTATTTTGCTCCGAAGCATCCAGAACACCCGAGAGCCGCCAGAGGGGGGCCTTGTGGGCCCCAGATGATAGGGTGGCGCGGCCTGGGCCCTGGCCGCGCCAGCCTATGGTGTCGCCGCCTCTTCGACCCTCCGAGGCTGCCCTTTCGCCTATATAAAGCCCACACGCATCGAAAACCCTTACGGAAGAAGCCACGGTACGCAAAACCTTCCGAGCCGCCGCCATCGCGAAGCCAAGATCCGGGGGACGGAGTCTCTGTTCCGGCACCCTGCCGGACGGGGAAGTGCCCCGGAAGGCTTCTCCATCGACACCGCTGCCATCTCCACCGCCATCTTCATCACCGCTGCTTGCTCCCATGAGGAGGGAGTAGTTCTCCATTGAGGCTCGGGGCTGTACCGGTAGCTATGTGGTTCATCTCTCTCCTATGTACTTCAATACAATAATCTCATGAGCTGCCTTACATGATTGAGATTCATATGATGATGCTTGTAATCTAGATGTCATTGTGCTAGTCAAGTGAGTTTTACTTATGTGATCTCCGGAGACTCCTTGTCCCACGTGTGTAAAGGTGACAGTGTGTGCACCGTGTGGGTCTCTTAGGCTATATTTCACAGAATACTTATTCATTGTTATGAATGGCATAGTGAAGTGCTTATTTATATCTCTTTATGATTGCAATGTGTTTTGTATCACAATTTATCTATGTGCTACTCTAGTGAAGTTATTAAAGTAGTTTTATTCCTCCTACACGGTGTAATGGTGACAGGTGTGTGCACTCGTGTTAGTACTTGGTTTATGCTATGATCATGATCTCTTGTAGATTGCGAAGTTAACTATTGCTATGATAGTATTGATGTGTATTATTCCTCCTACATAAGCATGAAGGTGACGAGTGTGCATGCTATGTTAGTACTTGGTTTAGTCGTGTCGATCTTTCATGCACTCTAAGGTTATTTAAATATGAACATTTAATTGTGGAGCTTGTTAACTCCGGCATTGAGGGTTCGTGTAATCCTACGCAATGTGTTCATCATCCAACAAGAGAGTGTAGAGTATGCATTTATCTATTCTGTTATGTGATCAATGTTGAGAGTGTCCACTAGTGAAAGTCTAATCCCTAGGCCTTGTTCCTAAATACTGCTATCGCTGCTTGTTTACTGTTTTACTGCGTTACTACTGCTTGTTTACTTCCTATTACTACCATCAACTGCACGCCAGTAAGCTATTTTCTGGCGCCGTACTACTGCTCATACTTATTCATACCACATGTATTTCACTATCTCTTCGCCGAACTAGTGCACCTATTAGGTGTGTTGGGGACACAAGAGACTTCTTGCTTTGTGGTTGCAGGGTTGCATGAGAGGGATATCTTTGACCTCTTCCTCCCTGAGTTCGATAAACCTTGGGTGATCCACTTAAGGGAAAACTTGCTGCTGTTCTACAAACCTCTCGCTCTTGGAGGCCCAACACCGTCTACAAGAATAGAAGCACCCGTAGACATCAAGCACTTTTACGGCGCCGTTGCCGGGGAGGAAAGGTAAAAGGCACTCATACTTCGGTTCGAGGTAACAGTACTTTTCTGGCGCCATTGTGTGTGTGTGCTCGAAGCTATTTCCTTTAGACTCTGCAATTGCGACATTTGGTTTCTTGTTTACACTAGTTAGGCATAATGGACAACAATGACCTTTTTATTCTATTTCCTGATTTAAGACATGGATGGTTTGATGCGAAAATTAAAAAACCCATGGAACATATTAATATGAATGCTTTGAACACTATTGTTGCTAATGCTATGGAAAATTCTAAGCTTGGGGAAGCTGGCTTTGATGAGCATGATATTTTTAGTCCCCCAAGCATTGAGGAGAAAATTTACTTTGATGATACTTTGCCTCCCATTTATGATGATTATAATGATAGTAGTCTTTTGTTACCACCTGTTATGGAGGATAAATTTGATTATGATTACAATATACCTCCTATATTTGATAGCTACTTTGTTGAATTTGCTCCCACTACAATTAATAAGAATGACTCTTCTTATGTTGGGAGTAGTAATTATTTTATGCATGAGACTCATGATAAGAATGCTTTATGTGATAGTTATATTGTTGAGTTTGCTCATGTTGCTACTGAAAGTTATTATGAGAGAGGAAAATATGGTTGTAGAAATTTTCATGTTACTAAAACACCTCTCTATGTGCTGAAATTTTTGAAGCTACACTTGTTTTATCTTCCTATGCTTGTTACTTTGCTCTTCATGAACTTGTTTATTTACAAGATTCCTATGCATAGGAAGCATGTTAGACTTAAATATGTTTTGAATTTGCCTCTTGATGCTCTCTTTTGCTTCAACTTCTATTTCTTGCGAGTGCATCGTTGAAATTACTGAGCCCATCTTAATGGCTATAAAGAAAAAACTTCTTGGGAGATAACCCATGTGTTTTTTTACTACAGTAGTTTGTTTTGTATTTGAGTCTTGGAAGTTGTTTACTACTGTAGCAACCTCTCTTGATCATGTTTTTGTGCCAAGTAAAGTTTCTATGTTAAGGTTGATGTTATATTTGGGATCGCTGCGCAGAAACAACATTGCTGTCTGTCACGAATTCTGGCACAAGTCTCTGTAGAAAATTCGAAAAAATCTGCCAATTTACGAGCGTGATCCTCGGATATGTACGCAACTTTCATTAGTTTTGAGTTTTTCCGTTTGAGCAAGTCTGGTGCCATTTTAAAATTCGTCTTTACGGACTGTTCTGTTTTTGACAGATTCTGCCTTTTATTTCGCATTGCCTCTTTTGCTATGTTGGATGAATTTCTTTGATCCATTAATGTCCAGTGGCTTTATGCAATGTCCAGAAGTGTTAAGAATGATTGTGTCACCTCTGAACATGTGAATTTTGATTATGCACTAACCCTCTAATGAGTTTGCTTGAAGTTTGGTGTGGCAGAAGTTTTCAAGGGTCAATAGAAGAGAGTGATATAATGTGATCGAGAAGAGTGAAAGGTCTAAGCTTGGGGATGTCCCCGTGGTTCACCCCTGCATATTTTAAGAAGACTCAAGCGTCTAAGCTTGGGGATGCCCAAGGCATCCCCTTCTTCATCGACAAAGTATCAGGTTCCTTCTCTTGAAACTATATTTTTATTCGGTCACATCTTGTGTTCTTTACTTGGAGCGTACGTGTGTGCTTTTATTTTTGTTTTGTTATCTTAGTTCTCTGAATAAGTTCATCCTTGTGTGGGAGAGAGACACGCTCCGCTGGTTCGTATGAACACATGTGTTCTTAGCTCATAATATTCATGGCGAAGTTTCCTCTTCGTTAAATTGTTATATGGTTGGAATCGGAAAATGCTACATGTAGTAATTGCTAAAATGTCTTGGATAATGTGATACTTGGCAATTGTTGTGCTCATGTTTAAGCTCTTGCATCATATACTTTGCACCCATTAATGAAGAAATACATAGAGCTTGCTAAAATTTGGTTTGCATAATTGGTCTCTCTAAAGTCTAGATAATTTCTAGTATTGAGTTTTGAAACACAAGGAAGGCGGTGTAGAGTCTTATAATGTTTACAATATGTCTTTTATGTGAGTTTTGCTGCACCGGTTCATCCTTGTGTTTGTTTCAAATAACCTTGCTAGCCTAAACCTTGTATCGAGAGGGAATACTTCTCATGCATCCAAAATCCTTGAGCCAACTGATGTCTACGGGTGCTTCTATTCTTGTAGACAGTGTTGGGCCTCCAAGAGCAGAGGTTTGTAGAACAGCAGCAAGTTTCCCTTAAGTGGATCACCCAAGGTTTATCGAACTCAGGGAGGAAGAGGTCAAAGATATCCCTCTCAAGCAACCCTGCAACCACAAAGCAAGAAGTCTCTTGTGTCCCCAACACACCTAATAGGTGCACTAGTTCGGCGAAGAGATAGTGAAATACAAGTGGTATGAATGAATATGAGCAGTAGTACGGCGCCAGAAAATAGCTTACTGGCGTGCAGTTGATGGTAGTAATATTGTAGGAAATAAACAAGCAGTAGTAACGCAGCAGTAGTAACGCAGTAAAACAGTAAACAAGCAGCGATAGCAGTATTTAGGAACAAGGCCTAGGGATCATACTTTCACTAGTGGACACTCTCAACATTGATCACATAACAGAATAACTCTTTCTCATATGTGCTACATACACTCTTTTGTTGGATGATGAACACATTGCGTAGGATTACACGAACCCTCAATGCCGGAGTTAACAAGCTCCACAATTCAATGTTCATATTTAAATAACCTTAGAGCATAATAGATCATTGCAAAATAAACCAAGAACTAACATAGTGCACACACCTGTCCACATTACACTATGAAGGAGGAATAGATCACATCAATACTATCATAATGATAATTAACTCCACAATCTACAAGAGATCATGATCATAGCCTACGACAAGAACCACACGGTGCACACACTAATCACCTTTACACCAAGTAGGAGGAATAGACTACTTTAATAACATCACATGAGTAGCACATAACTAGTAGCGATACAAAGCTCATCATATGGATCTCAATCATGTAAAGCAGCTCATGAGATCATTGTATTGGAGTACGAGAGAGAGATTAACCACATAGCTACGGTAGAGCCCTCAGCCCCAGGGGTGGATTACTCCCTCCTCATCATGGAGACAGCGATGGCGGTGAAGACGGCGGTGGAGACGGCGGTGGAGATGACTCCGGGGGCAATTCCCCGTCCCGGCGGTGTGCCGGAACAGAGACTTCTGTCCCCCGAATCTTGATTTCGCGATGGCGGCGGCTCTGGAAGGTTTTCTCGGGTCTCGTCTTCTCCGTAAGGGTTTTTAGGTCAGGGACGATTAAATAGGCGAAGAGATGGAGTCGGAGGGGCCACGGGGTGCCCACACCATAGGGGGCGCCCCCCGGCCCGCGCCGGGGTGTGGTGTGGGGCCCCCCGGCTCCCCTCTCGTCCTTCTCCGGTGCTCTGGAAGCTTCCGGGAATTATAAGGTCCTCGGTCTTGATTTCGTCCGATTCCGAAAATATTTCTTTACTAGGATTTCTGAAACCAAAAACAGCAGAAAACAGCAACTGACCTTTCGGCATCTCATCAATAGGTTAGTTCCGGAAAACGCATAATAATGACATATAATGTGTATAAAACATGTGGGTATCATCAATAAAGTAGCATGGAACATAAGAAATTATCGATACGTCGGAGACGTATCAGCATCCCCAAGCTTAGTTCTGCTCGTCCCGAGCAGGTAAAACGATAACAAAGATAATTTCTGAAGTGACATGCCATCATAACCTTGATCATACTATTGTAAAGCACATGAGATAAATGCAGAGATTCGAAGCAATGATGAAGATAATGAGTAAACAAATGAATCATATAACAAAGACTTTTCATGAATAATACTTTCAAGACAAGCATCAATGAGTCTTGCATAAGAGTTAACTCATAAGCAATAAATTCTTAGTAGAAAGCTTTGAAACAACACAAAGGAAGATATAAGTTTCAGCGGTTGCTTTCAACTTTAACATGTATATCTCATGGATAATTGTCAACATAAAGTAATATAACAAATGCAATAGGTAAACATGTAAGAATCAATGCACACAATTTACACAAGTGTTTGCTTCTAAGATAGAAAGAATAGGTAAACTGACTCAACAATAAAGTAAAAGAATGGCCCTTCAAAGAGGAAAACATCGATTGCTATATTTGTGCTAGAGCTTTGATTTTGAAAACATATAGAGAGCATAAAAGTAAAATTTTGAGAGGTGTTTGTTGTTGTCAACGAATGGTAGTGGGCACTCTAACCCCCTTGCCAGACAAACCTTCAAAGAGCGGCTCCCATTTATTTATATTTTTAGGTGGCACTCCTTCCAACCTTTGCTTTCACAAACCATGGCTAACCGAATCCTCGGGTGCCCGCCAACAATCTCATACCATGAAGGAGTGCCTTTTTATTTTAGTTTTATTATGATGACACTCCTCCCCACCTTTGCTTTCTCAAGCCATGGCTAACCGAATCCTTCGGGTGCCGTCCAACAATCACATACCATGGAGGAGTGTCTATTTTTGTTAATTAATTTGGGATCGGGAATCCCATTGCCAGCTCTTTTTGCAAAATTATTGGATAAGCGGATGAAGCCACTAGTCCATTGGTGAAAGTTGCCCAACAAGATTGAAAGATAAACACCACATACTTCATCATGAGCTATAAAACATTGACACAAATAAGAGGTAATAACTTTTGAATTGTTTAAAGGTAGCACTCAAGCAATTTACTTTGGAATGGCGGAGAAATACCATGTAGTAGGTAGGTATGGTGGACACAAATGGCATGAATATTGGCTCAAGTATTTGGATGCATGAGAAGTATTCCCTCTCTATACAAGGTTTAGGCTAGCAAGGTTATTTGAAGCAAACTCAAGTATAAAATGGTGCAGCAAGACTCACATATAAACATATTGTAAGCATTATAAGACTTTACATCGTCTCCTTGTTGTTCAAACACCTCAACCAGAAAATATCTAGACTTAGAGAGACCAATAATGCAAACCAAATTTTAACAAGCTCTATGTAATTATTCATTAATGGGTACAAGGTACATGATGCAAGAGCTTAAACAAGATCTATATGAGCACAATAATTGCCAAGTATCACATTATTTAAGATATTACACCAATTACTACATGTAGCATTTCCCGTTTCCAATCATATAACAATTAACGAAGCAGTTTCAACCTTCGCCATGAAAAGTAAAAGCTAAGAACACATGTGTTCATACGAACCAGCGGAGCGTGTCTCTCTCCCAAACAATCATTTATTCGAACAAAAACAAATACAAAAACATACAGACGCTCCAAGTAAAGTACATAAGATGTGACCGAATAAAAATATAGTTTCAAGAGAAGGAACCTGATACTTTGTCGATGAAGAAGGGGATGCCTTGGGCATCCCCAAGCTTAGACGCTTGAGTCTTCTTAAAATATGCAGGGATGAACCACCGGGCATCCCCAAGCTTAGACTTTTCATTCTTCTTGATCGTAGTATATCATCCTCCTCTCTTGATCCTTGAAAACTTCCTTCACACCAAACTTCAAGCAAACTCATTAGAGGGTTAGTGCATAATCAAAAATTCACATGTTCAGAGGTGACACAAACATTCTTTTCACTTCTGGACATTGCATAAAGCTACTGGACATTAATGGATCAAAGAAATGAATCCAACATAGCAAAAGAGGCAATGCGAAATAAAAGGCAGAATCTGTCAAAAACAGAACAGTCCGTAAAGACGAATTTTAAGATGGCACCAGACTTGCTCAAATGGAAAAACTCAAAACTAGTGAAAGTTGCGTACATATCTGGGGATCACGCTCGTAAATTGGCAGATTTTTTAGAATTTTCTACAGAGGCCTGTGCCCAGATTCGTGACAGACAGCAATGCTGTTTCTGCGCAGCGATCCCAAATATAACATCAACTTTGACATAGAAACTTTACTTGGCACAAAAACATGATAAGGAGAGGTTGCTACAGTAGTAAACAACTTCCAAGACACAAATATAAAACAAAGTACTGTAGCAAAATAACACATGGGTTATCTCCCAAGAAGTTCTTTCTTTATAGCCATTAAGATGGGCTCGAGCAATTTTGGTGATGCACCCGCAAGAAATAGTATTTGAAGCAAAAGAGAGCTTCAAGAGGCAATTCAAAACACATTTAAGCCTAACATGCTTCCTATGCAGAAGAATCTTATACACAAATGAATTCATGAAGAGCAAAGTGACAAGCATAAAAGGATAAAACACGAGTAACTTCAAGATTCTCAACATAAAGAGGGGAAACTTAATATTATTAAGATGAATATAACCATGTTTCCCTCTCTCATAATAACTTTCAGTAGCATCATTGATGAAATCCACAATATAACCATCACTTAAAACATTCTTATCATGGTTCATATGCATAAAGGTATCATTATTTTTGTCATAAGAAAAACTCTTCTCATTAATAGTAATTGGAGCAGGATCATTATCAAGAATTTGAACATGGTAAACAAGTTGCATACTAAGGGAATGTTTTTGGCAAGCCCATCATAACTATGACAAGTTTCATAAGGATAATTGTAACATGTGTCATATACATCTCTATAGCAATTATCTAAACCAGAATATGTAATATCATCATTTTCAATAAAAGTAGAGGTCTCAAATATAGGATCTTCAAGCACAACATCCCCAAGCTTAGGGCTTTCAATATCATCATTTAAGGGGACATGAATAATGCTATCATCATTACTTTCATAATCAGTACCAAAGAGATTTTCAATATCAAAGGTAGTGTGCTCATTCAAATCATGATCGCTAATGTATGTAAAGGGCATAGGAAGATCATCGTATTCAGATTCATTATCACAATAATCATTAGGAGCAACATACTTACGGTTACCTAGCGTTATCTCATTCACGCGGGGATACGTCGTTACCTCTTTCTTTTTATTCTCCTTCTTCTTCTTCTTCTTCTTCTTCTTCTTCTTCTTCTTCTTCTTCTTCTTCTTCTTCTTCGTTCCCTTCTTCTTCTTCTTCTCTTCTTCCCTCTCCTCGCTCCATTCTTTAGGAGGAAGAGGCTTGAAGGGTGGCTTGTCCGCATATCCTGATTTACTTTTAGAAACAATAGAAGAAACTTGGGAGGATCCCTCCTTTTCATTAATTAATTGAAAACACACAGCGGTCCTATCATATTTTGGCAAGGTGTCATCTTCTAAAATATTCCGTATGTAAGTATTTGTATGGCAATTATTAATGCAGTAAGAAAAACACCCATGCAGGACATCATCAATATCAAGATCGTTAATATTTAACAAAGAAATTTTTCTTGATAACTCTTCACACTTCAAAAATAAGGTAAGTTCATCATGCTGATTAGGAATGATTTCATCATCACAATACAAATTTGCAGCACTCATGGGGTTCGAATTATCATTGGAGGAGCATTGAAAATTAAAATGACCAACTCTATGGCAAAGTTCACAAATAAAAGGATAGAGGGCACACACTTTTTCTCCAAGATCATCTAGAGCTCTAGACCACTTTCTAGTTTTTTCATTTCTGTGATGGATACAATATTCATCTTCTATTTGATTAATTCCACAAGGTCTATGTATTCCACAAAAATTAACATGCTTATAGGAAATAACATTCTTAGGAGTTTGAGCACGCTTATTGCAATCATTAACAACAATTTCATTCTTCATGCAAGCGTCTTTAAAAGGTTCATGATACTTATCAAAATTCTTCCTAGGCAATTCAATGTGAGAAGCAAAAGCTTTATAAAGATTTGCAGCAACTTGAGAGTCAAGACCATAAGTAGCACTCATATTTCGAAATTTACCACTATCCATGAAAGTTTCAATGCATTCATAATCATAATTTATACCTGACTCTTTACCTTTGTCGTTCTCCCAATCTTCAGTGTTCTCCTTAATCCGATCAAGAAGGTCCCTTTTAAACTCTTCTTTATTGCTCGTGAATGATCTAGAACAAGTAGTATCCAGCAAGGTCTTATCTTGAAAAGAAAGTCTTGCATAGAAATTATCAATGATGATATTACCTGGAAGCTCATGATTGGGGCATTTGAGCATTAAAGACTTCAATCTCTCCCATGCTTGGGCAATACTCTCTCCATCATGAGGCCGGAAATTATATATATGGTTTCGATCTTTGTGAATTTCACTTGGAGGATAGAACTTGGAATAAAATAGAGGCACAATATCCTTCCAATCAAGAGAGCGCCCGTCCTTCAGCAGTTTATACCAATGCGCCGCTTTACCAGACAACGACATAGAGAATAGTTTATTCTTCACTTCATCCATAGAGATACCTGGACACTTGAATAACCCGCATAATTCATGCAAAAACAGTAAATGATTTCCAGGATGGACAGTTCCATCCCCTTCATAGCGGTTATCCATAACACGTTCAATAATTTTCATAGGTATTTTATACGGAATACTTTCAGCAGGTGGTTTTAAAATATCAGAAGCATCATTAGAGTTATCGCATATGGGAGATAAAGCATTATCAGAGCAAAATATTTCTTCCAAAGTTGAGGAGCAAAAAAGAATATTTTTATGCAAACTAGCTTCCCCAAGCTTAGACTTCTTCATAGCATTAGCAGTAATTGCATTCATACTAATAACATTGCTACTATCATGTAAATAAGGTTCCATAGGTTTTTTAATTTTTGTATCAAACAATTCTAAATTAGGAAAAAGATTAAAAAGGTCACCAATTTTTTTTGTTGTTTTCCATTATGCCTAACTAGTGAAAATAAAAACAAGAAACAAAAAGATGCAATTGCAGGATCTAAAGGAAATAGCTTCGAGCACACACACAATGGCGCCAGAAAAGTACGTTACACTGGAACCGAAGTATGAGTGCCTTTTACCTTTCCTCCCCGCAACGGCGCCGTAAAAGTGCTTGATGTCTACGGGTGCTTCTATTCTTGTAGACAGTGTTGGGCCTCCAAGAGCAGAGGTTTGTAGAACAGCAGCAAGTTTCCCTTAAGTGGATCACCCAAGGTTTATCGAACTCGGGGAGGAAGAGGTCAAAGATATCCCTCTCAAGCAACCCTGCAACCACAAAGCAAGAAGTCTCTTGTGTCCCCAACACACCTAATAGGTGCACTAGTTCGGCGAAGAGATAGTGAAATACAATTGGTATGAATGAATATGAGCAGTAGTACGGCGCCAGAAAATAGCTTACTGGCGTGCAGTTGATGGTAGTAATATTGTAGGAAATAAACAAGCAGTAGTAACGCAGTAAAACAGTAAACAAGCAGCGATAGCAGTATTTAGGAACAAGGCCTAGGGATCATACTTTCACTAGTGGACACTCTCAACATTGATCACATAACAGAATAACTCTTTCTCATATGTGCTACATACACTCTTTTGTTGGATGATGAACACATTGCGTAGGATTACACGAACCCTCAATGCCGGAGTTAACAAGCTCCACAATTCAATGTTCATATTTAAATAACCTTAGAGCATAATAGATCATTGCAAAATAAACCAAGAACTAACATAGTGCACACACTGTCCACATTACACTATGAAGGAGGAATAGATCACATCAATACTATCATAATGATAATTAACTCCACAATCTACAAGAGATCATGATCATAGCCTACGACAAGAACCACACGGTGCACACACTAATCACCTTTACACCAAGTAGGAGGAATAGACTACTTTAATAACATCACATGAGTAGCACATAACTAGTAGCGATACAAAGCTCATCATATGGATCTCAATCATGTAAAGCAACTCATGAGATCATTGTATTGGAGTACAGAGAGAGAGATTAACCACATAGCTACGGTAGAGCCCTCAGCCCCAGGGGTGGATTACTCCCTCCTCATCATGGAGACAGCGATGGCGGTGAAGACGGCGGTGGAGACGGCGGTGGAGATGACTCCGGGGGCAATTCCCCGTCCCGGCGGTGTGCCGGAACAGAGACTTATGTCCCCCGAATCTTGATTTCACGATGGCGGCGGCTCGGGAAGGTTTTCTCGGGTCTCGTCTTCTCTGTAAGGGTTTTTAGGTCAGGGACGATTAAATAGGCAAAGAGATGGAGTCGGAGGGGCCACGGGGTGCCCACACCATAGGGGGGCGCGCCCCCCCTGGCCCGCGCCGGGGTGTGGTGTGGGGCCCCCCTGGCTCCCCTCTCGTCCTTCTCCGGTGCTCTGGAAGCTTCCGGGAATTATAAGGTCCTCGGTCTTGATTTCGTCCGATTCCGAAAATATTTCTTTACTAGGATTTCTGAAACCAAAAACAGCAGAAAACATCAACTGACCTTTCGGCATCTCGTCAATAGGTTAGTTCCGGAAAACGCATAATAATGACATATAATGTGTATAAAACATGTGGGTATCATCAATAAAGTAGCATGGAACATAAGAAATTATCGATACGTCGGAGACGTATCACCAACCACTATGCCATTTGTGTCCACCATACCTACCTACTACATGGTATTTCTCCGCCATTTCAAAGTAAATTGCTTGAGTGCTACCTTTAAACAATTCAAAAGTTATTACCTCTTATTTGTGTCAATGTTTTATAGCTCATGAGGAAGTATGTGGTGTTTTATCTTTCGATCTTGTCATTTACTTTTGACAGACTTTCACAATGGACTAGTGGCACATCCACTTATCCAATAACTTTGCAAAAAGAGCTGGCAATGGGGTTCCCAGCCCCAATTAATTAACTTTCATTAATAATTCTCTTCACATGTTTTGCTCGATTCATCAGTAAGCAACTTAATTTTGCAAATAGACACTCCTCCATGGTATGTGAATGTTGGAAGGCACCCGAGGATTCGGTTAGCCATGGCTTGTGTAAGCAAAAGGTTGGGAGGAGTGTCATCCATAAATAAAGAAAAACTAAACTAAAGTACATGTGTAAACAAAGAGAAGAGGGATGATCTACCTTGCCGGTAGAGATAACGTCCTTCATGGGAGCCGCTCTTGAAAGTCCGGTTGATGAGGTAGTTAGAGTACCCACTACCATTCGTTGACAACAACAAACACCTCTCAAAATTTTACTTTTATGCTCTCTTTATGTTTTCAAAACCAAAGCTCTAGCACAAATATAGCAATCAATGCTTCCTCTCGCGAAGGGCCATTCTTTTACTTTTATTGTTGAGTCAGTTCACCTATTTCTCTCCATCTCAAGAAGCAAACACTTGTGTGAACTGTGCATTGATTCCTACATACTTGCTTATTGCACTTATTATGTTACTTTGCATTGACAACTATCCATGAGATATACATGTTACAAGTTGAAAGCAACCGCTGAAACTTAATCTTCCATTGTGTTGCTTCAATGTTTATACTTTAAATTATTGCTTTACGAGTTAACTCTTATGCAAGACTTATTGATGCCTGTCTTGAAAGTACTATTCATGAAAAGTCTTTGCTTTATGATTCATTTGTTTACTCATGTCATTACCATTGTTTTGATCGCTGCATTCATTACATATGTTTACAAATAGTATGATCAAGGTTATGATGGCATGTCACTTAAGAAATTATCTTTGTTATCGTTTTACCTCGCTCGGGACGAGCGTAACTAAGCTTGGGGATGCTGATACGTCTCCGACGTATCGATAATTTCTTATGTTCCATGCTACTTTATTGATGATACCTACATGTTTTATGCACACTTTATGTCATATTCGTGCATTTTCTGGAACTAACCTATTAACAAGATGCCGAAGTACCAGTTCCTGTTTTCTGCTGTTTTTGGTTTCAGAAATCCTAGTAACGAAATATTCTCGGAATTGGACGAAATCAACGGCCAGGTTCCTATTTTGCCCGGAAGCATCCAGAACACCCGAGAGCCGCCAGAGGGGGGCCCTGTGGGCCCCAGATGATAGGGTGGCGCGGCCTGGGCCCTGGCCGCGCTAGCCTATGGTGTCGCCGCCTCTTCGACCCTCCGAGGCTGCCCTTTCGCCTATATAAAGCCCCTGCATCGAAAACCCTTACGGAAGAAGCCACGGTACGCAAAACCTTCCAGAGCCGCCGCCATCGCGAAGCCAAGATCCGGGGGACAGGAGTCTCTCGTTCCGGCACCCTGCCGGACGGGGAAGTGCCCCCGGAAGGCTTCTCCATCGACACCGCTGCCATCTCCACCGCCATCTTCATCACCGCTGCCGCTCCCATGAGGAGGGAGTAGTTCTCCATTGAGGCTCGGGGCTGTACCGGTAGCTATGTGGTTCATCTCTCTCCTATGTACTTCAATACAATAATCTCATGAGCTGCCTTACATGATTGAGATTCATATGATGATGCTTGTAATCTAGATGTCATTGTGCTAGTCAAGTGAGTTTTACTTATGTGATCTCCGAAGACTCCTTGTCCCACGTGTGTAAAGGTGACAGTGTGTGCACTGATACGTCTCCGACGTATCGATAATTTCTTATGTTCCATGCTACTTTATTGATGATACCTACATGTTTTATGCACACTTTATGTCATATTCGTGCATTTTCTGGAACTAACCTATTAACAAGATGCCGAAGTACCAGTTCCTGTTTTCTGCTGTTTTTGGTTTCAGAAATCCTAGTAACGAAATATTCTCGGAATTGGACGAAATCAACGGCCAGGTTCCTATTTTGCTCGGAAGCATCCAGAACACCCGAGAGCCGCCAGAGGGGGGCCTTGTGGGCCCCAGATGATAGGGTGGCGCGGCCTGGGCCCTGGCCGCGCCAGCCTATGGTGTCGCCGCCTCTTCGACCCTCCGAGGCTGCCCTTTCGCCTATATAAAGCCCCTGCATCGAAAACCCTTACGGAAGAAGCCACGGTATGCAAAACCTTCCAGAGCCGCCGCCATCGCGAAGCCAAGATCTGGGGGACAGGAGTCTCTGTTCCGGCACCCTGCCGGACGGGGAAGTGCCCCCGGAAGGCTTCTCCATCGACACCGCTGCCATCTCCACCGCCATCTTCATCACCGCTGCTGCTCCCATGAGGAGGGAGTAGTTCTCCATTGAGGCTCGGGGCTGTACCGGTAGCTATGTGGTTCATCTCTCTCCTATGTACTTCAATACAATAATCTCATGAGCTGCCTTACATGATTGAGATTCATATGATGATGCTTGTAATCTAGATGTCATTGTGCTAGTCAAGTGAGTTTTACTTATGTGATCTCCGAAGACTCCTTGTCCCACGTGTGTAAAGGTGACAGTGTGTGCACTGATACGTCTCCGACGTATCGATAATTTCTTATGTTCCATGCTACTTTATTGATGATACCTACATGTTTTATGCACACTTTATGTCATATTCGTGCATTTTCCGGAACTAACCTATTAACAAGATGCCGAAGTACCAGCTTCTGTTTTCTCGCTGTTTTTGGTTTCGAAATCCTAGTAACGAATATTCTCGAATTGGACGAAATCAACGGCCAGGTTCCTATTTTGCTCGGAAGCATCCAGAACACCCGAGAGCCGCCGGAGGGGGCCTTGTGGGCCCCGGATGATAGGGTGGCGCGGCTCGGGCCCCGGCCGCGCAGCCTATGGTGTCGCCGCCTCTTCGACCCTCCGAGGCTGCCCTTTCGCCTATATAAAGCCCCTGCATCGAAAACCCTTACGGAAGAAGCCACGGTACGCAAAACCTTCCAGAGCCGCCGCCATCGCGAAGCCAAGATCTGGGGGACAGGAGTCTCTGTTCCGGCACCCTGCCGGACGGGGAAGTGCCCCCGGAAGGCTTCTCCATCGACACCGCTGCCATCTCCACCGCCATCTTCATCACCGCTGCCGCTCCCATGAGGAGGGAGTAGTTCTCCATTGAGGCTCGGGGCTGTACCGGTAGCTATGTGGTTCATCTCTCTCCTATGTACTTCAATACAATAATCTCATGAGCTGCCTTACATGATTGAGATTCATATGATGATGCTTGTAATCTAGATGTCATTGTGCTAGTCAAGTGAGTTTTACTTATGTGATCTCCGGAGACTCCTTGTCCCACGTGTGTAAAGGTGACAGTGTGTGCACCGTGTGGGTCTCTTAGGCTATATTTCACAGAATACTTATTCACTCGTTATGAATGGCATAGTGAAGTGCTTATTTATATCTCTTTATGATTGCAATGTGTTTTGTATCACAATTTATCTATGTGCTACTCTAGTGAAGTTATTAAAGTAGTTTTATTCCTCCTACACGGTGTAATGGTGACAAGTGTGTGCACTCGTGTTAGTACTTGGTTTATGCTATGATCATGATCTCTTGTAGATTGCGAAGTTAACTATTGCTATGATAGTATTGATGTGTATTATTCCTCCTACATAAGCATGAAGGTGACGAGTGTGCATGCTATGTTAGTACTTGGTTTAGTCGTGTCGATCTTTCATGCACTCTAAGGTTATTTAAATATGAACATTTAATTGTGGAGCTTGTTAACTCCGGCATTGAGGGTTCGTGTAATCCTACGCAATGTGTTCATCATCCAACAAGAGAGTGTAGAGTATGCATTTATCTATTCTCGTTATGTGATCAATGTTGAGAGTGTCCACTAGTGAAAGTCTAATCCCTAGGCCTTGTTCCTAAATATCGCTATCGCTGCTTGTTTACTCGTTTTATCGCGTTACTATTGCTGCGTTACTACCGCTTGTTTACTTCCTACAATATTACTACCATCAACCGCACGCCGATAAGCTATTTTCTCGGCGCCGTACTACTCGCTCATACTTATTCATACCACCTGTATTTCACTATCTCTTCGCCGAACTAGTGCACCTATTAGGTGTGTTGGGGACACAAGAGACTTCTTGCTTTGTGGTTGCAGGGTTGCATGAGAGGGATATCTTTGACCTCTTCCTCCCTGAGTTCGATAAACCTTGGGTGATCCACTTAAGGGAAAACTTGCTGCTGTTCTACAAACCTCTGCTCTTGGAGGCCCAACACTGTCTACAAGAATAGAAGCACCCGTAGACATCAGCACCGTGTGGGTCTCTTAGGCTATATTTCACAGAATACTTTTCACTGTAATGAATGGCGTAGTGAAGTGCTTATTCATATCTCTTTATGATTGCAATGTGTTTTGTATCACAATTTATCTATGTGCTACTCTAGTGATGTTATTAAAGTAGTTTTATTCCTCCTGCACGGTGTAATGGTGACAGTGTGTGCACTCGTGTTAGTACTTGGCGTAGGCTATGATTATGATCTCTTGTAGATTATGAAGTTAACTATTGCTATGATGGTATTGATGTGATCTATTCCTCCTACCTGGCGTGAAGGTGACAGAGTGTGCATGCTATGTTAGTACTTGGTTTAGTCGTGTCGATCTTTCATGCACTCTAAGGTTATTTAAATATGAACATTGAATTGTGGAGCTTGTTAACTCCGGCATTGAGGGTTCGTGTAATCCTACGCAATGTGTTCATCATCCAACAAGAGAGTGTAGAGTATGCATTTATCTATTCTGTTATGTGATCAATGTTGAGAGTGTCCACTAGTGAAAGTCTAATCCCTAGGACTTGTTCCTAAATACTGCTATCGCTGCTTGTTTACTGTTTTACCGCGTTACTACTGCTGCGTTACTACTGCTTGTTTACTTCCTACAATATTACTACCATCAACTGCACGCCAGCAAGCTATTTTCTGGCGCCGTACTACTCGCTCATATTCATTCATACCACTTGTATTTCACTATCTCTTCGCCGAACTAGTGCACCTATTAGGTGTGTTGGGGACACAAGAGACTTCTTGCTTTGTGGTTGCAGGGTTGCTTGAGAGGGACATCTTTGACCTCTTCCTCCCTGAGTTCGATAAACCTTGGGTGATCCACTTAAGGGAAAACTTGCTGCTGTTCTACAAACCTCTGCTCTTGGAGGCCCAACACTGTCTACAAGAATAGAAACACCCGTAGACATCACAGGCCAGCATTATTGTAGTAGTAGTACCGTTGCAAGCGACGTCCACTCCATCGGAAAGCTATGGCCGGAGCAGGAGTAAGGAGAGACGAGACGGCGACGCTGGCTTCAGGTCGAAGAGCGCCTCCACCGTGGCCACCATCTTCGGGTGACACATGCGACGTGACGTGGGCGATGAAGAGGCCGGCAGCTCGGAGCCCCTTGATGGTCGCGGAACTGCGAAGAGCCCCACGATGTAGAGGCCAGCCATGAGGCCGCGGCGTTCGCAGAGACGCTTCGACGACGATCTGCAAGACGAGCGCCGACGACATCAACAGGAAGGCTCCGGCGGCGGCCTGCAGGCCGGACTGCGACGCTTCGACGGTGGTGAAGGTGGATGCCGGCCACGGCGGTGAAGGTGGATGCCGACGACTGCGACGCTTCAGCTTGTTGCACTATCGTTGCTTCTTGCAGCACCGCCACCACTGGTAGTTGGTAGCACCCCCGTTAACCATTGGAAGCATTACCGTTTGCCCTTTGTAGCACCTCTGCCACAAGATGGTAGCAACGCCGATTGGTGGATGTAGCATCGCTGCCGCCCTTTAGCTTTGTCGGCGGCAACTCGTAGAACCGCAGCATGTATGCAGCTCCACGCTGTGCTCGCCTTGTAGCACCAGTCAAGAGCTAGCATGGAAGGATGAGCTCTCACTGCCGGCCCTAGATTCGCAGCAGCTCCGCCTAAGACGCCCCTTCTCCGGCGAGTCCAAGCCGGAGACAAGCTCCATCGTGCTCGATACTAGACAGCTAGCAGCTTGCGAAGGTTCCCAGTGGGGCGGCGCGTTACCGGTGGTGGAGGCCGCCGGCTGGGCGGCTCGCGAAGGTGGAGGCCGGCGGGTCAGCCTCGACCTCAACCCCCGGCACGCAGACCTTGCTGCATCCCAGATCTCATCCCACGGGAAGGGAGGAGAGGGTAACTGACATGGGCATACCCTTCGGGTACCCATTATTAGTATACCTGGCTCGGCCCAATATGGAGAAGACCCAATATGGAGAAGGCCCAACAAGGCAACCCGAAGAAGTAGTCGACTAGGACTCTTGTAAAACCCTAGGCTGGTTGCATATATAAAGCTAGCCAGGGCACCCGAAATAGGGAGGCCAACAGATAGACAGAATATAGACAACATAGCTCCGCCTACGGCGGCTCCCTGTAAACATACATATCATCATATAGTGGATTGCTAGCAGCACGTAGGGATCCTCCACCGAGGGGACCCGAAGCTGGGTACGTCGTGTGCCTAATCTCGTCCCCGGAATCTCCATCGTCGCTCTCTCCCGAAACCCAAGTCTACAATACGTAGGCATTGGCGAGGTGATCCCTCGACAATTGGCGCCGTTTGTGGGAATCTGCGACGACTGGATTTTGTTATTCGGGCGGGATCCATCATCATTATCATCATCAAGACGTTCAGATCTCAAGGCCAAAGATATTAAAACGTCCGATCGAGCAAGCACACGGAGTCAGATCAGTTGAATTACAAGCCTGACCAAGAAAAGAAAGCAAGAGATGTTACGAGAAGCTCGAGAGACCTCTAGCAATCCTAATCGTGATATTTCCGTGTGTTTCGGCGAGAGAGCAAATCGGCAGAAAAATTTGATCTGTACCTGAGCTATTAGCGAAGAAGCAATCTAGCCAAGCTAGCTAGCTATACGTGTGTTCAGGGATCAATTGACTGCGCACGTGAAGAGCTATCATTTATGAAGGATTGATTATAGCCACAGCGTCCACGCGTCTCACCGAAGCTGCTAGCTGCTACGCGATCGGTCAAGTGGTACGATCTTGAACTGGATTCCGCGACCGAAGGAGGATGAAAATCATCTAGAGAACCAGATGCGGTCACGGATAGCAGCAACGGCGTCTATCGCGGATTCGCGCAACCGGCCCGAGTCAGGTGCAATATTTTCAATTAATTTCTACTTGCAAAATTTATTTGGCCAATATTTTTTCGGCGCGTACTGTTATTTGCGCGTAGATTTTTTGCACTCCAATATAACTGCAGGTCGCAATAAACTTCGACTTTCGCTGCTATGTCGGCACCGTTCACAATGGTGCTCACTACGCTTGGGGGCTCATCTATTGAGGATCCGCCACATCTACTACATTCACCGCTTCGACTGCGTCTGCCGGACGGCCTACTTCCACGTCGACTCCGCCGCACCCGATAAAAAGCTAAGTGTTACTCTTCTGAGATTCAATTATTATTTATTTTCGCCACACCTGAATACTCGGGGGCTGCGCCATTGCATTATTACAACAAATTCATCCAAACACTGGGGGCTGCGCCATTACTTCGTTACAATAAATATACTTGGTTACTTGGTGAATTTCTTTTCTTCGGCTTGGGATATATCTTTTCTGGCTCAGTGAAATTATTTTCTTCGGCTCAGTGGAATTATTTTCTTCGACTTAGTGGATTTATCTTCTTCGGCTCAGTGGATTTATTCTCTCTGGATTACTGGATTGGTTTTCTTTGGGTTATTACTGGTTTACTTATACAATATTACCCGACGCGTTTCCGGGTCAATAGATTCATCTTCTATGGTTATTACTGGAACTATTTTCAACGGCTCAATGGATTCATCCTCTATGATATCAACGGATTCATCTTTTATGGTTATTACTGGATTCTTCGGGTCAATGGATTCATCTTCTATGGTTATTACTGGAACTATTTTCAACGGCTCAATGGATTCATCCTCTATGATATCAACGGATTCATCTTTTATGGTTATTACTGGATTCTTCGGGTCAATGGATTCATCTTCTATGGTTATTACTGGAACTATTTTCTTCGGCTCAATGGATTCATCCTCTATGATATTGGCGGATTCATCTTCAATATATGCTTCATGGTTAATGGCGTAATCTTCAATGTGGATTCATCTCAAATACTTCATCTTGGACTCATCTCCAAGTGCTTCATTTTTTATGGCGTAATCTTCAATGGTTCAATCTTCAAACGAATTCATCTCCAATGGCGTAAATTTTCGGCTGATTCATATTATATTATTGTCAATGGATTCATCCTCAAATGGCTTCACCTTATATGACTCCGCAATTCCGTAAACTTCTTCCGACATCATGGCTAAACACTCGGGGGCTCGACAACAACTTCGCCCCGAGTAACAACGGTGACACGACGTCTAAGCAACAATCATGACATCACCTCAGCAACGCTCGGGGCTCGGCTATTTCTTCATCAACAATTTCGCGGCATCCACTTTTGCTATTTGATGGTTTCTACTTTGGCGAGATTTCTTATCTACACTCGAAGATTTCATCATGCATCAGCTTCGTCGTGTCCAAAAAGCTAAGTGTTCTTTTATTTTGCACAAAGTTGATTATCATTTACTTTTGCCGCACCCGACGCTCGGGGGCTGCGCGACATATATTCACTTTATATATCATCGAATCCGAGCATCTGACACCGCATGCGAAAAAGAGAGTCAAAGAAAAGATAGAAAAAGTTTGTTTATTTATGCAGGAGAAACCCGACGAAATCTTCTTCAGGGAGGAACCCGACGAAATCAAAAGAGTACCCGACGAAATTGTCTTCAAGAGGGAACCCAACGAATTCAAAAGAGTACCCGACGAAATCTTGAGAGAACCCGACGAAATTTTATTCATGGAGGTCTCGACAAATTATCTCCAAGGAGGTCCCGAAGAATTGTCCTCGGGAAGGACCCGAAGAATTATCCTCGGGAAGGACCCGAAGAATTGTCCTCAGGGAGGACCCGAAGAATTATCCTCAAAGAGGACCCGAAGAAATTTTCCTGAAGAAGGAACTCGACGAAATTTTCAACAAGGAGGAACCAAAAAAAAAAAAGGTGGACAAATCTTCGGGTCCATTAACTCGTCATATTTTTTCGAGCAAGAGCATCGGTGATGAACCCGACAATATAGAAGAATCCAATATATTCGGCTGTCTCATTACACCCGAGAGAAAAATAGAAGAACCCGCAAAATGGGTCATTGCATCAGCCGAACAAGGCACTTGACAAAATATTCTCAGAGCGCCAAAGTAGCGAACAATCTCTGAATGCCGCAAAACTCTGTGAAGGTAAGACCCCGGATCCGTTCGTGTGGCGTGGCATCGCCAAAGACTGCGCTGCTCACTTTTTTCCGTATCAACGGATACGAAGAAAAATCCTAACGGACGCGTTAGGTACCCGATAAATATGACCGGGACTCGACGGAATGGTAAGACCTTAAGCGGCACTCGTCGAAGTTTACACCAGTATCCCGAGATCATGTCCAGGGACGTGATCTTGAAGTAGGTTTTTGCGGATTGCCACTAGAGCAGTTAACTAGTACCTGATCCGTCAGATGAACTAGCCCCAACTACCATTATCCCTGTACAATATAGAGATCAATGTCAAATAAAAGTAGCAATGGCCTGGATTCGATAAAAAGAGGGGCTGCGCCAAGTTCTTCATCGAGTAGTACAACTTGAGCCTATGCCTAGGTGCAAGCACTTGCCCATAAGCTCGGGGGCTACTCTTATCGAGAGTATTATTCACTCTCCCGACAAGATACAAGAGGAAAAATTATGGGGTCGATTAAAAGCAAGTTGAGCCTACACCCAAGTGCAAACACTTGGCTGTAGCCTCGGGGGCTACTCCCATCGGGAGCGCTGGTCGCGCACCCGATAGAAAGATAACTTCGACAGCATCTACGGCAATTCAGGTTTGTAGACTCAACTCGATTCTATGACTCGAGTGGAGCCTACTCCCATCGGGAGCACATGGATTTCATCAAGTCTTCCAGAAATATAGTTAAGTTCTTCATCGAGTAGTACAACTTGAGTCTATGCCCAAGTGCAAGCACTTGCTCATAGACTCGAGGGCTACTCCCATCGGGAGCGCTGCCGCGCACCCGATAATTTCAAGAATCGTCGACATCATCTACGCTACACATGATCTACGACATGGACCTCGCCTTGTATTTCTTCGACTTCGGAGATGGTTATGCTTGGAGTTTCTACGCAAGTCTTCGACTTCCCTATAAACTCGGGGCTATCGACATGGGCATACCCTTCGGGTACCCATTATTAGTATACCTGGCTCGGCCCAATATGGAGAAGACCCAATATGGAGAAGGCCCAACAAGGCAACCCGAAGAAGTAGTCGACTAGGACTCTTGTAAAACCCTAGGCTGGTTGCATATATAAAGCTAGCCGGGGCACCCGAAATAGGGAGGCCAACAGATAGACCAGAATATAGACAACATAGCTCCGCCTACGGCGGCTCCCCAGTAAACATACATATCATCATATAGTGGATTGCTAGCAGCACGTAGGGATCCTCCACCGAGGGACCCGAAGCTGGGTACGTCGTGTGCCTAATCTCGTCCCCGGAATCTCCATCGTCGCTCTCTCCCGAAACCCAAGTCTACAATACGTAGGCATTGGCGAGGTGATCCCTCGACAGTAACTCACGGCCATGATTCCCGTGTAGAAGGTCCCCATGTCGAGGCCGCCGTCGCGAGGCCGGAGGCTGCGCCGCGCGAAATAGAGGCCTGCGGTCGTCGCGGGGAAGGAGGTGGTGGCGCTCTGCGTCATGGCCGGCGGGCGAGGGGGAAGTTGCGGCGACGAGATCCGTCGAGGTTGGCATCGTAGGGGCGGAGGTGGAGACGCTCTCCATCGAGGCTGCCGTCCGGAGGCGACGACGAGCTAGGCCGGCGGGAGACGACGCCACGACGGCGCGATAAACTAGTCTCATGGCGTGTGCGATTTGGGGGGAGTGGTTTGTGGATGAGAACGATGGATGATTTGGTAGGCCCATGGGAGAAAGGGAACGTCGTGCGTTGATTGAGCCTATCGAACGACCCACGATCCGGAGGTTGCGAGGCGCTGCAGCCTCCGGAGAAAAACGAGCATTTCCCTAAAGTTTCCTAGAGCAACACGAGTCACTTCCTAGTTCTATTCCTTTCTCTAAATATAGTCTCTTTTTTCAACCAGATGAGGCCCGGCCCGTACACTTTTGTATTTTTTCTTTTATATAAAAACTAGCTTATGAATATGAGAAATATTTCATATATAATTGGTATGATTATAAATTGTTCTCAACATGACTCTGAACAATTTTAATTTATGTACTGCACATTGTTGTTCAACTGTTTTGGTTAATGTTCGTCTTAAAATGTGCATATGCCGTATTCACAAGAATGGAGCAAGTAATACATAGCGCATAGCTTTATATTTCGGAAATTCAATTCGGAACATGGGAGCATATGCTCCTGCCACCGGGAAAATATTTTGAAATGTTCAAAAAATTCGAACAAAAAATTTCTTGCTTACGTATCAACATTTTACGTGCGCAGACCAAGTCTTGCGAAAAACCGACATTTTTTGTGACTTGTGCGAAAAAGATAAACAAAACGTCTCATACACAACCATTTTTTACAGAAAAATTTGTCTTTTTTACATATGACACTCAAAATGTCGGTTTTCTATGGAACCACTTTGTGAACGTGTAGAATTTCGAGATGTATCTACTAAATTTTGTGTTCAAATTTTTCAACATTTTAAAAGTGCATTTAAAATGAAGTTTAAAAACCGGGAGCATATGCTCCCGGGTGCCAAAACGCCACTCCCTTTATATTTTCCCTACATTATTAGAAGATAATATAGCCTCCACGCTACTCTAGACTACTTGTAGTACGACTCACGTTAAATGTCACAGAGTAGATGCTATTTTTAGGAGCAGCCACATGTTTAGTTTACACATCGGTAACTAGATATTTGCGTCTTGTTTGGCGAGAAGATAAAAAGCGAGAGACTGAGGCAACCAATTCAGATCCGAAAACAAGGAAATACCAAAAAGGGAAACGAAATATCTGGAGCTCCCCGTCCAGAAATATCGTCGAGCTCGATCTGGGAACAAATATCGCTTGATCAGATCGCACGAGCCACGAGGGCTTGTGACCCTGTCTACTAGTCGAATTGATTCCTTGCAAAACTGCATTTTCCCTCTTTCCAGGAAAAAATCACATATTCGGCGGCTCCCGAAATATCAGAGGGGAGCGTGCTTTGTTCACTGCTTGGATGGACAGAAAAAGCGCAGGGGCGGCGGGCTTTTTCCTTTCGCTTTTTGGACACGTCAAAGCTGGCAAGGTGGGCGATCACCGCAGCTGGCGCATCCCACGTGGAACCCCGATGTTTATTGCACTTTTTCCTGGCTCAGACCGAGACCGGGTGATCCTCGTCCACATGTTGGCGGAGTTCACCGCCGTGAAAAAAAGTGACGGCTGGTCCTGAAATTTTCCCAGACACATGCTTCTCTCGCTTGCTTGTCCACTGAGAAGTTTGTGGGGAGATGTGAGCAGCGGGACCCGCGAGCCAGAAGCACGACCGTAAACCTGTCGCTTGGGTCGCTCGTGGAGCCGGAGGTAGAGAGTCGGCGCTATGGTGACAGTGGATGAAGATGGAGGATGTTTTGGTGGCGAGCCGGTGAGGCACATGTTTTTCCAATGTAAATTTGTAGTTTTACTTTTTGTGAGTTTTCTTATGCACAGTTGTTTGACGCAAACATTTGTTTTGTATGATGATCATATGTGTAATCTCACTGTTTAATAAAATATATGGTTACATAAAAAAAAAGACAGACAGATTTCTGTGTCGACCACGGCGAATTACACAAAAATAATCTTTTCGGATAAGGATTGCACGAGATGACCCTCCGGCCAAACTATTTCACGTATCTAATTCTTTTGTGTAGCGGCCTTTGCAAGGGTACCCTTGCGAAGAGCGCCACACAAAAGGGCTAGAGGCGTGAAATAGTTTGGCCAAAGGGTCATTTCGTGTGTTCTTTCCCACAAAAGATTATTTTTGTGTAAATCGCCGTCGACCACAAGGTGGTGGCACCTAATACTATCTAGGTATTACCCTTTGGCGTCATTTAACATCCCAGATCGTTGTTGCTTTATCTCGCCGCACCAGACGAGATATTGTAAAAATATCTGGTTAGGATTTTCCTTCCGACGAAACAAAAATCGGTGCATGCAGGAGCGCCGACGCCAGGGATGGAGAGGATCTTTGGGTGTGTTGGCGTCAGAAACCCACCGGCGGGCAGCGACTGGCCAACACGGTAGAGCCGGGAACGACTAGGGCTGCGGCTGGCCCCAGTCCCTCAGAGCGACGGCCCGCAAAGCCTCCCCGGTCGCGCGCCGATGCTGGGTCGCAAGGGCGTGCCACCCGACCTATACCTGGTCGTGAAGGTGTGGATGATGCCTCGCTTAGTTTCCTGCAGGGCACACACGTACACATTAAATACGAGCCTCGATCGGCTCTCGAGTTGTCTCCGTGAATCGGCTCGTGGAGCCGATTCACCCATGATTCGTCCAAGGTGGCCGAATATATGGTGGTCCCGCTTGATCAATGTAAAGCGTATGAGATCCACGACGATCTAGGGTTTTCACCGCATAATCGGATCATCCTACTCACGATTGGGCCTCGCGCTCACGCACGGTAAACGTAAGCCAGCCCTAGACAAGGCCTAAAAACCAACACTAGGTTGATCCTCTGAACGTCTCCGTCTAGGGGCAGCAAACTACACCCCGCATGCCGCCGGATCCTCCAACCCTTTGTAAGGCCTAACTATTGCAGATATTAAACTAATCCTTGATGAATCAAGGATCGACCATAACGGATCAGATCTACTAAATAAAGACCAGCGGGGTGCCGCCCCGCACCCATGATGAGGCACAAGGACGGCTAGACGCGCAAGGGTTGCACTACGCGAGCATATGATGCTAAGAACGATGCTAACCCTAACGCGTCTACGATAACTACGTTGCTCGCCATCAAAAAGGCTTCAGCACGAGCAACGCATGAACAACGGGGATAGGTATTACGCCGCCTAGATCGCAAGATGCGATCTAGGCAGCATGGTGCTTACCGGTAGAAACCCTCGAGACGAAGGAGTTGGCGATGCGCCGAGATTTGTTTGTGGTTGAACGTTGGTTGTTGTTTATTCCATAAACCCTAGGTACATATTTATAGTCCAGGGGACTCTCTAATGTGGGCGTGCACTAAACCGTGCACGGGTAAAACTCTAACTTCTAAACTAAGATGCGATCTAATATGTTACGTATACATGGGCAGTTTAGCCCAACTTGGTAAACAAGGCCGATTCACGCATTTCCTTCCATGTATAATCTTCGCGTCCATCTCGATCGCGGCCCACCTCCGACTTGGTCAAATTCGGGTGATAACACATGCCTCCTCGGTTTTGGAAATGACATTTCCAAAATCATTATGCTTCCTTCCGTCGGGTCATGTCGTGGCAGCAGCGGAACCGTCGCAGAGTCCTTCATCATGATAACTTGCCTTCTCAACTTCTCCGCACGATCCGACAGCTTTGGCACCACCTCCTCGGAAACTGCTCGTGGCATTGAATTTCCACTATGTCCTCTTTTATTTAACCGCCACAAACAGTTCTCCTCTCGCATCTCCTTCGCATTAGCACTCCAAAAAGCCCTCCCGTGCCACCATGTCTTCTTCCTCCTCTCGCCTCATCGGATCTTTCCACCCGGTCCCTCCTCGTCTCGCGAGCCGACGCCGGAGTACAACCCGGCGGAGGTCCATGCGGCCAACATCCGCCGTGCCATTGCGGCCGGGAGGAGTCGGATCATGATTTCTCCATCTCGGTCGAGGACGACAAGTCTCCCGACCGATGGGGAGAGCGATCTCCGCTTCCTCGCCGACAAGGAAGCAATGGAAGAAAGCGATGATGATCGCTTCCCCGGGATGGGGCCACCTCCGAGGAGGTGAAGGGGGACGAAGAGGAGGATGACGACGACGACAGCCTCCCCGACGAGCCGCCGGCCAAGCGCCATTGCCCCCGGCCGGGAACCCGAGTGACTTCGACAGCCGACGACGACGACGACGAGGAAGACGAGGACAATGAATGCCCCGCCGGCGGCCGCCGGAGCAGCCGATGACGAGCCGGCCGGGAGCAGCGCCGACAGCCGGCGATGACGGCGATGACGAGGGCAGCAACGGTCCATAGATAGGGCCCGTAGCATAGGATCCGTAGAAGTAGGCGGGGTAATGCATCCCCTTTTGAGGGCAATCAGCTCTTCTATGTAAGAAATTTCTCAATGAAGAACTTTCCCCAATCCGATTTTGCCGATTCGTCCCTTTTGCCAATGCGTAACGAGCCGATAGCAACGCATCGGTCCTTCGACATTTACCCTTCCATCCTTCAACTGACGATTTTCTCGAGCGCTCATCATCTTGCGAAGAAGGTTGCGACGAAAGATTAGCCGATGGTACCCCAATCGGCCCCTCAATAGAGCATCTACCAGTGCCTGTTGCCCCCGAGTCTCGGCCAAGGCAACACAGAGACGAGGATGCGCAAATTAGCTGAATGTGCCTGGGCTTGATCATGCAGAGCTAGCCGATTTGCACATAAATCGGCTTCCCCGAGCAGAGAGCCTTCAAGGTGAGCTGCCCCCCGAGCTTCTTCTGTCCGCTTCTAGCGCCTTGCTAGTCAGATCGGCTCCTTTCCTTTGGCGGATCTAATGCAATCCATCCTTGACCTGATCTGCACGTCCACGCTGCTCTTGGCATTTTTCTTGAAGAGAGGATCCGAGCCCTTAAACTACTCCATTGAGGAGTTCTTCCATTAAAATCTCCCTTCGTGCTCCACTGACCCTCTGATTGTAACAGTTATTCCTCTTGAGTCGATGGCCCTGCATCGGCTTTCATATCCTGAAGTCGATGTCTGCTGCATCGGCTGTGCTTAATTTTTTTAAATTTTTTAGGCCGATTTGTGTGTCGGCCCCCACATTTGATAGTGTCACCTCATACCCTCATGTTTTACCCATCTAGGTGCCCCCCCGAGCCGATTCTGTCAAGAGAATTGATGGTATCGGCTCTTCAGGTAGTCCTCGTTGGGTCAGATGTTGATCCCAGGCAGAATGGATGGTGAGGGTGATTTTGGCCGATTGCTGGAATCGGCCTCCATGTTGCTTGCTCGGTGAAGGTTTTGTAATATCCCTTCATCAGTTTCGGAGGACCGATCGCAAGGATCGGCCTCGCCATGTTGCTTATTGACGTAGTCTTGCTACTCGTCCATGTTGGCGGATAAAACCAGCCCAATCTCTGACTTTAGCATGTTGGTGTGCTTGCTGTTATCCATGTCGGGTGCACTGTGTAATCGTGGAGCACTACACCCCGCCGGACGAATGAACACCATGTTTGTGCCAGCCGATGTGTCACCATCGGCTCTCTTTTGCTTGGGGCGCCACTCTTTTCTTTGCGGTAGCCCCTCCTCATCCAGGGTCCTCTGGACTTTCGCAGCCTGCATCAGGCCGCGCCTTCCTCGGCCGTATGCAAGTACATCCTTTCAGCTTCCTCCGGACCGCGCAATCGCTCGAACCCCGCGTTTTTGTGTATGGCTGAGACCGTCGTGGCACCACCTTGGACGGTGGCACCTGTCTTCTTCGTATTCCCCTTCGTCTTCTCGAATCATCGAGATCTTCCAACGGAGGGGTCTCAGCCCGTCTGTTTTGTGGTGGGAGAGGCCCTAAACGCTCGAATACGGACACGTTGGCTGCCTCCTTCTTCTTCCGGCTGCATTCTGGCGCTTGCCGATTGTTGGCAATCGGCTCATTCCCGAATCCCAGCAATATCTGAAGAAGGGGCAGTCCCAGTGCCTGGCGTTGTCATCTTGCTCCCCTGGCTTTTCCGTGGCATGGCGCTCGTGCTCCTCCTCATTGTGATCGTGCCGACGATATCTTCTGGCTCCTATAGCCAACCGGTCTCTCTCATCGTCGTCGCCGTATTGCCGGCGTTGGTCGTACTGACTCACATACTTGTTGAGGAGGTGATCAGAGAGGGGTCGTTGATATCTTATGTTCTTTACTTCCCCCTCCGTGACGTAGCGCTTGCCATCTTGACGGAGCCGATCGCATGGAGCGGCCCCTCTCGCGTCCTTGCTCCGAGAGCAGCTGTCCTCATCCCCGTCCTTCTCGTGAGCGGTGTCCAAGCTCTACCATGCTGATGTTGGCTGAGAAATCAGGCTGGCACCCTCTGAGGTGGGCGAACTCCACCATGTTGACGGCGGGGAAGGGGTGTGTGTCGACCTTCATGGCGTACTGGTTAAAAATTAGTCGCCCATTTTCTATCGCCGCTTGGATGTGCTGACGCCACACCCTGCAGTCGTTGGTGGTATGGGAGTACGTGTTATGCCATTTGCAATATGGTTTTCCGTTCAGCTCCTGCACCGTAGGAATTTTGTGGCCTTCGGGTACCTTTATGTGCTTCTCCGTGAGTAATAGATCGAAAATCTGCTCCGTTTTAGTCACGTCGAAGTCGAACCCTCTTGGAGGCCCCGGTGGCTTCACCCATTTGCAGGTTACCGGGCCTCGCCGCTCGAGTCCACTCAGCCACCGCAACCTCTTGTTCTCCCGTAGCGCCTTCATCTTCGCCTGCGTCCACCATGGTAACCACGCGTTTGAATTTGTCCCTGTAGACATCCGGGTGGCGCTGTTCATACGCCGACAGCCTTCCGCACCATGTGTGCTAATGAAGGGTAGTCTCGCTTGGGAGGCCACGTCCTTGATCGATGATGATAGACCCACCACCGCCAACTCGACCGCTTCCTTTTCGCTTACGTGAACCGAATAGCATCGGTTCCTAACGGTCCCGAAGCGCCGGATGTATTCCGACACCGTTTCCCGCGCTTCGTCGTCGTACTTGTGCTAGATCGGCAATGCCAGCCTCGGAAGCCTCTCGAGTGATATTGCTCATGGAACCGTTCTTCCACTGCTTCCAAGTCTGGACTGAGTTCGGTGGCAGCGAAGTGTACCAACCGAAAGCCGATCCTGTGAGGGACTGTGAGAAGTACCTCACGCGCAGCTCGTCTGATGCTGAGATCATGCCCAGCTGTGCCAAATATCGGCTCACATGCTCGATGGAGCTGGAACCATCTCGATCCGCCGAACTTTGTGAAGTCCGGGAGCCGATATTTGGGTGGTAGCGGGATCAATTCGTACCCATTGGGGTACGGCTTGGTATAGCCGATCGCCTTTCTTTTCGGCATCATGCCGAACTGATCTTTCAGGATCGTACAAATCTGATCCGCGGTGATGGCTGCAGGTGCCGAACCCTGAAGGTTCGTCGGAGTGGCGTACTTAACCAGCCATGCTTGTTTTTCCGGTTCTGAGCCAACTGCAGGAGCTGGGCTCTGGAGTTTTGTCGGGGTGGCGTATTTAGCTAGCCACGTCTGCTTCTCGAGCTCTGTCTCCGACGTTCCTCCTGTTGTTCCAGAAGTCCCCGCTGTTGTAACCTCGGTTCGAGGGTGCCCGTGTGCTGCGATGCCCGGCACGTATGCACATGCGTATCCGTGCGGGATCTCCTTGGCGCCTCAGCCAAGAACCGGTAGTCACTAGGGTCACCACCGATCTTGTAGACGACGAATGCCGGTGTAGCCGGCACTTCAGCCTGGTGCTGCCAACGCATGTGGCAGCGGAGGACGGGATCGGAGTGGCAACTCTCCTCGATACGTCCCGAGAGCTGGTCCTGACGGAGAGTACTGATGGCTTATGATTTCCTGGATCACGCGAAGAGCGACGCGCTCCAACGTGTTCACCAGGCTCTCAGAGTGGCGGTGCAGCGAATGAGCCACCATGAAGTTGATCTCCTGACGCAGCGACCTGGTGCGTTCTTCGGACGGGGTGGACAGGTCCACTCCATCAAGCGCGCCTTCAGTGTGAACCCCTTCCATCCGATGCCATGAGAGCGGGTCTCGTGGAAAGAGCCGATTAGGTCGGCTTCGAGGGCAGACTTGATCTCGTCGTACTTCTTCTTGAGCTCGCCGGTGAGATCCCCGTACGTGACCGGAGTTTCTTCCGCCGCTTCGATGAAGACGGTATGGTGTCTTTCGCCATCCCCGATGTGGATAGCGAGAGGGTTGTCGTTGAAGATTTGTCGTTGAAGATCGTCCCACCGGGCGTGCCGGAATGTGTTGGCGTCGAAACCCACCGGCGGGCAGCGACCGGCCAACACGGTAGAGCCGGGAACGACTAGGGCTGCGGCTGGCCCCGGTCCCTCGGAGCGACGGCCCGCAAAGCCTCCTCGGTCGCGCGCCGATGCCGGGTCGCAAGGGCGTGCCACCCGACCTATACCCGGTCGGGAAGGTGTGGATGATGCCTCGCTTAGTTTCCTGCAGGGCACACACGTACACATTAAATACGAGCCTCGATCGGCTCTCAGGTTGTCTCGTGAATCGGCTCGTGGAGCCGATTCACCCATGATTCGTCCAAGGTGGCCGAATATATGGTGGTCCTGCTTGATCAATGTAAAGCGTATGAGATCCACGACGATCTAGGGTTTTCACCGCATAATCGGATCATCCTACTCACGATTGGGCCTCGCGCTCACGCACGGTAAACGTAAGCCAGCCCTAGACAAGGCCTAAAAACCAACACTAGGTTGATCCTCGGAACGTCCCTGTCTAGGGGCAGCAAACTACACCCCGCATGCCGCTGGATCCTCCAACCCTTTGTAAGGCCTAACTATTGCAGATATTAAACTAATCCTTGATGAATCAAGGATCGACCATAACGGATCAGATCTACTAAATAAAGACCAAGCGGGGTGCCGCCCTGCACCCATGATGAGGCACAAGGACGGCTAGACGCGCAAGGGTTGCACTACGCGAGCATATGATGCTAAGAACGATGCTAACCCTAACGCGTCTACGATAACTACGTTGCTCGCCATCAAAAAGGCTTCGATACGAGCAACGCATGAACAACGGGGATAGGCATTACGCTGCCTAGATCGCAAGATGCGATCTAGGCAGCATGGTGCTTACCGGTAGAAACCCTCGAGACGAAGGAGTTGGCGATGCGCCGAGATTTGTTTGTGGTTGAACGTTGGTTGTTGTTTATTCCATAAACCCTAGGTACATATTTATAGTCCAGGGGACTCTCTAATGTGGGCGTGCACTAAACCGTGCACGGGTAAAACTCTAACTTCTAAACTAAGATGCGATCTAATATGTTACAGATACATGGGCAGTTTAGCCCAACTTGGTAAACAAGGCCGATTCACGCATTTCCTTCCATGTATAATCTTCGCGTCCATCTCGATCGCGGCCCACCTCCGACTTGGTCAAATTCGGGTGATAACAGGGTGGTTGCGGCAGAGAGTGCATCCATTGTCAGAATTTGGCTAGCGGGAGGCAGTCTGGTCTCGCGAGGAAAAGATGACCTTGGTTTATTGATCTATGAAAAAAAATCAAGATATGACTTTGAAGTGGTATAGTGATGTCGATTATCTTTCGGATCAAAATAATGCTAGATCACAAATGGGCTTTGTATTTTTTATATGGTGAAACTATTTTTTCATGAAAGTCAACAAAATAGACTCTAGTAGCAACTTCCACTAAACACTCTGAATAATTGCATTATATGAAGCTCGCGAGAATGTATACGGCTTCATAGAATGATTAATCATATCCAAACATCATGTGGTTTCGGTTCATCAGAATCATCAACCATTATCTATGAGGATAATCATGCATGTGTTTCTCAAATACACATGGGATACATTACAAGTAATATTACTAAACATATTGCTCTAAAAGTGTTGCTTCCTCATGAACTACAGAAAAATGGAGAAATTAGTATTTTTCAAACAAAATCTTGTGATAATCTTGCAGATTTGTTCACTAAATTTTTAACAACGCATTTCAAAAATGTATTCATGGCATTGGTACGAGACGATTTAGAAATTTGTAATGTCGAGCGGAGAAATCTTCAAGGACTGAACTTAGTATTTATTATTTGATAATAATATAATATACTTTTTTTTACTTATGAGTACTCCAATGTATTTCTCATATAAGTTTTTAATGATAAAATTATTATACCAACGGTATATATCAGATTCCTATATTCTCCTTATATTTTCCCACATGATTTTTGGAGGACATGGATCAAATAAGACCAAGCTTTTACGAGATTAAGGACTATCAGGATTTTCTAGAGACCTTTTGGAGATTTTTCGGACATAGAAGCTTAAGAAGACAACGTTGTCCAAGAGGAAGTGTTAGGAATCACCTTTAGCGTTGGTTTTAGGCTAACTAAGAAGTTAGTAGATTCCATGTTATATCCTAATAGTAGTTAGAATATTTAGATTTTATCCAATCGTTGTGCAGCGAATCATCATGTCTTTTCCAAGAGACACAAACAATGCAACCGCACTGTACATCCGACTGTTCAGGGACTATAAATACCCGGAGTGACAATCAATGAAACACACTATTCACTTCAATCTCTCTCCGATTGTCTTCACTCCCAACACATTGCGGACAGCCTTGGTGATGAGTTAAACTATGAAGCTTCTAGAATTTTAACAATAATGATTATGACATTAATTGAAATTAGTTGTTTTAGGAAGAGCGGAAATGAAAATAATTAGGTTTACAATGCAAATTTCCACTTATTTGAGATTTTTTCCGTTAGTCAAACATATCAATATATCAAGTCTAGTCCACTAATTTTAATTCGAATATTATTTTCAATAATTTAATTGTGCGTTTATAAATATTAAGCTTTCTGGAACAACACAATCCAGTTTATATTCCTACCTCTGAATGTATTTTTTCAGGTATACTAAATTAGGCGCGTGTACTTTTAACGATTCACCTTTTATCACCATTTAATTTATGAATACAAAAAATATGTGATGTAGAATTGGTATGATTAAAAATTCTTTTCAATATTACTCTAAACATTTTTAATTATCTACTATATAATTGATAAATTTGGCAGTCAATTGTTTTTTGTTGCGTGTGCATCATAAAGTAGGGCAAGTCCCATAACTTTTCATTTTCCCTAAGAAGATAATATAACCTTTGGGATACTCTACAAAACTTGTACGTGCTTCTGCTCAAGTACTTGCCGCGGTTTCAATGAACTTAGACTTATTTGGGACTACATTTTGTCTGAATACACGACATGCATCCAGGGCGGGAGGGAGCAGGTTATATATGGACTCTCGGTAAATGTCGAGATAGGTATAGAGTACTACTTTTTAGGACCAGTCACTTGTTAAGTTTTGTTCTATATGGAGTACACATCGATTAGATATTAGTGTCTTGTTTGGCGTGAAGATAAAGTGCGAGGGACCGAGCCGTCAAATTCAGACACCCAGAAACAAGCAAAAACCAGAAAGACGACGGTAGATATTTACTGGGTTGCACTATTCAGAACGGGTAAAATCTTATTATTCTTAGGATCCAACACCCAAGTCTTTAAATATGGTTCCATGCACGCTTGATGCTAGATATTTGTCCCTACTTATGTCAGGTGAAAAAGTGCGAGGGACCGAAAAATCAGCTTGAGAAACGAGAAAAAAAAACGAAAATGGAGACCATGCATGAACATCTAGGAACTGCCTTCGTGAAATATCCTGGAGCTGTGTTTAAAAAAAATATCATGGAGCTTGATCTGGTCATCTGGGTGAAGAAATATCTCTTCTGCACACAGTATCGCATTGTGAGCTGTCTACTTCTAGAATTGGTTCCTCCAAACCGGAATTTCCACCTCTAGATAGATATCGGAGCTGCAGGAAGAGAAGAAAGCGCACGGGTGGCGCCGTGGCGGGCGTTCATCTCGCTTTTTTGGACACGTCCAAGTCACCGAGCTGGGCGAGCATGACGTGGAGCCCAGTTGTTTCTTTCCACTTTTTCTATGTGTGAGGAACCGGGCGATCCTCGTCCACATGCTCGTCGTCGAGAGTGGGTTGGCACCGCGAAACGCGCGCGGGTTGAGCAGCAAATTCTCCCAGTCCCTGCCACATGCTTGCTGCCCCTACCCTTCGTTCTCTTCTCCACCGAGACGATCAGATGAAAGAAGAAACGAGGCGTGTGCGTTCGAAGGTCGACCAGACGGCGGAGAACCAACTGCCACGTCGGAGAAGAGTTTTCCTCGCTTTTACGCTTTTCCCCGGTGCGCTTTTTTGGCCCGCGCAAATATCCTAGTGGGGGAGAGGATTCGGATAACCGCTCAATTCCTGTGGCTCCCGCTGCTTCACCCGCTCCTTTGCTTGCTTGTTTGGTACTGAAGCGGTGGCTTGCTCAATTATTTGGTCAGAAATTCTTTTTGAAATATGCATGCAGTGGATTCGTAGGAGCATACTATAGAAACTAAAACCTAAAAAAAATCCACACACGTTATCCAATGCGATATACCTTACATTTTGGAGACTTTTACATCTAGGAACGGAGATAGAGTAAAAAACAAGACTAGCGGACTAGCCTTTGATGGCATATTTTTACAGAAGAAACTCTGTGTGCCCCGGAAGTTTCCGAGACTCAAACCCAGGTTGTTGACGTGGACTCCCGCACGCCTAACCAATATATCGACGCTCTATTCTTACATATAAAATAATAAGGCAAAGCATGCCTTTTTTTATCCCAACAAGATAATACAACCTTGGGATATTGTACATAAGTTGTAGATTTTTTTTAACAACATAACTTGTAGAATAGGGCGTGCACAATGGTATAGAGGGAACACCTTCTCTTAGCACTCCACGGCATGTAAAGACATAAAATATAAGTGGCGAGCGTATTCATAGTAATAAATGAAATTTTATTAAATTTAAGTAGTTTTTTTTGTTTTCTCTCTGCTTCAACTAAGAAACAAAACTTACGCGTCTTTGGTAATGAAATGCCGACGCCACCTGATTTTAAATGCATTTATTGTGTAATCATGGTTAATGTCGGAGTTCTTTGTCCTAAATGTCCCTTTTCAAAAAGTTAAATCAGTTTTGACTCCCTCTTAAAATTTTAATACTTATATGGCTTTTCTTGGTCACCCTATGCATGATGGCTTAACTGAAATGGAGGTCACGTCACTTTAGTTGGCAAAATTTGATTAAAATCTGAATTAAAAATGACTAAGTCGTATGTGTCTGAAAATATCATCAGACGGTGGATGATCCTTGCGATAGAAAAAAAGATGTGAGAGCAGCCGATCAACCGATCGCCGGACGAACCCTCATACGGGTTGCGCAACCCCCGAGCTAGATCCTGGAGATTGACCTCCCTGGGGCCAGGGCGGCATGGAAACTTGTGCGGCGGCTCGGTTAAGACTGCTCTGATACCATGTAGAACGATCGAGATGGAGAGAGATTGATGGAATACGTTGGATGTTGCATTAAGCCTCATGGACGAGTATGTATAGGAGTACAAGACTTGGAAGGCAAGAATTATCGCCTAGACATAAGGTAGGACATGGATTACAAATTTTAAACTACCAAATATATATCGAACACTAACTATTTTGGAGCTAAAATGGCTAAGTGATTTCAATCTAGTCACCTCAACTGGCATGTCATGTACTTGAGGTAAGCCATCCAGCAAAGCGTGACAAAAAGTAGCAATTAAAATTTCAAACTTTTATTTGGGATCAAAACTGGTCTAAAGTTTGAAAGCATTTAGGCCCCTGCCTTGGGACGAAAACTATTTGGGATCAAACTTTTATTTGGGATCAAAACTGGTCAAAGAACTCTAAATGTCGACATAGATAATTTTTTTAAGACCAGCTACATGTCCAGTCTGGTTCAATGTGCACGGTCCATAGATATTTGCCTCTCGTTTGGCCAGAAGATAAAGTGCGAGCGACCGAGCCATCTAATTCGCACACCTCAAAACAAGCAAACAATAAAAAGGGCAAATAAATATATAGAGCTCCCATCCAGAAATATCACGGAGAGCGATCTGGGAACAAATACCTCTTGTTCGGATCGCAGGAGGACCTCTGACCCTGTCAACTTGTCGAATTGATTCCTTCCGATCAAAAAACTGTAGTTTTCCTGTTCAAGAAAAAAAAACAAAAAAATCACGTATTCGGCGCTCTCCAAATACCAGAGCGCCGTGCTTGGATGGATAGAAAAAGCGCAGGGGCGGCGGGCCCTCACCTCATTTCTCTTTTCGGACACGTCAAAGCCGGCAAGCTGGGGACATTTTTGGAGGAAACCCTAGCGCTCTCGCGCCGCTCCCGCGAGCGGACGGGAGCCCGTGGCAGCGCTCCTCCCCGACCCCTCTTCCCCTCCCCCTCCGTCTCGCCGCCGCCGGGCGAAGCCCGCGCGGCGCCGGCGCCGGCGGGCCCCCCTCTCCCTCGCGTGGTGGTGGCGGCGGGCCGTCCGCTGCCGGTGAGGGCGCCGCGCTGGACGTCGGGCGTGGCGGCGCGGAGCTCCGGCATCGGCGTGGAGACGGCGCACCCCTTGGCGTGCTCGCGGCGGTGGTTCCTCCCTGGAGCGACCTCGACGGCGGGCGGCGCGGCCTCTGCCCTGGTGGTCTGGTGGAGGCGACGGCGGCGCGGATGACGTCCGGCGCGGCGGGACGTATGGCAGGCAGCGGCGGAGCGCCTGCTCGGGCTCGACATGGAGGCCGCCTGGTGCGATGGTGGCGGCTCCTTGGGCCTCCGCGGGTGCGGACCAAGGCAGGGGCCTGATCCCCTTCGAGCCGTCTTCGTCCCAGATCCGTCGGCGCCGACAGCCCATGGGGGCTGAAGGTGGCCGCTTTCGCAGGTTCGGCTCGGATCTCCTCGCGTCTTGCTTCGGTGGTGCTGGTTGCGGCGGCCGGCCTGCGCCTTGGTTGGCGGTCGGTGGCCACTCGATGTTGCCCTTTGCTCTCCCCTAGGTTGTCAGTGTGCAGAGGTGGGACGCCGGGGCGGCGGCCCCGGACGGTGGGAGTTCTGCTGGTTGACGAGCGAGCCAGAGACTCGGGTGCTCGTCGGGAGCCTCGGCCGTGTGGACGGCGTGGTTCCGGCAAGCCACATGCTGTGTCAGCGGGGCGGTTGTTGCTACGGCGGCGACCACTCCCCTGTGTGGTTGGGAAGAGTGCTATTGCCGGGGGAAACCCTTGCCCGTTTGGGCCACGACGGCGACGTCCGTGGACGTCGTTCCCTTGTTGAAGGCGTCGGTGTGGCGGCGCTCGGTTCCGCCACGACCTCCGGGTGAAAACCCAAGATCTTTGGATCGGGCGGTAGCGACGCTTTGGCGCCGTGCTCTTCTTGAAGATGCCGCCTTGGAGTTCATGGCGTGTGGCTCTCCGTTGGTTGTGCGGCGGAGGTGCGGTGCCTCTTGGTGTTGGCTCTTCGTCTGGCGATCCTCGTTAAAGCTTGCTTCGTGCCCTTCCCTTGTCGAGCTTCCTTGGCGCTGCTGTTCGGTTTGTGAGCAACGAGGGTTGGCACCCGGTGGTGGTCGGCTTCCGGTGGCGTTTCTGCGGCGGAGAAGTGTTGTTGAGGCGCGCGTGAAAATGGCTCGCTCTCGGGTGAGCTCCGGCCCGACATTGTAGACTCCTGCTCTTCTCCGAGTCTCGTAGGCGCTTTGGCTAAGTTCGTTGTTCACGCTTCCGGCTGTAGCTTCTTCGGTAGTTCGTGTGGGTGTGTGGTGTCGTTTTGTAAGCTGGGTTCAGCACTATGTATCTTTCTCGCCGTTGGTGGCTTTGTTAATTCAAAGTTGGGCACTTGAGTGCCTTTTATCTAAAAAAATGCCGGCAAGCTGGCGCGGCAGCTGCCGCATCCCACGTGGATCCCCGTTGTTTGTGCTCGCTGAGACTGAGACTGGGGCGATTTTTTTTTAAATAATACGATTTTTTATTTAATTCTAGGAATAGCGTGCGATTTTAAAAAAGTGCAAAAGTGTGATCTGGTCGGTTAGCTAATGACCGATCGGTCAGTAGCAGGCCGATTCCTAGTTGGCGAGCTACATACCAATTGGCCAGCTACCGACCGATCGGCCAACTACTATCCGACCAGTGCATGAATTTAGTTTAGGTTTATTACGAGTGATATCTCCTGGCACTTCTCCCCCATTATTTTCCCGTCACCACTTTCCCGCCATATCTTCTCCCTCTCCCGTTCACACCGCCGTGTTTCTCTCCCGCCCTTGCCGCCATCCTTCCCGCCACTTCTTCCCGTCATCGCAGCGCATTCGGAATGATATGGATGAATCTGAAGCTGGAGGGCCAACGAGACAATGCTTCCTATGCAATAAATTTGGTCATTGGGACACTAATTGTCCAACCTTCGACACTGGCCAAGCAGGAAGGGGGCAGCGAGGCAAGGGGACGTCGCGGGAGGGGAAGAAACTAGGCGGCGAGGCGCTACTTCGGAACTTATTTGTAATTTATGTAGTGAACAATGAATTTGTAATAAGTATGGAACTACTTCGCAATTTCAAATGTGAAACTATGTTACTGTAATTTATGTAGTGAACAATGAATTTGTAATAAGTATGGAACGACCGGCGGTGCATCACTCTTGCCCTTCGAGGAGTTGGCACTCTTGCCCTTCAACGATGCAGCTCTCTTTGCCTTGCTGCTAGGCTCAAATATATCATCGTCGTCCTCACTCTCAGCCGCCCACCGTTCTGGATATTTCAAATCCCTTTTCCTATCTTCTTCATTCTTTCATGTTAGTGACTTCCACTTCTCAATCAACCTGATAAGTTCACACCTTATTTTCCGTGGGCTGCGAGCATGCATCTTCTTGATTGGATATCCATAGGACAAAGTCTCAAATTTCCTACCCACCTTACAGAGCAAGGCGTCGCTACTGATGAACTCCTCGAATGTATCTACCTTACTCTCCGTCATCACATAGCGGGCACTGTCTAGAAGAGGTTCGGCCATGAATTCGTTAAAAAGATGGGGGATTCTTATATGGGGGATCCATCTTGTTCACAGAATACACTGAAACACAAGGAAACGGTGTGGGGTTTTTATAGGCTAGAAGGGATGACTTTCGGCGGAAAGATGTGAGCAGGAAAAATTGGGCGGGAAAAAGTGGCAGGAGATTTGGGCGGGAATAAATGGCGGGAAAATTGGGTAGAAAAAAATGGCGCTCCTCCTCAAAGAACATTGCCCACGCACGCCGGTGTTTCTCCTCAATCTCCTGGCGCGCCCAATCCGGCTGCTCCGTGTCTATCCAGTGAAACCATTTGCATAGGGGCGGGGGAGACTGCAACACAAACAGTAACATTAAATCACATTCATAAATAAATTTATGCCTACATAAAATTATATCGAAACATACCGGCGGCCTCGGCGGACGACGAAGCTGAACTACGGGGCGGATCATGCTCATAGCTCGCACACATGAAAAATTTCATGCCGAACCAATCGGAGAAATCCTCCACCCGCTTAACATTAGCAAGACGGCCGCACCAACACCGCTCCGCTAGCCACACCCGGGGCAAACTTGCAGCCTTCGCCTTCACCGGCCTAAACTCCTGGTCAGAGCACGACACACTCATGATGGCTAAGGGTGAGCCAACAGAAAAAAGAAAGAGATAGAAGCACTTGTGCAGCGATGAGTGTCGATGCCTGCTTTTATAGGAAAAAATCCAAGAGCGTGGCGGAAAAATATAGCGGGAGATGGTGGCGGGATAAATTTGGCGGGAGATGGTGGCGGGAAGGAGTGGCGGGAAGGATGGCTGGAAGAAGTGGCTGGAAGGGTGGCGGCAAGGGCGGTAGGGAAACACGGCGGTGTGAACGGGAGAGTGAGAAGATATGGCGGGAAAGCGGTGGCAGGAAAATAATGGGGGAGAAGTGCTAGGAGATATCACTCGTAATAAACCTAAATCAATAAATCAATGCACTGGTCGGCCGATCGGTCGGTAGCTGGCCAATTGATCTGTAGCTGGCCAATTGGTCAGCTATCGACCAACTAGTTCTAGCGCCGACTCTGGGAATCGGCCTGCTACTGACCGATCGGTAATTAGCTAACCGATCAGATCACACTTTTGCACTTTTTTTTGAAATCGCGCGCTAATTCTAGAATTAAATAAAAAGTTTGTATTATTTTAAAAAAAAAATCGCGAGACTGGGCGATCCTCGTCCACATGTTGGCGGAGTGTGGGCTGGCAGGCGCCGCGGGCGGGTTCGGTCCGAAAATTTTCCAAGCCACATGCTTCGTGGCGAGGGTTCCCTCTCGTCTCCACTGAGAAGTTTGGCATCGGCGGGGCCCGCGCGCCAGACGCACGACGCCAAAACCTGCCGCTTGGGTCGCTCGTGGAGGCGGAGTGTAGCGTGTAGCGTGACGTTGAGTCCAGAGAGACGGATCACGGATGTCTGTGTCCACCAGAAGGTGGTGGCATGTGGCACATTCAGTAATATCCAGGTATTATCCGTTGGCGCGTCATTCAGCATCGCCGTTGCTTTATCTCGCTGCAGCAGACAAGAGATATGGTGAAAAAATCTGATGGGATTTTCCTTCCGACGAAACCAAAAACGTTGCCTCCAACCGCGTTTCTACATAATTAAACATACCATTGGACATTAGACACATCTGCCTGACGACGGTTCAGCTGGCGATCTTCCGGTGAGGCATAGATGTTTTCTGGCCGAGGCGGGGGCCGGAACATCCACGGCGTGCGCTTGAAACAGGAGCCACCGAGGGCGGGAACCAATCGGACGCGTGGGAATCATACACAGCGCGCACGAAACAAGAGTCACCGAGGGCGGGAACTAACCGGACGCACGTGAATCATCCACGCAACGCACGTAAAACCGGCGACGTGTTTGGCAACGTCCCGACACCATTAACATATCATCGTTATTAGAGGTAGAACGTCAATCCTCGATAGTAGGCAAGGAATGTCAACATGTGTCGGGCCGCTCGATGCATCCTGGCCTAAACGAACCGTGATCCATTATGTATTTGCGGGCCGATCCAAATAAACTAAAACAAACCGAATGAGTCGCCGTTTTGGATCGCTCTGATGGAGGCAACCCCATTCTAGCCCACAAGATTATGTTGAATAATAAGCACGTACGCCTTGCTACTGGATGCATATGCACGTGTCATCCCCCTAGCTTACCTAGACACACGCTGCTCTCCTCTCCGTTGTTTAACATCGTCCGGTGAATGATGACCGATTGACTAGATAGGGATAGGATAGCGCGATCATGCTCCACTCGTTCAAACGTAGTAGCACTAGTCTGGCAATAATTCACAGACACTTTAATTGCCGTCTTTAGGTGTAAGACAGAGACACTTTGCGTCGTTGCAGTTATGGTTGGAGAACGTCGGGTGCTTGAGCTTCAGTGCTTGGATATGCTGGCTCGGGCGGTTTTCACCCTTTGTTTACGACCAGTGGCAGGTGGCGGTACAACTAGTCCAAGGTTTGGGTTGTATCTTCACACAAAAGCGATACGAGAAGCCGAGTTGTGCACAACGTCAGTGTATCTTCTGTGACAGAACTGAGAGTATCTATCATGCATTGTTGCTTTGTCAGTTCGTGTTAGAGATATATTTAGTATAGGTATATTAGGTAGTCTAGGATTTGTAATCTCTACCTACCATATCTCTAGGAGAGCTATCTTAGCCTTCAAGTCTGTACCACTATATATACTCGCCCATGAGGCGCAATACAACATCCAACATATTCTGCATATCTCTCTCCCTCTCTATCCTTCAACATGGTATTAGAGCGGCACGCTCCTTGACCTAGCCGCCGCCCAAACTTCCGCGCCGCGCCGCCCCCGGGGAGGTCGATCTCCATGATCTACTCCGGGGGCCGCGCAACCCGTATGAGGGTTCGTTCGCCGATCCGTTGATCCGCTGCCCTCGAGTCTTTTTTTTCCAATCTGTAGATTGGTTTTCTTTTTGTTCCGCCGGTCGCTCGACCGGCGTTTTCTTTTTGGTTTACCGATCATTGATCGGATTGAGTCGCCCATCACCGTCGTCCTTTTGCGCCTCTACTCCGACAACGGCATCGACCTGCACCGGCCATCAACCGCACGGCACAGCCGCACGCGCCGCACACGGGGCACCCCTACGTGCATCGCAGCAGGCTGTTCTTGCTCGCGCGGTCTCCATCGCCTGTCCGTCTTCGTCGCCATCGATCGGGACTTCATCGACAACGCCGCCATCGACTCCGATTTGCGCGTCGTCCACGCCATGGCGCGTATCGTGCCGCCATCGGTCTGATCAACCGACCCTGCGCACGTCAACGCCAAGCACGTCCCCGAGCACGCGCCTACCACCGATCGAGCATCGGGTTGCCGCTGCGTCGCCCCTTCCGACGCTGCTAGCCAACGACGCGCCTTCTGAGGCGCGTACATCGCTGGTGGCGTCCCGCCGCTGCACCGACTCGCGCCCTGCAGCTACGCCGGCCCCTCAGGCCGTGGCGTCGCCGCACGCGGTCACCTTCGCCGTCCCCCGCGCATCGACGTCCGAGGCCACCACAGCGCCGCCCCTTCGGCGCGGGTCGCCTCCGTACGCGCATGGTCTTCGTCACTGTTGACGTCAGAAACCCACTGGCGGGCAGTGACTGGTCAACACCGTAGAGCCGGGAACAACTAGGGCTGCGGCTGGCCCCAGTCCCTCAGAGCGACGGCCCGCAAAGCCTCCCCGGTCGCGCGCCGATGCAAATTGCAAGGGCGTGCCACCCGACCTATACCTCGGTCGTGAAGGTGTGGATGATGCCTCGCTTAGTTTCCTCGCGGGGCACACACGTACACGTTAAATACGAGCCTCGATCGGCTCTCGAGTTGTCTCGTGAATCGGCTCATGGAGCCGATTCACCCATGATTCGTCCAAGGTGGCCGAATATATGGTGGTCCCGCTTGATCAAGATAAAGCGTATGAGATCCACGACGATCCGGGGTTTTCACCGCATAATCGGATCATCCTACTCACGATTGGGCCTCGCGCTCACGCACGGTGATCGTAAGCCAGCCCTAGACAAGGCCTAAAAACCAACACTAGGTTGATCCTCGGAACGTCCCGTCTAGGGGCAGCAAACTACACCCTACATGCCGCTGGATCCTCCAACCCTTTGTAAGGCCTAACTATTGCAGATATTAAACTAATCCTTGATGAATCAAGGAGCGACCGTAACGGATCAGATCTACTAAACGATGATCAAGCGGGTGCCGTCCCCGCACCCATGATGAGGTACAAGGACGGCTAGATGCGCAAGGGTTGCACTACGAAAGCATATGATACTAAGAACAATGCTAACCCTAACACATCTATGATAACTACGTTGCTCGCCATCAAAAAGGCTTCAAGCACGAGCAACGCATGAACAACTAGGCAGGCTCGTGCTGCCTAGATCGCGAGATGCGATCTAGGCAAGCATGGTGCTTACCGGAGGAACCCTCGAGACGAAGGAGTTGGCGATGCGCCGAGATTGGTTTGTGTTGAACGTTGGTTGTTGTTTATTCCATAAACCCTAGATACATATTTATAGTCCAGGGGACTTTCTAATTGAGGCGTGCACCTAACCGTGCACGGGTAAAACTCTAACTTCTAAATTAAGATGCGATCTACTATAATACAGATACAGGGCAATTTAGCCCAAACTTGGTACACAAGGCCGATTCACGTATTTCTTCCATGTATATTCTTCAAACCCATCTTGATCGCGGCCCACCTCTGATCCGGTCAAATTCTCGGTGATAACACATGCCCCCTCGGTTTTGGAAATGACATTTCCAAAATCATTATGCTTTTCCTTCGTCGGGTCATGTCGTGGCAGAGCGAAACCGCCGATTGTTAGCTGGATCGACGCCCAATGAGCCGATAGCAACGCATTGGTCTCTCATAATCTGTCCTTCATCTTCTTCGACTGATGACTCTGAGACCTGGTTGACACTCCTCTGCAAAATTCACCATCCTCGAAGAAGGTTGCTACACAGGACCAGCCGATGATACTCCAATTGGCTTCTAGAAACAGATCATTTACCAGGTCGGTTGCCCCTCGAGTCTCGACCAAGGCGAAACGAGACGAGGATACACAAATTAGCCGAATGGACCTCGGGCTTGATCATGTCCGAGGGCACTATCATGCAGAGCCAGCCGATTTGAACGAAATCGGCTCTCCGGAGGAGAGGACCTTCGGGGTGAGCTGCCCCCGAGTTTCTTCGATCCAAATGTCATGACTACATATTCAAACAAGCCCATTGAACCTGGTACTCTGAATGCAGTCTTGTGTATATCTTCTGGATATTGTCAACATAAAGTAATATAACAAGTGCAATATGCAAGTATGTAGGAATCAATGCACAGTTAACACAAGTGTTTGCTTTTAGATAGAAGGAAATGGGTAAACTGACTCAACAATAAAAGTAGAAGAAAGGCCCTTCGCAGAGGGAAGCATGGATTGCTATATTTGTGCTAGAGCTTTTATTTTGAAAACATGAAACAATTTTGTCAACGGTAGTAATAAAGCATATGAGTTATGAAAGTTATATCTTACAAGTTGCAAGCCTCATGCATAGTATACTAATAGTGCCCGCACCTTGCCCTAATTAGCTTGGACTACCGGATCTTTGCAATGCACATATTTTAACCAAGTGTCACAATGGGGTACCTCCATGCTGCCTGTACAAAGGTCTAAGGAGAAAGCTCGTATTTTGGATTTCTCGCTTTTGATTATTCTCAACTTAGACATCCATACCGGGATAACATGGACAACAGATAATGGACTCCTCTTTAATGCATAAGCATGTGGCAACAATTATTATTCTCATATGAGATTGAGGATATATGTCCAAAACTGAAACTTCCACCATGATTCATGGCTTTAGTTAGCGGCCCAATGTTCTTCTCTAACAAATGCATGCTCCAACCATTAAGGTGGTAGATCTCTCTTACTTCGTACAAGACGGACATGCATAGCAACTCACATGATATTCAACAAGGAATAGTTGATGGCGTCCCCGAAACATGGTTATCGCACAACAAGCAACTTAATAAGAGATAAAGTGCATAAGTACATATTCAATACCACAATAGTTTTTAAGCTATTTGTCCCATGAGCTATATATTGCAAAGGTGAATGATGGAATTTTAAAGGTAGCACTCAAGCAATTTACTTTGGAATGGCGGATAAATACCATGTAGTAGGTAGGTATGGTGGACACAAATGACATAGTGGTTGGCTCAAGGATTTTGGATGCATGAGAATTATTCCCTCTCGATACAAGGTTTAGGCTAGCAAGGTGTTTAAAGCAAACACAAGTATGAACCGAGTACAACAAAACTCACATAAAAGACATATTGAAAGCATTATAAGACTCTATACCGTCTTCATTGTTGTACCTTTATCATCATATCGAAGCCGATCGCTTGAAACGGCCTCCTCTTTATCCTTGCCATGGCGGTAAACGTAATGAGCTACCATGTAGTTAACTTCCGGCGCGAGCTCCGGTCCGTTCTTCCGAAGGGGTGGACAGATCTACTTGGTCGAGGGCACCCTCGGCCGTAAAGCCGCTCCACCCGATGCCATGAGAACGGGTCTTCGAGAAAGAGCCGATTAGATCGGCTTCAAAGAGAGCCTTGAGCTCATCGTACTTCTTCTTGTGCTCATCGGGCAGCTCGCGTACGTGACTCGAGTCGCCAGCCATCTCAGCTGTGGATGTCGACATGGTTGCTGAAGAGTGTCTTCCGCCATCTCAGATGTAAATGGCGATGCGGTGGATGTCGAAGACGTGTCCCACCGGGCGTGCCAGAATGTGTTGACGTCAGAAACCCACTGGCGGGCAGTGACTGGTCAACACCGTAGAGCCGGGAACAACTAGGGCTGCGGCTGGCCCCAGTCCCTCAGAGCGACGGCCCGCAAAGCCTCTCCGGTCGCGCGCCGATGCAAATTGCAGGGCGTGCCACCCGACCTATACCTGGTCGGGAAGGTGTGGATGATGCCTCGCTTAGTTTCCCTGCAGGGCACACACGTACACGTTAAATACGAGCCTCGATCGGCTCTCGGGTTGTCTCGTGAATCGGCTCATGGAGCCGATTCACCCATGATTCGTCCAAGGTGGCCGAATATATGGTGGTCCCGCTTGATCAAGATAAAGCGTATGAGATCCACGACGATCCGGGGTTTTCACCGCATAATCGGATCATCCTACTCACGATTGGGCCTCGCGCTCACGCACGGTGATCGTAAGCCAGCCCTAGACAAGGCCTAAAAACCAACACTAGGTTGATCCTCGGAACGTCCCGTCTAGGGGCAGCAAACTACACCCTACATGCCGCTGGATCCTCCAACCCTTTGTAAGGCCTAACTATTGCGAGATATTAAACTAATCCTTGATGAATCAAGGAGCGACCGTAACGGATCAGATCTACTAAACGATGATCAAGCGGGGTGCCGCCCCTGCACCCATGATGAGGTACAAGGACGGCTAGATGCGCAAGGGTTGCACTACGAAAGCATATGATACTAAGAACAATGCTAACCCTAACACATCTATGATAACTACGTTGCTCGCCATCAAAAAGGCTTCAGCACGAGCAACGCATGAACAACTAGGCAGGCTCGTGCTGCCTAGATCGCGAGATGCGATCTAGGCAGCATGGTGCTTACCGGAGGAACCCTCGAGACGAAGGAGTTGGCGATGCGCCGAGATTGGTTTGTGTTGAACGTTGGTTGTTGTTTATTCCATAAACCCTAGATACATATTTATAGTCCAGGGGACTTTCTAATTGAGACGTGCACCTAACCGTGCACGGGTAAAACTCTAACTTCTAAATTAAGATGCGATCTACTATAATACAGATACAGGGGCAATTTAGCCCAAACTTGGTACACGAGGCCGATTCACGTATTTCTTCCATGTATATTCTTCAAACCCATCTTGATCGCGGCCCACCTCTGATCCGGTCAAATTCTGGTGATAACAGTCACGCCGCTGGGTCTTCCTCGCCTACTTCGTGTACCGCCGCCGCGCCCCCACCCCAGGTCGCCGCTGGGCTCGCCAACCACTTCAGGTCGCGCTGGGCTCGCCGACCACCGCAACGCCCGTCTAGGCGTCCGGCATGACCACCCCCGGTCACTCGCTGGGTTCGCCGCCTTCTACGTCTCCAACCGTCTCGACTTCGTCGCCCGTGTCATCGCCTCGTCCCCGTCTACACCACCTGCTACTCTACTTCGAGAACCGCGGGCAGCGTCGGCATCTCTCCGTCGATCTGCGACCGCGACGCTTCCGGAGGCCTCCTCTGCTAGTCCCTCTGACATGGCGATAAGTTCATGATGGTCCCTGCCCCTCGCATGCCCGGTACTAGCAACACCGGAAGTGCCTTCGTCCTCGACACGTTCCCGAGTCTGGCAAACTCGCGCCGGACGTCTCGTCTTCATCGGCTTCGACAACGTCTTCTTCGGCATCGCCTCTACGATCGCCTCGACCGCGTCACCGACTTCTTCTATGTGTACTCGGTTCCGGCAAAACCGAAGTATGCCTTCGTCCCCGACGTGCGCCTGGTTCTGGCAAAACTAGGGCCGCACCTCGTCCTCGACGGCTCGGACTGCATCGACTTCGGCATCGACAACCTCCACGACTGCCTCGACGCGTCTCCGTCACTCTCCTCGCACACTACGCACTTGCGGCTACATCGACACCGGCACCCGCCCACGACATCGACCACGGCAATTCCTCGCGCGGCTCCCTCGACCAAGGCTGCAGCACCCATGCTCTCGGCTAACTCGACATCGGCATAAAGGGCTACCACCTCGCTTGCGTCTCACCAGCCTCCTCTCCAGTCCAAGCATCCGCGACGACGCAACTCCGTCCACGACGCTCCCGCTACGACTGCGGGGGAGTGTCAGCCTTCTGGGGTCCACTTCGGTTTATCTCCAGTCTGACCGTCCGCGACGCTACTGTTGTTCACGTCACTACCGCTACGACTGCGGGGGAGTGTTAGAGATATATTTGGTATAGGTATATTAGGTAGTCTAGGATTTGTAATCTCTACCTACCATATCTCTAGGAGAGCTATCTTAGCCTCCAAATCTGTACCACTATATATATACTAGTTGAATGCCCGTGCGTTGCCACGGCTATCAAAATCACATTTTGATATGCATATGACAGTGCGACCTCGGGGAGATCTGGTCATACCGGACTGACCTATGAATGCTCCTCTCACATTCATCTGGCTTCCATCATAGACACATACCAACTTTTGTGGTCACATCACACAATCGGATGCCTGAGAATTTATCGTGCTGCCATGCAAGTGAGGCCAAGATGAGGCTATCATGGCGGTCGCGGGCTCGCCGTCCCGGCACCACATCATGCATCATGTATTTGTTGTACAATCACAAGAAAAGCTAATACGGCCAGATGCATAATGATAGAATATTGAGGTATTCTCTCTAGGACACAATTCGTGATCAAGATGAACATTGTAATAATAGAATCTCCTTACCCGCTTAAGTTTTCACCACAAAACATGCAACCTTTAGCTCATAGAATGAGATGTACATACAATTCATATCGTCCTTAAGCTATCTTTAGTGCCAGATTGCAAAGAGTAACTGATTTAACAAAATCAAACTACATACATAGTACCAAGTAAACACGTATGCCCACTATATATGCCAACAATTTGTGGTTCTCAATCTGCAGTTGACTTGCCTGTTCCACAAACCCTCAGCTCGCAGAAACTCAAGCACCTCCAACGAAACAATGGTTAAGCATCTTTACTGAGTTTGAAAGTCAGAAGACATCTATTATACCCACCAGATTAAATATAGTCCGAGAGGTTTGGTGGAGAAATCAATGAGCTTGAGCATGAGCATAACACGGTCCCGTCTATTAGAAAAGAAGTTCAGCATCAAACAAAATCCATGTCTACTCACAGCCAAGTAGAAAACATATTTTGAGGTTGAGAATAATCTGGTATTAAAATGTAGTAATGCACTGAGTGTTGATAATTAACACTTCATAATCCTGAGAAGAAAACGGTGTTCTAAAAGATCCATTTTTAAAGCATCAAATTTCTTTTTCCCACAGGCAACAAAAGTTTTGTTTTATCCATGAAAATTTACATGCACACTTAGGATCAAGTAGATGTGTATCAAACTAACGATCATAATTCTTTTTTTTTTGAGACAGTCTACATGGAGAAATAAAACTCAAACTATGCATAAGAAATGATTCGAGACAGTCCCCTCTAATGTTTTACATACTCACCGGATCGTTAATAAATCATTTTAAGTAACATATGGTTATATCTATATATTTTGGCTCCTGAAGATAGTACTCTATGTTGATGACAACGTCAGTTAAGCAGACAATATTTTATTTCTAAGACATCTGATAGCCTACCAGTATTCTGGGTACATCACAGTCCATGCCAGCAAGAGAATCTAGATATTGAAGAAAAAATCCTTCATGTTAATAACTGACATACACCAAAGTGTATCTTGGTGTACTGGAATAAACATATGAACACCAATTTCTGACATAAGTTGAATATGAGAAATGAACATGTAAAAAGAGAAAATGCTAGTAAAAGTTAAAGTGGATTCAGTAGCAACTTACTTTATCACACTCCACAAGCCCATAACCCAATTTATTGAGGGTTCTCCATGTTCTCATAGATTGATAGTCCTAGCCAGTTTTTCAACAAGCAAGCTGAACAAAAATTCAGAAAGTGTTCACTCTTCAGTCCTAAGAAAACATATCTCGAGCCATATTATTGAAACCACATAGCTGTCTTAGCCAATATCACTCAACGAAGCTTACCAGTGGGAGATCGACCTCTACAACCTGAATATGTGCTCCTTCAGCAGTTCCCATCTCAAACATTACAGAACACATAAGTATGCACTAATAACCGAAAAAACACAAGCGAAAAACTTGAATCAGCTTCGTACCAGTGGAGGTATCCGATCTGCTTGATACGGATTCGTCTCCTTTCTCCTAGCTTTTCATACATTTAATTGTGCTCAAGATGAGGTCAGTCGAGCAGGGTAACACAAGCATAGAGGGCATGCCAGTCATAAATTTGTGAACAAGTAGTAAATACATGAGAAAGCGGTAACAGCTTGCATTCTTCACTCTAAGGTTCTTAGCAACAAAAGCTCCATTCTTTTTATGGTCCTTGCCTCAAAAACAAACTTTGCCTCGGCCACCTGTCAAGAAATAATCATCAATTACTTGAAATCAAATATCTCACAATGTATGTGCAGGTCAGTTATGAGATGCATCACTCACTGACCTGCAGGTCCAAGGGGAGTGGCACATAAGTCTCCTCCAACTTTGAAGCCGACTGCTGGAGATTGAGGGGAGTGGCCTGATGGGGAAGCATCTCTATCGAGTTCTGTTTGCGAGTTCCATTCAGCGGACAGGGTAATTTTTTGGGCGACCAGGTGATGCGTACAAAATTTCTGAGTAGACCAGATTATGAGTACAGTTTAAACCTCAGTGTGTATGATAACTTGCACTAAGCACATGAAACCACTTGCATAGAAAATACAATTTAGAACAGCATTATAGGGGTTCAAACTGAACAGCAAGGTGTATACTCCTAAAAGGTGAGACCGAGAGCAAGTAAATTATATTGACCCACAACACATGGAAGCAAAATTAGGAAATCCAAATTGATACATATATGACAAGGAAGAGAAGTAAATATTGGTTTCAGCATTACGTCAAACAATTGCACGGTACGGAATAAAATGCAGAAGCAACAAAGAATAAGGAGTAGGATGACTATGAGTTTTAGAAAGAGAAGATTGCAGCCGATATGGAGGGGGGGAAGAGATAACTCACTGCTAGTAGATGCTTGGAGAGGTTGCCGGCTGCAGTAGGTTGAAATGGTGGCCGGCGGCAGGAGCAGAAGCTCTGGGACGTGGTCACCGGCAGCAGCACCCCGGGCATGCGGCCACCATCTCGTCCTATGTGCCTCCCCACCGTCATCCCTACGCCATGGTGACCTCCCTCCTCCCGTGTCACATCCGCCGGCCGCGGCCGTCGCCGAGCGCCATAGTCGTCCCCGTCGGCCATCAGGGCCACCCTTGGCTCGTCATCCCCTACACTCGGTTGCTAGCCATGGCACGGCCGTCCACGGGTGCGAGCGCGAGCATGGAGGCCGGCCGGCTGGCAAGCGAGGAGCGAAAGAGGAGAGGTACCTGAAAATCGAAGCCTGGCAGGCGGTGGTAGGGCTAGGGTAGGGGGCCAGGTGTGTGGCAGAGGCGGCGGCGCGATTGGATGGAGAGCCAGAGGAGTTTTCTCTCATTTTAGGTAAGTAGAGGAGAGAGATTTGATTAAGAATCGTTTTGATTGATTTTGATTGATTCCATAAATCATAGGCGGGGAGTGGAAAAGTGTGGGGCGATGTAGAGGCCGTCAGATTAGATTGAACGGTCCGGATTGTTTTAATGACGACCATCAAAGTGCGTTGAGTGTCAAACGACCAACTCCCATTTAATAGTAAAGACTCGCCCATGAGGCGCAATACAACATCCAACATATTCTGCATATCTCTCTCTCCCTCTCTATCCTTCAACAGTTCGCACTGTATGGCGTGAAGTCAAGGAAGCCATTCCCTCCAACTCAAAAGGAAGGAGCTCACCTCGAATAAGAGCATCTCCAGTCGCGTCCCCCAAACCGTCCCCCAAAGGGATTTGGGGCGCGCCGGACCAAAAAAGCGTTCCAGCCGCGTCCCCCAAAGCCCTTTTTTGTCCGGCGCGCCCCGATACGGTGTCCGGCGCCCGAGCCCGTCCCCGTCCCACGGGGGACGCACCGGGGACGCCGGACACAACGAAGCGAGGCCAACCGACGCGGGCCCGACGCGTCGGCGGCACGGAAGGCTAAAACCCCGTCGCCTACCTTTGGTCAAGCGACGTTAATGGCGTCCCTGTTTTCCCGGGCGACGCGAGGGACGCGTCTCGTCGTGCATGGCCGCGTGGCCGTCCGCGCCGGAGTTATTGCGTGCAACCACCGGCCGCCGCCGCTGTTTTAAGACGCCCTCCCGCTTATCGCCGCTCATCATAATCCTTCTCGTCGCCGCCGCCTCCCCCTTCCCGGATCCTCTCCCCGCCGCCCAAAAATGTCGAGCTCGTCCTCCCGCAAGATCGCCGCGGCGAATGGCTTCGGACGCGGCAGCCTCACCGTGGCGGAGGCGTGGGCGGCGTACCACGCCGGTATCCGGTCCCGCCGGACATGCGGCCGCCAAGCGGCCGGCGGCCGGAAGATGGCCGTGAACGGCATTGGCGTTCCGCCGCCGCCGAAGCCGAAGACGGACCAATGGAGGGACGCCATCAAGGCCCGTCGGGCTCAACTGACCGCCGAGGAGCGGTTGGATCCGACGTGGGCGGTCAACGACAACGACGCCTGGTGGACGACGTACTTCCAGGCGAAGTACGACGTCGAGATGCACAGCACCGACAACCTCGTCGGCGGCCCCAACAGCTGGAACAAGGAAGGCCGCGCCCTGTTCTGGGGCGTTCCGGGGCGCACCCTCGAGAACGTCATCCGCGGCCTCCGCAACGGCGCTCCAAGGCTGGAGATGCCGTCGTCGCCGCCGGCGTCTCCTCAATGGCAGCCGAGGAGTACGACGTACTCGTCCTCCTCGCACTCTTCTTCCTCGGGACCGGCGCGATCGACGCCGTCCTCGTCGTACCGGTCGGCGCCCTACACCGTCCCCAAACGGGAGGTCAAGGAGGAGCCGGCGACGCCCGTCAACACGAGGCGTGGCGGTAGCGGCAGCGGGCGGCAGCAAGGGAGGCGCGGCGGCGCCCTCCTCATCCCGAAGCCGGAGGGGAAGGAGGAGCCGGAGGAAGCGTCGCAGGCGGCGCTGCTGGCGGAGTACGAGCGGCAGCAGCGGCTTATCGCCAGCAGCGACGACCCCGAGGACTGCCCAGGGCTGCGGGCGGCGTTCTTGGCGTCCATGGACGACAAGGACGCCCGGAGGGGCGACCTGGACGCGGCGATCGCCATGTCCATCCGCGACTCCGGCAAGCCGCTGGTGGACCTCACCGACGACGGCGAGGCAGGACCAAGCGGCTTGGTGAAGGACGAGCCCGTGGACGAGCCCGTCGACGAGCGCGTCAAGCAGGAGGTCGTCACCGACGAGATGTACAACTTCCAGCAGTACTACGACGCCTCCGGCCGTCGCAAGTGGTTCTAGATTAGGTTTAGTTTAAATTTAGTCAAATTTCGTTCGAATCTATGTAAGTTTGGACGAATCTTAATCGAATCTCGTTAAGTTTAAAATTGCCAAAAAAAAAATTTGAGGGACGCGACTGGGGAGCGACGTCCCCCAAACGCGGCACGAACGAAACACGTCCCCCAAACGCTCAATCCGGCGCGGTTTGGGGGACGGTTTGGGGGACGCGAGTGGAGATGCTCTAAGCTCTGGCTCTTTGAGTTCCTGGACCGGTCTTCGGATCTCCAAGCAACAACCTTGGCAGTTAGCTTTTACCATATCTGGGAAGCACGGAATGAGGCGAGGAACGGCAGGTAAAATTGTTGCCTATGTTGATTTCATTAAGCAACATCTGTTCAAGCCTTGCTCCGATCAAAGGTGTGTGTCCACTCTTTCAGCTGCAACATGGACGCCACCGACGTGTGTCCTGAACGACGTGAGTGTCATTCCCTTACTATTCCACAGCTTCAGAGTTTCCCTTGCATAGACCACTCTTCCTGATCGGTGCATGATATCCCCGGTGTTAGGCATGATTTGCAGGGATCCATTTGCGATTTCTAAACCTGGACTGAAGTTGAAATCAACTATATTACTTGTATTGAAGCTGGAGTAAGTGAATTGCAAACAACTGCAGGTTCTGCCTAGGATGATAACAGCTGCATAGGCTATACAGGAAAGGCTCAACATTCTGTTGGTATTGGGAACTATCATGGCTAAATGGTTCGTAGCTTCTTGCAACCTCCTCAAAGAAATAGAAGAAGATGCGAGCTAATCTAGTCCACAATGGTTGGCTTTTCAATTCCGAGGGAGTAATTGATAGCCATGTAAGAGGCACAGTCAATTGCAATCGTCAGATATATCAAGGGATAATATTTCAGTAGCTGCAGATGTACGCTACTCTCCAGCGATATCTTTGATTGTGTTGAGTAACATACTGTATAGTTATAGGTCTCCGTGTTTTCTCAGGGTTGTACCTGTAATTGTACATGTGTCCGCTATATATATATGAGCAGCCGGCCCTATTGGTGCTGTGCAATCTCCAATACCTCTTCTACATGGTATCAGAGACCCTTCGGGTCCTGTCCTAGCCGCCGCCCTCTCCCTCTAGGGGCGTCGCCGGCCTCCTTCTCCCAGCCCTAGCCGCCGCCCACCTCTCCTCCTTGGGCGCCGCCGCCTCTCCCCACCCCAACCCTAGCCGCCGCCCCTCCCCACCCCAACCCTAGCCGCCGCCTCTCCCCACCCCAACCCTAGCCCTAGCCGCTTCCGCCTCCTAACACCACCACCGCTTCCGCCATGGACCGCTTTGACTCCTCCGGCTCCGGCAGCAGCAACCCCTTCGCCGGCCCCTTCGTCGCCGTCATCCGCGACATCCTCATCGCCGAGCGCGTGCCGGTGAAGCTCTCCACCACCGCTGCCAACTTCTTCCCGTGGAAGACGTACTTCGGGCTGCTCTTCCGCGAGTATGATCTCCTCGATCACGTCGACGGCACCATCGACCTCCTCGCCATGCCGCATGACCCCGAGTGGCTCGCCATCGACGCCACCATCATCCGCTGGTTCTACCAGACCGTCTCCAACGACATCTTTCGCACCGTCGTCCGCGACGGCGACTCCACCCACACTGTCTGGGCTAAGATCACCGGCCTCTTCACCGACAACAAAATCCAGCGGGTCACCTTCCTCCAGCAGGAGTTCTTCGGCACCCACCAGAACGACCTGTCTCTCGACGAGTACGCCCTCAAGCTGAAGAGCCCCTCTGACGAGCTCCGTGACTTGGAGTTTCCGATCGATGACAAGATCATGCTATCCACCCTGTCGGCGGGTCTCGGCGAGGATCTCAACAACGCCGCCTCCAACCTCACGCTCCTCACCACGCCCACCTTCGAGCAGGCCGTGGCCTACCTGCGCCTCGAGGAGCGCCGCCTCAAGCATCTCCGGGCTCGGGCGGCTCACACCGCCTTCGTCGCTGGCTTCTCCCGCGGGGCCTCGACTCCCGCGCCTCGCGCACCCACGCCTCGCCCCCCGGGTCCGCCGCCGGGTTTCCCTGCAGCCGGTCACCAGGCCGGCCAGACCGGCCCCTAGACCGGCCCGTCCGGTCAATAGGCCGGCCAGACCGGGCCGTAGACCGGCCATGCCGGCGCCCAAGCCAGTCAGACCGGCACCTGGACCGGGCAGGCAGCTCCTTCTGGCGGTGGTCGCCGCGGATGTCGTCGCCGTGGCGGTGGTCGCCGCGGACGTCGTCGCCGTGGCGGTGGTGGCAACGGCGGTGGCAATGCTGGTGCCAACATCCCTGCGCCTCGTCCACCTCAACACACCGCCCCTCCGCCATGGACCGCCGGTCACAATCCGTGGACCGGGGTCGTTCACGCCTACTCCATGCCCGTGCCGCGCGCCCCCTACCCGGGCATCATGGGGCCGCGTTCAGCCACCCACCAGGCGTTCTACGCGGCGCCCCAGCCCGCCCCGGTCTACGCCGCCCCCCCGGGCTCGACCCCGTGGGATCCCGCGCTCCTGACCGCCCTCCAGAGCGCCCCCTCCGCTGGGGCGTATGGTGGCGGTGGCGACTGGTTCATGGACACCGGCGCCTCCGCGCATATGGCTGCGCACCCCGGTAACCTCTCATTTTCTACACCCGCTTCCACTTCCTCTCGCATCATTGTTGGCAACGGTCATGCTCTTCCCATTACTCACACTAATTCCGTCTCTTTTCCTTCCACTTCCACTCCTCTCTCTCTCTACATAACGTTCTTGTTTCTCCTGACTTGATTAAAAATCTCGTTTCTGTTAAGTCTTTTTGTCGTGATAACCCTGTGACTGTGGAATTTGACGCTTTTGGTTTTTCTGTCAAGGATGGTCATACCCGGATGCTCCTCCACCGATGTGACAGCCCCGGTGATCTCTACCCTGTTGGCGCGGCCTCCACCACCACCGGCCGCCCACTCGCCCTCTCCGTCGGTGTCGACCTTTGGCACGCCCGCCTTGGCCATCCTAGCTCCGCCGCTCTGCGTCAAATAATGCAAGGCTTCTCCTTTACTTGTAATAAAACGGATGCTCATTCTTGTGAAGCATGTCGTTTAGGCAAACATGTTCGCCTTCCGTTTAGTTCATCCTCCACAGTCGCGTCTTTTCCTTTTCAACTTATTCATAGTGATGTTTGGACCTCGCCAGTCCCGAGTAATTCTGGTTATAATTATTATCTTGTGATTCTTGATGATTACTCGCACTTTGTATGGACTTTTCCCCTTGGCCGTAAATCCGATGTTGCCACCACCCTCACCGCCTTCTTCGCCTTCGTCTCCACTCAGTTCGGTCGCCCCATCCACGCCTTACAAACCGACAACGGCAAAGAGTTCGACAACATCACCATTCGCTCACTCCTCGCCGCCCGTGGCGCCGTCTTCCGCCTCACGTGTCCATACACTTCTCTACAGAACGGTAGTGTCGAACGGATGCTTCGTACCCTCAACGACTGTGTCCGCACCCTTCTGTTCCACGCATCCATGCCCCCACGATTCTGGCCGGATGCCCTCGCCACGGCGACTCTCCTCGTCAACATCCGCCCGTGTCGTGTGCATTGGTCCTACACGCCGCATCACCGCCTCTACGATGCGCCGCCCGCCTATGATGACCTTCGCATCTTCGACTGCCGGTGTTATCCTAACACTGCTGCCACCGCCGTGCATAAGCTTGTGCCGCGCTCTCTCTCCCTTGTGTGTTTCTTGGATACCCCGCCAACACCAAGGGCCACCGCTGTTACGACCCGGTCTCCCATCGTGTTCTCACCTCACGGCACGTGTACTTTGACGAGTTGGTTTTTCCGTTTCACCAGGGACTCTTGGCGACACCTCCAACGACGCCCCCGGCGCCCGCTGGCCCTCTTGCGGCCGCAAGCCGACGACTGACCACGGCGGCCCTCTCTGCGCCGGCCCCACCTGGTCCCTCGGCGTCTCCGTCGCCAGCGGCGCCCCCGTCGCCCGCGGCGCCCCCGTCGCCCGCGGCGTCTCCTTCGGCTGCCTCCTTGTCGACTACCTCGTCGCCCGCCTCGCCGCCCGCCTCGCCGCCCGTCGTTGCGGCCCTTGAGCCCATGCTCACCCGCGCACGTGCGGGCGTGCGGTGGCCGTCTACACGCTACCCCGCCGACCAGTACGTCTGAAAGGATCGTATGCCGCACCTAGAGGGGTGGGGGGTGAATAGGTGCTAACCAATTTTTAGTTCTTTTTCAATTTAGGTTTGACACAAAGGTAAATTCTCTAGATATGCAACTAAGTGAATTTACCTATATGACAAGGTTACCAACTAAGCAAGATATAGCTACGCAATATATAGGAGATAGAGTGGGATATAGGTAACCGAGAGTGGAGCACGCGTTGACACGGAGATGATTCCCGTAGTTCCCTTCCTTTGCAAGAAGGTACGTCTACGTTTGGAGGAGTGTGGTTGTTACGCAAGCCAAACCAACAGCCACGAAGGCTTCACTCGGATCTCCCGTGAGCAACGCCACGAAGGCCTAGCCCACTTCCACTAAGGGATTTCCTCGAGGCGGAAACCGGGCCTTTACAAGGTTCTTGGGGCACACATCCACAACCGAATTGGAGGCTCCCAAATCTGTAACAATACAACAATCAACAACAATACATCAACACAAATCAACTAGGGAACCAAATAGGAACACTAGCATGAGATCCCTCAAACAAATGAGGGGGAAATGAAAAACGCTTCGGTGAGGATGTAGATCGGTGGCTTCTCCTTCGAATCTCCAAAGATCAAGAGATTTGGTTGGGGGAGGAAGGAGATCTTGCAAATCTTGTGTTTCTTGAGGTGGCTCTAATGGTAGTGTAGCTTGGCAGATTTCTTGTGCAATGATTGAGCAACTTGTACCTTTGGAGAAGAGAGGTATTTATATGATTGGAGCTCTCAGATCTGACCGTTTGAACTTTTACTCGTAACACCGGAAGTTCCGGCCAGGAGGGCCGGAAGTTCCGACCGGCACCGGAAGTACCGGCCAGGCGAGTCAGAACTTCCGCCAGGACAAATCTTCGTCAGGCAACCTGTCAGAAAAAGGTGAGGGCGGAACTAGGGCGGAACTTCCGGTGACCGGAAGTTCCGGCCAAGTTCCGGTCAAGTTCCGAAATAACGCGAAAACTATACTGGATGTTACTGAGCCACAATCGCGGACTTTCGGAACTTGTCCGGAAGTTGGGCGGAAGTTCCGCTGACCGGAACTTCCGGCCAGCTTCACCGGAACTTCCGGCCGGAGAAGAAAAACTGTAAACGAACTATGCTGAAGGCCTTCACGAGAAGCAACAGGGCGGAACTTCCGACTGTTGGGGCCGGAACTTCCGCCGTAACCAAAAACCTTCAGAGCTTCAGAATTGCCACACCATTTTACCGATCGACAATGGTTATCGAAAACTTGTACCTGTCTACATCAACACACATGAATGTATACCTAGTGTTGACATCAAACACACAAAACCCAAAAGGGCGGGAAATGTTCTTTCAATCTCCCCCTTTTTGGTGTTTGATGACAACACAAGTATTTGCAAGGCATGAATAAAGTAAACCAACAAAGTGAAAGATATAGAGGAGCTCCCCCTAGATATGAGCATTGGAGTATAAGAAGCTCCCCCTATATCTAGCATCCGTCTTCCATGGGTTAGCAATACAACATAGTGATAAGCATATGGATAATAGAATCATGCACACATAGATAACCATGGAAGACACACAAACGGAGTTTACCATCCACATAGATAGAGTTTACAAGCCAAATGAACTAAGAACATTGTTCAACCACATAGATAAATGACGACACCCCAAGGATAAATAGAATCACAAGCGATAAAAATCAAAGCCAAACACGAGCTTGTGACTCCCCCATGCAAATACCCAACGGAGAGCAACCTAAAAGGTCTCACTCTCCCCCTTTGGCACCAAGGCACCAAAAAGGGAAAGGAGAAACTACACGCCCCAAGGGTCGGCGTTAGCCCAGCCGGGAGGAAGATCCGATGGAGCGCCGGGGTAGGGTGGAGTGTGAGGAGGAGACTCGATCTCAAGCCCATCCGGAGGGAGAGGAACACCATGCTGAGACACCCATTCAGCCTCCGGAGTGATATTCTCCTCGGATCCGGGAGGAGACACTTCCACCGCAAGAGCCCTCATGATGCTCTTCTGGCGAACCCGAGACTTCTTGGCTTCTGCATGCTGCTGATACTGACGGTGGTTGACTGCAGCGGTGAGGCAAAAAATCTGTCTCATGCGGCGAGCAAGCTTAGAAGCCCAGCTAGGTGGCTTCTCATCCATGGGGGGAACATCTTCAATAGGGGAGTTGTGGCGCTTGGTCCTCAGAACCTTCACGTCATGCATAGTGATGTTGAGAGTAATAGAGTGAATGAGGGAAGTCTGACAAGAATCAATCCAAGTGTCCTCAATGAGCTTCATAATGTACGGAGCAAACGAGGGAAGCTTCTTCTCCATCACACATGACCACATCTCGTTGTAGATGTAGTCCATCACATCAAGCTTCTCACCGGTGCCCTTCTTAGCAAAGGAGTTTGCCATAAGGTCGACTTCATATAAATGCAACTCATCAAGGTTGCCACCCTTTGGTCCAATGGTTTCCCGGTAGACTCTAAGCATAATGTCCCAAGTAGGGAGAAGATCCGCACTCTTGCCCGGGATGCCCCAACCTTTGATATAGAGGGGCTCCAACACTTCCCTGGGTTGAGAAAATGAACTATCGTGGCACCTCCAACCATTCTCATCAACGCCCGGGAGGCGAGGGTATCCAAGGGCACTTCCGAATTTCGCCAAGTTAGACTCAAGAAGCTTGTCATGAGACATCCACCGGAAAGTTTTAGCTTCATCCGAATCAAAGTGGACGGTGGCATAGAATTGATGGATCAACCCGACATCATAATCCTTGGTGAGCTCCATTATGGGATAGAGCCCAAACTCACCACACATAGCATATGCTTCGTCAAAGTACCTCGAAGCGGCCATCTTGCCGGTGTCAATAGCATGTTGAAGGGCTACCCCCTTCTTGAAGGGCACATACACCTCATAGAAGATCTCCTCTTGAGTCTTGTTGTGGAAGCGCTTATCCGTAACCCGATTGTTCCGAGGAGTGAGGTAAGGGTTCAAGTCACGGATCTCCTTGTACTCAAGATACTGCATGTTCTTCACGGATACATGGATATTCTTGCCCCGAACAGCGGGTGTCTTTTGCCTTTGAGAGGATTGCTGACGAGCGGTGAGCTTGGATGGCCTAGTTTGCTGAAATTCTTCCTCAATCTCGTCCACCGGAGCTTTGTTCCTCTTCTTGGAAGAACCTGAGATGGAATCAACAGGATAGGAATGATAAATGAGTGCATACTAGCAAGGAAGTCAAGAACCAGAACCTACACAGGACATTGAGTAACAGCAGCAAAATTTGCCAGGCCGGAAGTTCCGGTGAGAACCGGCGGAAGTTCCGCCCGGGGCGAAAGTTCCGGCGTGTTGAGCCGGAACTTCCGGCTGCTCGAAAACAGCACAGTTTCTCACCAGATCTGCAACAATGGCTCGCTTAACCGCAATACTACAACATCCTATGCAAGTTCTAGTAAAGGAAAGGCATCTAGAGAAGATCAACCAAAGCTTTGCCTAGAGTATGCCCTATAGTTCATCTAGTGAGGTCTACCCACACATAGAGAGGGAGAGGGCACAAACCGGGGGGAGCCATGGAGGAGAAGAGGGAGAGGATGCCGATCCACGGAGCCGATCCAGCGGGGGTCGCCGGAGAAGAGAGATCCGGCCGGAGGAAGCTGCAGTCGCCTTATGGGAGAGAGAGAGAAACTAGATCTTGGATGGAGAAGTGAGAGGCAGAAACTGCTCCCTCCCCGTCCCTGGACAGATATGGGAAAAATCGTAAGGGCGGAAGTTCCGCTCGTTGGAGCCGGAACTTCCGGTCCCCCAAAATTTTCACCAATAGGAACAGCGACAGCGCGCTGATACGTCTCCAACGTATCGATAATTTCTTATGTTCCATGCTACATTATTGATGATATCTACATGTTTTATACACATTATATGTCGTATTTACGCATTTTCCGGCACTAACCTATTAACAAGATGCCGAAGAGCCGATTCTTGTTTTACTGCTTGTTTTTGGTTTCAGAAATCCTAGTAAGGAAATATTCTCGGAATTGGACGAAATCAACGCCCAGGGTCCTATTTTTGCACGAAGCTTCCAGAAGACCGAAGGGGGAAGGAAGTGGGGCCACGAGGCGCCGCCACACTAGGGCGGCGCGGCGCAGGCCCTGGCCGCGCGGCCCTAGCTTGTGGGGCCCTCGTGTGGCCCCCCGCGTTGCCCTTCCGCCTACTTAAAGTCTTCGTCGCGAAACCCTCTGTACCGAGAGCCACGATACGGAAAACCTTCCGGAGACGCCGCCGCCGCGAATCCCACCTCGGGGGATTCAGGAAGATCGCCTCCGGCACCCTGCCGGAGAGGGGAATCATCTCCCGGAGGACTCTTCATCGCCATGATCGCCTCCGGAGTGATGAGTGAGTAGTTCACCCCTGGACTATGGGTCCATAGCAGTAGCTAGATGGTCGTCTTCTCCTAATTGTGCTTCATTGTTGGATCTTGTGAGCTGCCTAACATGATCAAGATCATCTATCTGTAATAATATATGTTGTGTTTGTCGGGATCCGATGGATAGAGAATACTATGTTATGGTGATTATCAATCTATTACCTATGTGTTGTTTATGATCTTGCATGCCCTCCATTATTAGTAGAGGCTCTGGCCAAGATTTGCTCTTAACTCCAAGAGGGATTATTTATGCTCGATAGTGGGTTCATGCCTCCATTAAATCTGGGACAGTGACAGAAAGTTCTAAGGTTGTGGATGTGTTGTTGCCACTAGGGATAAAACATTGATGCTATGTCTAAGGATGTAGTTGTTGATTACATTACGCACCATACTTAATGCAATTGTCTGTTGCTTGCAACTTAATACTGGAAGGGGTTCGGATCATAACCTGAAGGTGGACTTTTTAGGCATAGATGCATGCTGGATGGCGGTCTATGTACTTTATCGTAATGCCCTGATTAAATCTCACTATATTTATCATATCATGTATGTGCAATGTTATGCCATTTTTTATTTGTCAATTGCCCGACTGTAATTTGTTCACCCAACATGCTTTAATCTTATGGGAGAGACACCTCTAGTGAACTGTGGACCCCGGTCCTATTCTTTACATCGCATACAATCTACTGCAATTATTCTTTACTGTTTTCTTCGCAAACAATCATCTTCCACACAATACGGTTAATCCTTTGTTACAGCAAGCCGATGAGATTGACAACCTCACTGTTTCGTTGGGGCAAAGTACTTTGGTTGTGTTGTGCAGGTTCCACGTTGGCGCCGGAATCCCTGGTGTTGCGCCGCATCACATTTCGCCACCATCAACCTTCAACGTGCTTCTTGGCTCCTCCTGGTTCGATTAAACCTTGGTTTCTTTACGAGGGAAAACTTGCCATTGTGCGCATCATACCTTCCTCTTGGGGTTCCCAACGGACGTGTACATCTACGCGCATCAAGCCTGTTTTCTGGCGCCGTTGCCGGGTAGATCAAGACACGCTGCAAGGGGAGTCTCCACTTCCCAATCTCTTTACTTTGTTTTTGTCTTGCTTTATTTTATTTACTACTTTGTTTGCTGCATCTAAACAAAACACAAAAAAATTAGTTGCTAGTTTTACTTTATTTACTGTCTTGCTCTCTATATCAAAAACACACAAAAAATTAGTTACTTGCATTTACTTTATCTAGTTTGCTTTATTTACTGTTGCTAAAATGAATACCCCTGAAAATACTAAGTTGTGTGACTTCACAAACACAAATAATAATGATTTCCTACGCACACCTATTGCTCCACCTGCTACTACGAGCAGAATTCTTTGAAATTAAACTCGCTTTCTCGAACCTTGTTATGAGAGAGCAATTTTCTGGTGTTAGTTCTGATGATGCTGCTGCCCATCTTAATAATTTTGTTGAAATTTGTGAAATGCAAAAGTATAAGGATGTTGATGGTGATATTTGATACGTCTCCGACGTATCGATAATTTCTTATGTTCCATGCTACTTTATTGATGATATCTACATGTTTTATGCACACTTTATGTCATATTCGTGCATTTTCTGGAACTAACCTATTAACAAGATGCCGAAGTGCCAGTTCCTGTTTTCTGCTGTTTTTGGTTTCAGAAATCCTAGTAACGAAATATTCTCGGAATTGGACGAAATCAACGCCCAGGTTCCTATTTTGCCCGGAAGCATCCAGAACACCCGAGAGCCGCCGGAGGAGGGCCCTGTGGGCCCCAGATGATAGGGTGGCGCGGCCTGGGCCCTGGCCGCGCCAGCCTATGGTGTCGTCGCCCCTTCGACCTTCTGACGCTGCCCTTTCGCCTATATAAGGTCCCTGACCTAAAAACCCCGACGAAAAAAGCCACGGTACGCGAAACATTCCAGAGCCGCCGCCATCGCGAAGCCAAGATCTGGGGGACAGGAGTCTCTGTTCCGGCACCCTGCAGGAGCGGGGAAGTGCCCCCGGAAGGCTTCTCCATCGACACCGCTGCCATCTCCACCGCCATCTTCATCACCGCTGCTGCTCCCATGAGGAGGGAGTAGTTCTCCATCGAGGCTCGGGGCTGTACCGGTAGCTATGTGGTTAATCTCTCTCCTATGTACTTCAATACAATGATCTCATGAGCTGCCTTACATGATTGAGATTCATATGAGTTTTGTATCACTACTATCTATGTGCTACTCTAGTGATGTTATTAAAGTAGTTCTATTCCTCCTGCACGTGTGTAAAGGTGACGATGTGTGCACCGTGTTAGTACTTGGTTTATGCTATGATCATGATCTCTTGTAGATTGCGAAGTTAACTATTGCTATGATAATATTGATGTGATCTATTCCTCCTACATATGCATGAAGGTGACGAGTGTGCATGCTATGCTAGTACTTGGTTTAGTCTTTTGATCTATCTTACACTAAAGGTTACTAAAATATGAGCATTATTGTGGAGCTTGTTAACTCCGGCATTGAGGGTTCGTTTAATCCTACGCAATGTGTTCATCATCCAACAAAAGTGTAGAGTATGCATTTATCTATTCTGTTATGTGATCAATGTTGAGAGTGTCCACTAGTGAAAGTCTAATCCCTAGGCCTTGTTCCTAAATACTGCTATCGCTGCTTGTTACTGTTTTACTGCGTTACTACTGCTGAGTTACTACTGCTTGTTTACTTCCTGCAATATTACTACCATCAACTGTATGCCAGCAAGCTATTTTCTGGCGCCGTACTACTGCTCATAAATATTCATACCACATGTATTTCACTATCTCTTCGCCGAACTAGTGCACCTATTAGGTGTGTTGGGGACACAAGAGACTTCTTGCTTTGTGGTTGCAGGGTTGCATGAGAGGGATATCTTTGACCTCTTCCTCCCTGAGTTCGATAAACCTTGGGTAATCCACTTAAGGGAAACTTGCTGCTGTTCTACAAACCTCTGCTCTTGGAGGCCCAACACTGTCTACAAGAATAGAAGCACCCGTAGACATCAATATTATTAAATTGAAATTGTTTCCTTTCTCATTAAGAGGAAGAGCTAAAGATTGGTTGCTATCTTTGCCTAAGAATAGTATTGATTCATGGACTAAATGTAAGGATGCTTTTATTGGTAGATATTATCCTCCCGCTAAAATTATATCTTTGAGAAGTAGCATAATGAATTTTAAGTAATTAGATACTGAACATGTTGCTCAAGCATGGGAGAGAATGAAATCTTTGGTAAAGAATTGCCCAACCCATGGACTGACTACTTGGATGATCATCCAAACCTTCTATGCAGGACTAAATTTTTCTTCGCGGAATTTATTGGATTCATCTGCTGGAGGTACCTTTATGTCCATCACTTTGGGGGCGGCTACAAAGCTTCTTGATGATATGATGATAAATTACTCTGAATGGCACACGGAAAGAGCTCCACAAGGTAAGAAGGTAAATTCTGTTGAAGAAACTTCTTCCTTGAGTGATAAGATTGATGTGATTATGTCTATGCTTGTGAATGGTAGATCTAATGTTGATCCAAATAATGTTCCTTTAGCTTCATTGGTTGCTCAAGAAGAAAATGTTGATGTGAATTTCATTAAAAATAATAATTTCAACAACAATGCTTATAGGAACAATTCTGGTAATAACTATAGGCCATATCCTTCGCTAATGGTAATGGTTATGGTAATTCTTATGGGAATTCTTACAACAATAATAGGAGTGTACCCCCTGGTCTTGAAACCATGCTTAAAGAATTTATTAGTACACAAACCGCTTTTAACAAATCTGTTGAGGAAAAGCTTGATAAAATTGATATTATTGCTTCTAGAGTTGATAGACTTGCCTCTGATGTTGATCTATTAAAATTGAAAGTTATGCCTAATAAGGATATTGATAATAAGATTACTACTACAGAAAATGACATCCAAGTTAGAATTAATGAGAATATAAGATTAATGGCTGAATTGCGTGCTAGGTGGGATAGAGAAGAAAATGAAAAACTAGCTAAAGAGAATAATGTAGCTAAAGTTTGGACTATTACCACCACTAGTAATGATAATGATTCGCATATTGCTGCACCTCCTACTATCAATGGTAAAATAATTGGTGTTGGCAATGTTTCTACTCCTAGTGCAAAGCGTACAAAACTGCCTGAAATTGCTAAAACTGCTGAAACCATTTGTGATAAAACTGCTGATTTTTTTTCCAACCTTGGGGACAATGATCCCATTGCTGTAGCTCATAATGATTTAGATTATGATGATTGCCACATCTCTGAAGTTATAAAGTTCTTACAAAAACTTGCTAGAAGTCCCAATGATAGTGCTATAAATTTAGCCTTTACAAAACACATTACAAATGCTCTCATTAAAGCTCGGGAAGAGAAATTAAAACTTGAAGCTTCTATTCCTAGGAAGTTAGAAGATGGTTGGGAGCCCATCATTAAAATGAAATTCAATGACTTTGAATGTAATGCTTTATGTGATCTTGGTGCAAGTATTTCTGTTATGCCTAAAAAGATTTATGATATGCTTGACTTGCCACCATTGAAGAATTGTTATTTGGATGTTAATCTTGCCGATAATGTTAAAAAGAAACCTTTGGGGAGGATTGATAATGTGCGCATTACGGTTAACAATAACCTTGTCCCCGTTGATTTTGTTGTCTTGGATACAGAATGCAATGCATCTTGTCCTATTGTGTTGGGAAGACCTTTTCTTCGAACCGTTGGTGATGTTATTGATATGAAGGAAGGTAATATTAGATATCAATTTCCTCTCAAGAAAGGTATGGAACACTTCCCTAGAAAGATAATGAAGTTGCCTTTTGATTCTATTATTACAACAAGTTATGATGTTGATGCTTCTACTCTTGATGTTACTTGATTTGCACTTTCTGCGCCTAGCTGAAAGGCGTTAAAGAAAAGCGCTTATGGGAGACAACCCATGTTTTTTACTATAGTACTTTGTTTTATATTTGAGTCTTGGAAATGTTTACTACTGTAGCAACCTCTCCTTATCATGTTTTTGTGCCAAGTAAAGTTTCTATGTTAAAGTTGATGTTATATTTGGGATCGCTGCGCAGAAACAGCATTGCTGTCTGTCACGAATTCTGGCATAAGTCTCTGTAAAAAATTCTAAAAAATCTGCAAAATTACGAGCGTGATCCTCATATATGTACGCAACTTTCATTAGTTTTGAGTTTTTCCATTTGAGCAAGTCTAGTGCCCCTTTAAGGTTCGTCTTTACGGACTGTTCTGTTTTTGACAAATTCTGCCTTTTATTTCGCATTGCCGTATTTGCTATGTTGGATGAATTTCTTTGATCCATTAATGTCCAGTAGCTTTGTGCAATGTCCAGAAGTGTTAAGAATGATTGTTTCACCTCTGAATATGTGAATTTTTAATTGTGCACTAACCCTCTAATGAGTTTGCTTGAAGTTTGGTGTGAAGGAAGTTTTCAAGGGTCAAGAGAGGAGTATGATATACTATGATCAAGAGGAGTGAAAGCTCTAAGCTTGGGGATGCCCCCGTGGTTCATCCCTGCATATTTTAAGAAGACTCAAGCGTCTAAGCTTGGGGATGCCCAAGGCATCCCCTTCTTCATCGACAACATCATCAGGTTCCTCCCCTGGAACTATATTTTTATTCAGTCACATCTTATGTACTTTGCTCGGAGCGTCGGTTTGTTTTGTTTTTGTTTTTGTTTGAATAAAATGGATCCTAGCATTCACTGTATGGGAGAGAGACACGCTCCGCTGTTGCATATGGACAAATATGTCCTTAGGCTTTACTCATAATATTCAAGACGAAGGTTGAAATTTCTTCGTTAAATTGTTATATGGTTGGAATCGGGAAATGCTACATGTAGTAATTCTAAAATGTCTTGGATAATGTGATACTTGGCAATTGTTGTGCTCATGTTTAAGCTCTTGCATCATATACTTTGCACCCATTAATGAAGAAATACATAGAGCTTGCTAAAATTTGGTTTGCATATTTGGTCTCTCTAAGGTCTAGATAATTTCTAGTATTGAGTTTTGAACAACAAGGAAGACGGTGTAGAGTCTTATAATGTTTACAATATGTCTTTTATGTGAGTTTTGCTGCACCGGTTCATCCTTGAGTTTGCTTCAAATAACCTTGCTAGCCTAAACCTTGTATCGAGAGGGAATACTTCTCATGCATCCAAAATCCTTGAGCCAACCACTATGCCATTCGTGTCCACCATACCTACCTACTACATGGTATTTCTCCGCCATTCCAAAGTAAATTGCTTGAGTGCTACCTTTAAAATTCCATCATTCGCCTTTGCAATATATAGCTCATGGGACAAAATAGCCTTAAAAACTATTGTGGTATTGAATATGTACTTATGCACTTTATCTCTTATTAAGTTGCTTGTTGTGCGATAACCATGCTTCTGGGGACGCCATCAACTCTTTGTTGAATATCATGTGAGTTGCTATGCATGTCCGTCTTGTCTGAAGTAAGAGAGGTCTACCACCTTAATGGTTAGAGCATGCATATTGTTAGAGAAGAACATTGGGCCGCTAACTAAAGCCATGAATCATGGTGGAAGTTTCAGTTTTGGACATATATCCTCAATCTCATATGAGAACACTAATTGTTGCCACATGCTTATGCATTAAAGAGGAGTCCATTATCTGTTGTCCATGTTGTCCCGGTATGGATGTCTAAGTTGAGAATAATCAAAAGCGAGAAATCCAAAATGCGAGCTTTCTCCTTAGACCTTTGTACAGGCGGCATGGAGGTACCCCTTTCTGACACTTGGTTAAAACATGTGTATTGCGATGATCCGGTAGTCCAAGCTAATTAGGACAAGGTGCGGGCACTATTAGTATACTATGCATGAGGCTTGCAACTTGTAAGATATAATTTACATAATACATATGCTTTATTACTACCGTTGACAAAATTGTTTCATGTTTTCAAAATAAAAGCTCTAGCACAAATATAGCAATCGATGCTTTCCTCTTTGAAGGACCTTTCTTTTACTTTTATTGTTGAGTCAGTTTACCTATCTCTCTCCACCTTAAGAAGCAAACACTTGTGTGAACTGTGCATTGATTCCTACATACTTGCATATTGCACTTGTTATATTACTTTACATTGACACTATCCATGAGATATACATGTTATAAGTTGAAAGCAACTCGCTGAAACTTAATCTTCCTTTGTGTTGCTTCAATACCTCTACTTTGATTTATTGCTTTATGAGTTAACTCTTATGCAAGACTTATTGATGCTTGTCTTGAAGTACTATTCATGAAAAGTCTTTGCTTTATGATTCATTTGTTTACTCATGTCATTACCATTGTTTTGATCTCTCGCATTCATTACATATGTTTACAATAGTATGATCAAGGTTATGATGGCATGTCACTCCGTAAATTATCCTTGTTATCGTTTACCTGCTCGGGACGAGCAGGAACTAAGCTTGGGGATGCTGATACGTCTCCAACGTATCGATAATTTCTTATGTTCCATGCTACATTATTGGTGATATCTACATGTTTTATACACATTATATGTCGTATTTACGCATTTTCCGGCACTAACCTATTAACAAGATGCCGAAGAGCCGATTCTCGTTTTCTGCTGTTTTTGGTTTCGTAAATCCTAGTAAGGAAATATTCTCGGAATTGGACGAAATCAACGCCCAGGGTCCTATTTTTGCACGAAGCTTACAGAAGACCGAAGGGGGAAGGAAGTGGGGCCACGAGGCGCCGCCACACTAGGGCGGCGCGGCCCAGGCCCTGGCAGCGCGGCCCTAGCGTGTGGGGCCCTCGTGTGGCCCCCCGCGTTGCCCTTCCGCCTACTTAAAGTCTTCGTCGCGAAACCCTCTGTACCGAGAGCCACGATACGGAAAACCTTCCAGAGACGCCGCCGCCGCGAATCCCATCTCGGGGGATTCAGGAGATCGCCTCCGGCACCCTGCCGGAGAGGGGAATCATCTCCCGGAGGACTCTTCATTGCCATGATCGCCTCCGGAGTGATGAGTGAGTAGTTCACCCCTGGACTATGGGTCCATAGCAGTAGCTAGATGGTCGTCTTCTCCTAATTGTGCTTCGTTGTTGGATCTTGTGAGCTGCCTAACATGATCAAGATCATCTATCTGTAATACTATATGTTGTGTTTGTCGGGATCCGATGGATAGAGAATACTATGTTATGGTGATTATCAATCTATTACCTATGTGTTGTTTATGATCTTGCATGCTCTCCGTTATTAGTAGATGCTCTGGCCAAGTTTTTGCTCTTAACTCCAAGAGGGAGTATTTATGCTCGATAGTGGGTTCATGCCTCCATTAAATCTGGGACGATGACGAGAAAGTTCTAAGGTTGTGGATGTGTTGTTGCCACTAGGGATAAAACATTGATGCTATGTCTAAGGATGTAGTTGTTGATTACATTACGCACCATACTTAATGCAATTGTCTTGTTGCTTGCAACTTAATACTGGAAGGGGTTCGGATGATAACCTGAAGGTGGACTTTTTAGGCTTAGATGCATGCTGGATGGCGGTCTATGTACTTTGTCGTAATGCCCTGATTAAATCTCACTATATTTATCATATCATGTATGTGCAATGTTATGCCATTTTTTATTTGTCAATTGCCCGACTGTAATTTGTTCACCCAACATGCTTTAATCTTATGGGAGAGACACCTCTAGTGAACTGTGGACCCCGGTCCTATTCTTTACATCGCATACAATCTATCGCAATTATTCTTTACTCGTTTTCTTCGCAAACAATCATCTTCCACACAATACGGTTAATCCTTTGTTACGACAAGCCGGTGAGATTGACAACCTCACTGTTTCGTTGGGGCAAAGTACTTTGGTTGTGTTGTGCAGGTTCCACGTTGGCACCGGAATCCCTGGTGTTGCGCCGCATCACATTTCGCCACCATCAACCTTCAACGTGCTTCTTGGCTCCTCCTGGTTCGATGAAACCTTGGTTTCTTTCTGGGGGAAAACTTGCCACTGTGCGCATCATACCTTCCTCTTGGGGTTCCCAACGGACGTGTACATCTACGCGCATCACGCGCAGGAGCTGGCCAGAAGGATCAGGCCGGAACTTCCGGTCGGTACGGCCGGAACTTCCGGTCGGACTGAAAATAGGGCCAGAACATGTTTTTGACAGAGAATGATGCACTCGGATAGGGAAGAGGATATGGCTAAGATGAGATAGGCTTAGGACAGATACGCCAAACTGTGAGATGGTACATGATCACTCATTTTTGCAAATAATGCAAATGAAGGCCAAAAATGAGTGATTTCCCATAAAAACAAGGAGATGTCAAATAAAAACCAATTAAGATCCACATAACTCCAACTCTTCACAAAGAAGAGTGTGGTGGCCTAGGCCACCATATATGAGTGTTATGGCATGGCACCGCGAAGATATATCTTGGGCCCAAAACCACTACTCATCATTGAAGCTCACATATCATTATATGATATAAAGAGAATGATTTTCTTTAATGTTGGCATTATGGGGGGAGGGATAGCTCAATAGTTTTAAACCGCACTCCCCCTATTTCCATGCCCACATCTAAACCAAATAAAGTTTTGAGACAAAGGTGTGTTTGCAAGATGGTCAAGCTATACTCCTTGAATCAATGATATTTAGCTCATTCCTCAAATAAGAGAACCTTGCTTCATCAAGAGGCTTCGTGAATATGTCGGCAAGTTGATCTTTGGTAGGAACATAGATAAGCTCAATATCACCACGGGCAACATGATCCCTAATGAAATGATTCCGGATCTAAATATGCTTCGTTCTTGAATGTTGCACCGGATTATAGGCAATCTTGATGGCACTTTCATTGTCACATAATAGAGGCACTTTGTCACAAATGACACCATATTCCTTTAAAGTTTGCCTCATCCATAACAATTGAGTGCATCCACTTGCGGCGGCAACATATTCGGCTTCGGCGGTGGAGAGAGATATGCAATTTTGCTTCTTAGAAGACCAACACACCAAGGACCTACCAAGAAATTGGCAAGCCCCGTAAGTTGATTTCCTATCATCCTTTTCCCCCGCCCAATCCGCATCGGTATATCCATTGAGAGTAAAGCTTGAGCATTTGGGGTACCAAATACCATATCTTGGGGTATCAACCAAATATCTAAAGATTCTTTTGAGAGCCATCATGTGGCTCTCCTTAGGAGAAGCTTGATACCTTGCACACACACCAACACTCAACACTATGTCCGGTCTAGATGCACAAAGGTAAAGCAAGGATCCAATCATGGAGCGATATACCTTTTGATCCACCTCTTTACCATTGGGATCAAGTGCAAGATGACATTTGGTAACCATAGGAGTGGCCACACCCTTCAACTCGGTCATCTTGAACCTCTTGAGCATGTCTTGGAGATATTTTGCTTGATTGATGAAGGTTCCTTCTCTCAATTGCTTGATCTCAAAACCAAGGAAGAACTTCATCTCTCCCATCATAGACATCTCAAACCTATCGGTCATAAGCTTTGAAAATTCATCATTGAAAGCTTTGTTAGTAGAGCCAAAGATAATATCATCAACATATAATTGGCAAACGAAAAGCTCCCCATTAACCCTCTTAATAAAAAGAGTGGGATCGATTAGCCCAACATCAAACCCACGGTCTACCAACAATTCTTTAAGGTGCTCGTACCAAGCTCTAGGAGCTTGTTTGAGACCATAAAGTGTTTTATCAAGCTTGTAGACATGGTTAGGAAAGTTGAGATCCTCAAACCCTGGGGGTTGCTTAACATAAACCTCTTCATGCAAAGGACCGTTAAGAAATGCACTTTTAACATCCATTTGTTGTAGCTTAAAGTTATGATGTGATGCATAAGCTAGAAGGATACGGATGGACTCAAGGCGAGCCACGGGAGCATAGGTCTCTCCAAAGTCAATTCCTTCAACTTGAGAGAAACCTTGAGCCACCAATCTTGCCTTGTTCCTCACAACATTTCCAAACTCATCTTGCTTGTTCTTGAATATCCATTTCGTGCCTATAACATTGCGGCACTCCTTTGGCTTCTCTACTAAGGTCCATACTTTGTTGCGCTTGAAGTTGTTGAGTTCTTCGTGCATAGCTTCCAACCAATCCGAATCTTCAAGGGTTTCAAATACTTTCTTGGGTTCCACTAAGGAGATATAAGCATGATGATTGCTAAAGTTAGCCAATTGCCTTCTTGTGGAAACCTTTGCCCTTACATCACCAAGAACCTTGTCATGTGTGTGTTCAAGACGCTCAAGTTGCCTTTCTCTTCTTGCTAGACGACGGGCCTCGATCTCCTCCTTGGTTTTTTTAGGCCTTGGAGGTGTCACTTGATCAACTTGATCATTTGGGTCCCCGTCTTGACCTTCAATTTGAGCTTCCTCAATTTCTTGAGAATGCTCATCCTCATGTGCTTGATCTTGGACAATATTTGGTGAAGCGCAAATATCGAATGGTTGATCTTGAATTCTTGGTTGATCTTGTCCTTGATCTTGTTCATGAGAGGGAGGGTTTTCTTCTTGTTCTTGGGTTGGTGCATCATTAGCTTCAAGGGATGGGGTTTGTTGATGTTTAGAAGATGAGGGCTCCACCGTGGTAGAGCATAGTTCTTCCCGAGACGCCACACCGTATCCCTCAATGGGGCGGAAAAATCCCACACCCATTCTTACTATGGCATCTTGAGGTATTTCATCACCTGCACATACATCAACTTGCCCCACTTGGGAGCTATCATTTTCTTCGAACCTCACACTACAAGATTCAATGATAATCCCGGAGGCTATATCAAAGACTCTATAAGTGTGAGATTCGGCACCGTAACCAACAAATATACCCTCCAAAGCTTTAGGAGCAAATTTAGACAAACGAACTCCTTTGATTTTGTAGAAACACTTACAACCGAACACCTTGAAGTATGAGATATTAGGCTTGTTGCCGGTGAGTATTTCATATGGAGTCTTGTTCAATCCCTTGCGGAGATAGAGCCGGTTAGAAGAGTGGCAAGCGGTGGAGATGGCTTCGGCCCAAAAGTTATAGCGGGATTTATACTCCGCCATCATAGATCTTGCCATATCCATAAGAGTCCGGTTCTTCCTCTCCGCAACACCATTTTGTTGAGGGGTGTAAGCAGCGGAATATTGGTGACGAATCCCCTCATCACTAAGAAAATCATTGAGTGTGTAGTTCTTGAACTCGGAGCCGTTGTCACTTCTTATTGCCATAATGAGGAGGTTGTGTTGGCGTTGCACCTCGGTGGCAAAGTCAATGAATATTTGTTGAGTCTCATCTTTCGTCTTGAGAAAGTAGACCCAAGTGTATCTTGAGTAATCATCAACAATCACCAAGCAATGTTTCTTCGCACCAAGACTTGCATGAGTAACGGGACCAAAGAGATCCACATGAAGGAGCTCCAAGATCCTCTTGGAAGAGATGATAGTCTTGCTTGGATGCGGAGAATCATGCATTTTTCCTTCAACACAAGCCCTACAAACACGATCTTTGGCAAAAGAAACATTTTCCATTAGTCACACAATATGGTTCCCCTTGTGAAGACTTTGCAAAGTTCTCATGTTGACATGGGCTAGGCGGCGATGCCACAACCAACCCACATCCGCCTTTCCGAATAGGCACATCGCACTTGAAGTGGTGGTCCCCGAAAAGTCCACCACATACAAGTTATGTTCGCGATACCCAACGAAGCACTACAAGAAAAGTTGCCATGGCCGACGAAGTTGAAGTCGCGCCGTGGTTGCTGGTGTACCATGGCCGACGATTTTGGTCCCTCCGTGGTGCATGTCAAAACTTTTTTTTTTCTCGTTTTTGAGGCCACCTAGCCCGACGAAAGCGGCCAAAACGTGGCGTATGGTGGCCCGGGACGTGGTGCATCTCGAAATCTCGGGTTCGCCGGCCGAGTCAACGCAAATCCGCACCGCCGAGGGATGTAGGGCCCGGATGGCAGCCTCTCCGGCATTGTTTTTTTTTCTACATCGCGCCATCTCGTTCAACGAGCCGTTTACGATGCGGGATCATGGGTCCCGCATGTCATCCTCTATGAACCAAAATTCTTTCTATTCTTGGATTTTTTTTGACCCCCGATTTCCGGCTACTTCCTTTTTCTTTTGATCCCTTGCCGCCTTGGAAACGTTGAGACCGCCGCCGCTAAATGGGACCCGCATGTCATCCTCTATGTGCAATCAACTTTCTTTTCTTGGAGTTTTTTTTGGCACCTCAAATTTGGTCACTTGCCTTTTTCTTTCGATCCCCCGCCGCCTCTCAAACGGTGATACCGCCGTCGCTAACTCGGGACCCGCATGTCATCCTCTATGTACTATAAAACTTTCTTTTCATGGATTATTTTTGGCACCTCAAATTTGGTCACTTGCCTTTTTCTTTCGATCCCCGCCGCCTCTCAAACGGTGATACCGCTGCGCTAACTCGGGACCCGCATGTCATCCTCTATGTACTATAAAACTTTCTTTTCATGGATTATTTTTGGCACCTCAAATTTGGTCACTTGCCTTTTTCTTTCGATCCCCCGCCGCCTCTCAAACGGTGA